>NW_020954590.1:102431393-102645835 GCF_900497805.2 Vombatus ursinus
TCTATCTATCTATCTATCTATCTATCTATCTATCTATCTATCTATCTATCAGTTAGGTGATGCAGTGGATAGAATGCTGGTGTTGGATTCAAGAAGACTCATCTTTGTGAGTTTAAATCTTACAGAAGGCATTAGTAGTGGGAGGAATTAGGAAAGACTTCTTGTGGAAGGTGAGATTTGAGTTAGTTTTTGAAGGAAGCCAGGGAAGCCAGGAGACAGAGGTGTGGAAGAAGAGCATTCTAGGCATAGAGGAACATCCAGTGACAGGCACAGAGGTGAGATGGAGGGTTCTGTGTGAGGAACAACAAGAAGGTAGTGTTAACGAACTGTAAAGTTTGTGAATGGGAAGAGAGTGTAATAAGGCTAGAAAAGTAGGAAGGGGCCACATTATGAAGGGCTTTAAAAGCCAAACAGGATTTTAGACTTGATCCTGAGGCTGATAGGGAGCAACTAGACTTTTATTTATTTATTTACTACCTACCCCTAAAATAAAATCTTCCTTCTCTAGGCCAAATATTTGCAGTTCCTTTAACTAAACATAATACCCACATGCATTCTTATGCTTTCTTATTCTTTTCCTCCAATCTATTTCAAAAAGTCAACCTCACAAGTATAAGATGGGGGAGTGGGGTGTAGCTAGATAGCAAGTTCACCTCAAAAAAAGCTGGAAGTTTTAGTGGACTTCAAGCTCCATATGTTACATTATGAGAAGTATATATATTAATGCCTTTGGAGACAACAAGCACAAGACTAGCATCTGACCTCTCTCTTAGTCCAATTCATTCCTCACAATTGTATGTTCCTTCCCATACTTTGTTTTGATAAAAGTATTAAAATGTTTTATCATCCGTCATTTAAGTCAACTCAACAAATAACTTATTATGACAAGGTTTATAGCTTTAGTGCTTCATGGCATCAGAGTCCACTCCCCTCATTTTAGAGGTGAGAAATGTGAGGCCCAGGAAAATTAAATGACTTGCAAAATGTCACACACCTTGTAAATACCAAAAACAGACTCTGAACTCAAGTTCTTTGATTCTTTCCACTATACCATATAATTCATCACTTTTAAGGGTCTACCACAAGCATTCTTGGCCCAAATCCTTTTACATGTGCTTGATAGTGTCTTTTTATACTACTTCTTGAGTGTAAGGCATAATGGGCAATATTCCACAGCTAACCACCATGAATCTTTCTATTTCCTCTTAAGCCACCTGCCATTTTGATTTTTCTAAGATCATCATGTTCCATGGTTCAAAGCCAACAGCATCTAGGTGAGCACTGATGTTCAAAAGATGGAGCTGTTGTGGCAGGAGAAGTGTGGCATGTTTAAGAGCAAAGAACAGTTTTCAGATGTAATCCTGGCCATCTGCCACTAAAGCCCAATTCTGATGACTCACAATGCTATAGAGCTTACTTTATATATTCAAAGGCTAGGCATGTTCTGGAATACTCTGACAAGCAGAAAAGGCTTTTGAGTATGGGCCCAGTGATGGACAGTTATTTCTTTTGACCAAGAAGCAAGATAAATAATTTCAAAGAGGCTCATTACATCAAGGCAATGCAATTTTCAATCATGACAACTCTTGAAGATTATCTACCAAATCACAGATGGAAGTGAACACACCATCAAAGTCACAGATTCCTGAACTACTGAAGAAGATGCAGACTTCCTCCTATTAAATTCTGGGCCTAGCTCATTCCCCATTTTCAGTGCTAACTATAGATTTAATAGAGAGGGGTTCTGTAGTATTCTGAGGCATAATGAAATTAATACCATGTTGTCTGAAAGTATTAAAACCACCAGAGGAAGTCCACTACCATATTGAGTGAATCCTCTATGGAGAATTTATGACAAGATATGGAGGAGAATTATACAGTCGATCAAGCAATCAATCAACAAGAAGTTATTAAGTGCCTACTATGTATCATCCCTGGTACTACAAATACAAAAATGAAATAGTCATTGCCTTCAAGGAACTTACGTTCTATTGAAGGATGCAGCATGCAAATTTATAAATATTTAAAATGTAGACAAAATAAATCCTAAGGTAGTTTTGAGAGAGAGTGCACTAGAGTTTGAGGTGGAAGCATTAAGAGAAATTTCATGTAGAAGGCAGTTTTTTGAGTCGAGTCCTGAAGGAAATCACAGATTCTGAAAGGAATCTGGGGGGGAAGAGTATATTGCACAAGCATAAGGAGGAGCCAGTGCAAAGGCCCAGAGATGGGAGAAGCATTGTATATGTAGAAGAGAAAGTAGAGGGGTATGGCTGAATTGTAGTGTGTGGAGAGGAAAAAAAAATGTATAAAAAAACACTAGAAAGGTAGTAGAGAGAGGCGTTGTAGAGAGATGCAAATGCCTAAAAGAGAAGTTTATTTTTGGTCCTAGATGTAACAGGGAGCCACTTAAATTTATTAAGTAGGGAGAATAACATGGTGGAACCTCACTTTAATAAAGTCAGTTAAGTGAATGTGTGCAGGATGAATTGGAGAGGGACAATACTTGAGGTAGGGAGACCAAAGGAGGCTGTACAATAGCACATGTGAGAGGTGAGGAGAGCCTGAACTAGGGTGGCATTTGTGTGATTGGTAAAGGGATATACGTATGAGAGACACCATGGAGACAGAAATGATGAGATTTGGCAACTGACTGGATATGCAGGATGAATGAGAATGAAGGACTAAGTATGACATTGAAGTTACAGACCTAAATGACTGGCAGGATGGTGGTGCTCCTGTGAGTAATGGGGAAATTCAGCAGAGTGGTTGGTTTTGAAGAAAAGGTTAGTTCTATTTTTGATGTGTTGAATTTTAGATGCTTATGGAACATTCTGTTTGAAATGTCCAACAGGCAGAGGGATATGTGTAACTGAAACTCAGGAGGTAGACTAAAGTTGGATATATGGACTCAGGAACCATTGGAATAGAGATGGAAATTGAAGCTACTAGGGCTGATAAGGTTACTCAGTGAGAAAGTATGGAGAAAAGAGAGGAGACGGAATAGGACTGAGCCTTGGGATACAACCACAGTTAGCAAGATATGGATGTTGAAGGGATAAAGGGAAATGAAGAGTGGTCAGAAAGAAAAGAGGAAAAACCAGAAAAGAGCAGTGCCATGAAAACCCAGGGAGGAAAGACTATCCTGAAGAAAAGGCAGTCAACAGAGAGCTCAAGAATGATTAGTATTGAAGATTTAAGATGGCATGGAGGACTAATGAAATCTATATGACTAAAAGAAGAGAGAGTACCCAAACCAATGAGAGAATGGCTGCATTGAAATTTTGAAGAATAAAATACATCCAGGATGGCTGGGTGAATGAAACACCCACTATCACTGGGGGTACCTACTCCAGCCTTTGTTTTCCTCCTTTGGCTCTTCTCTTAGATGGATCCACCTCAAAACCATTCAAGCTGCTTTATTACTCACATGGATTGGATAAGATGGAAGTTACATCCAGGGAGATCAAGGACCATCATATGTCTTGCCACTCCCTATGTCCTCTAGATCTGCTCTGCCTCTAAACTACTGATACAATTTGAGCCTTGCCATCTGCCACCACCCCTACATTTAGGATTTATGGGCCTTTCCATCCACTCTGTCATGAATTTTCTTTTCAGTATTATGGTCCCTAATTAGAATATGAGATCCTTGAAAGTAGAAATTGTCCCACTTTTAAATTTGTATTTCCAGTACTTAGCAGATAGCAATGAATTTTCATTCATCCATCTATCCATTCACTCATTTATTCATTTATGATACTGTGATATGTTATTCAAGCAACATTAAAAATTTTTAAAAACATAGGAGTCCTTGGCTAAATGAAGATAAATGAACATGTATCTGCCTCAAAGGAATTTACTCACAGTTACCAACTTAAGAGGCAGTATTGTGTAGACTGTAGAGTTGGCCTTGAAGCCTGGAACTAGAACTCTGGTTTTCTAAATCTAAATTACTTTTCACAACAAAATAATGGGACTACTAACAAATAACAAGTATAGATTCACATATCATTAATAACAGCAATTCTAATCTGTATCTTATAGATATTTCACTTTCTTACAAAAGAATATTATACACCTTCACATTTTTAATATCTAAAGACCAATTTTAAAATTATCAACAAATGAAAATATTAAGAAGACAAAACAACTACATACCAAATGTTGAATGTTGACAAATAAGACATTCATATAATTTTCTATTGTATTATTTTTATCTTCAATCTCACAATCAGAAGAAGTTGCTGGCAACAGAACAAGGATCAATGAAGGAATTCCAAAGATAGACCTAAAAAAAACTAAATTCAACATCATATAAGAATGTTGTGTCATAAGCCAATTTCTATATTCTATAAAGTGAAACACATGCTATGTAGTTACATAATTCAAGTGGAATTTATCTATTTCTGATAAATAAAAGTCCATCTTTATTGGTAGAGATCATAGAGTTCTCTTTACAAATCAATCCATCATTATGAATAGAGTCGCCATTTTGGGATGTAGCTTTCTTTCACTGCAATTGGATAGATGTGATGGTTTACTCAGATTAGTCTAAGTAGAAGTGATAGAGATGTGGTAATCAATTTTTTTCTTGGAATCCAATGCCTATCTGGAACTGAAGGACAAACTCTAGGGATAGGACACTAGATCAGTCTTTTACATTTTTTTGTATATATAAATATCTATATGTATGTGCATGTACATGCACATATATGTACACACATATGCATATCACATATTGATATATATGTATATGCATATGTACATTCAACATGTCTCTATGCATATATATGTATGAGTATACACATACATAGTTATCTCTTCCACATTGGCACTTTCCCCATCACAGCTTTGATATATTGTGGGTTAGTGTAAGAAATTAAATGGGATTTTTTTGGGAATATTGTGGAAGGCCAGCAGATGACAGAGAAAGTTTAGAAACTCAAAAATGCATAATATATGTATAGTATTGTATAATATCAACATATTTTATCTTCTAATACTATCATAGTTCAGACTTCTTCTCTGGTACAAAGGGAAGACCAAAAACCTTCATGTGGATTTTCAAGATCCTGGGGTTACCACACCCTTAAATCCTGCAATGTGAAAGGGATAAGTGTGTGTGTGCTAGGGCACTGTGCTAATTGCTTTACAATTATTTTCTCATTTGATTTTCACCAGAACCCTGGAAGGTAAGTGCTATTATTATCCCCATTTTACAGTTCAGGAAATTGAGGCAAACAGAGATTAAGTGATTTGCTCAGGGTCACATAGATAATATAAATGTCTGAGGTTGGATTTGAACTCCAGTCCTCCTGACTCTGAGCCTGGCTGTCTCTATGTTGAGGTACCCAAATTATTTGTTAAAAATATAAACAAGTTTTTTTTAAATTTCTGTTAGTATTGGGAACAAAAAAAAATCAACTTGTCTGGTTGCTTTACAATTACCCTGGGAGAGATATTGTTTATTACTTCCTTTCAAAGTATATATAGCTTCCCATTAAAATGTGTGAATGCATAACTAACCTTGTGGCTTTCTGGGCTTGTTGAAAATTTAGTCCCCAACATTCATTCTCATCTTTTGAACAGGGCAAGATTTAGCTTATATCCTTTCTCATTAGTGATGAGCCATGTAGAGCAGAACCTTGGAAAATTTATGTTGTTGGATTTTGGGGACATTGACTAATATCTAAAAGAACCTCCTTAGAAGTCATGTAGTACAGTCTTTACTCAAACCATGACTTTTATTTACAACCATTTTACCAGTGTCATCTACTGTATGTCTGAGCACTCTAGTTAAAATCAGCTCATTATTTCATGAGGTAGCACATTTAATTTTTGGATAACTGTCCTGAAGTTCTTCCTTCTACTGGGTCAACAATATTCTTCACTTTACCTTCTGTGTTTGTGATGATTGTGGTGATTTCTCAACTGTCAGCCCATGCAAGACAATGAGTTTTTAATGCATAATTTCTATTGGCCATGTCTTGCTAGGTATTCAGTAGTTAACTAAATTTTTATAGCCTGCAGTGATATACTGCACAACTTCTATTGATCCCTTGCATAATCTTCATTGATTAACAAATCTGACTTCATTAAAGATAACCTTTCTGGGATTTCTGGTGGCAATAGCCTGATCCTTGATTGCTATTTTAAAACACTTGTGTTTCTGTAAACAACCTCATATGATTTAGCCATTTTTGATACTTCTTTCTCAACATATTATTGATTTGAATATCATCTTAGAGGGCATTGTGATTCTACTCTTGGATCTAAGTTGTTTAGTAGATTCTACCCAGAGGTAAACCAGTTTTGTGTACATTTGAAAAATTCAGTTTCTCATGCCTTTTGTCTTTAATATTGCTTGGTGAGTTGATGTCTGCAAATGTATTTCTGTAGGCTTCTGACAGGTATAATGTGTGCTGTGAGAATAATTATTAATATTCTTCCTCCTTTTTTGGTGAAGAAGTGTTGACCTTTGCATAGACAGCTGACTTGGGTGATGGGCCCTATGTTTCATTAATATTGTGCAGGTTTTTAGTTCAGAATACAAAAATGAGATTTTTTTTCTAATCAATTATAGTCTTAAATTACTGTTCCAAATGTATAAATTAATGCTGGTATTATGTATGTGCTATTTTCTTTAAATGTGTTCTTCCCATTGAACTTTGTAATCTATACCTATATTAGCCAGAAAGCCTCGATTTTTTCAGTTGCTCAATTGCAATTTTCCCTTGATAACTTTATGCTATGATAGCGAAGTGCTATTTTGACTGGAGGAGACCAAAGTACTGATAAGTACCACTTTTATCCATTGGTTTCATTTGGCCTCAAAATTTGAGCTTGAAGTCATCAGTCTATCTTTCCTCATCATGTATTAAGAATTTTACACTTACTGAATTCAAATAGTATTTTGAAATCTTTGGGAAAAAAATTCCATAAGATGCAAGACAGGTGGGGTGTGCATGTGTGTGTGTGTGTGTGTGTGTGTTGCCATATAGCATGATGTCTTTGACATCCATGTACACCAAATAATTCTCAAGCAATGTTTTAGTTTGACTCTATTTTTTCCATGGAAGTCTTACTTAGTTCTATTAGAGATGATGATGGATTATGGCTGGGCAGAAGCATAATGGCCTCAAACTCTTTCCGTGAAAAAAATGTAATGTTTTGTATTGATTATTTCTGACATTATTATGTAGGTGGTATAATTCAAATAGAGAACAGTTTTTCCACATAGATATTAAAAGATTCTAGTATTTTCCCTGTACTTGGATCTATTTTATATATTTGCATGACATCAATGAGTCACAAGTGTGGAACTGAGTGAAAGCTTTGCAAAACCAATAAAAGCAGAGTGGCTTGTTTAATAATTTTTGTTGTTGTTGAGTTATTTCAGTAGTGTCTGACTTTCCACTATCCCATTTGGGGTTTTCTTGGCAAAGGTATTGGATTTCCTTCTTCAGCTCATTTTACATATGAGGAAATTCAGGGAAACAGGATTAAGTGACTTGCCCAGGTTCACACAGATAGGAAGTGTCTAAGGCCAGATTTGAACTTAGGTCCTCTCAACTCCAAGGCTGATGCTCTATCTACTGTGCCACCTACGTGCCCTCTTCAATAATTAATAAACCTATAAGAAGTGCCTGGTATACCATTTTTGGTATACCCTCCTTTCTCCTCTTCTAATATATTATATTTTTGTAAATGTTCATAGATGTTTTAATGATAAAAGCTATAACTTTTATATATGGTAAACATATTCCTAATTTTCTAATACTTGGAAGGTACATTGTAGTTATATCCTTATTCTTATGATTATTTAATTTTTTATCATTTTTTTGATAAGACTCAAATAGAGATTGTTCTGGGACAAGTTGCCAGCCTGAGATTATTCTTTTACATATATATTTAACAGTCTCTAGACTATTGCAAAGGTAGATAAATACATGCTCTTTGAAGCTGAATAAAATATATTTGAATTTAAGTCCATTCTCTTGTAGGCTCAATGATTTTGAGTTCCTGTGTAAAGTTTCTATTGAAATCTTTGATTTCCATTTATTTTAGAGATTATGAGTGTTTGTTAGGTGACAGCAAATGAAAACATTGTTCATAAATTCTGATATGAAAACAGTGGTAAGGATGATAATTTTGATAAAGTCTGCCTCAGGAACTTTCCAAATTCCCTTTTCAAAGCCTTCTATTTCCAGCATGGTACCTTAGATAACAGGTACCTCTTGCCATATTGCTTCTTCTCTATTCAACTTTCTTAAAATTTGTGCCTAGCTGGCTAACCTATAAAAAAGGCCCTAATAAACTATTTTATGCAGAAGTAGAAATGTGATAATGGCTTTATTATTTTCATTTTAATAAGGAGCAATATTTAAATAAAAGGAATGACATTAATTGCATAATTTCAAATATGCTATTGGGGAGATTTGGGGGAGGACCATAGGTTTTTTCTCAAATATACTCTACCTGCTCATACTGCTGGCATTATTTGTAGATTAGTGTGAAATTCTGGGTTATATTCCCTGAAATATATTCATAGGGTCATAGATTTTGAGCTGGAAAGTACCTTAGAAGTCATGTAATCTAAGAGGTATTCTGGGAAGATGGCAAATAGATCTGAAATTTCCAGGCTTTCCAGATTTCCTCCACAAACAGACAGAAAATCACAATGAAATGAACATAGACCAGCAAAAATAAAGGGGTAAAGCAGTTGTCCTCCTAAAACAACTTGAGAGGACCTCAGAGAAAAGGCCAGGGGGTGAGGTTGGCCTGAAGAAATGTAAACACCTCTAGGCAAACTCCACTGATTTAACAAACAGTGGGCCCTGAGGGTTGCAGATTAGGCCTCTAGAAATTTCACCTCAACTTTCACCATGCTCACAGCCTTAAGAAATTTTGCCTCAGGAACTTTTCATCTAGGGAACAGCAGAAGACTAGGGGAAGACTAGGATTCCTCCCCCACCCCAGCTTGACAACCCCCCAACCCCGTTTCTCGAAGTCAGACCTGGCAGTACTGACCAGATGTGATTTTGGGCTATCGCTGTGGGTGGGGAGGAGCGAGTACACGCCTGTTGAGTGTGGTACCACAGGAAGCAAGAACATTTTCAGGACAGCACGGCTGGGGTCATAACTTTGGCTTAAGGGAAGGAGGAGAAGAGTCCCTGGGGTTGAGCCTCCATAAAGAATTCAGAAAGCAATAGTAAGGAGGATCTGAAGCCTAAGGCAACATTACCTACAACTAGGGATTAAAACTTGATAATGATGATGATGATAATAATAATAATTAGCTGCTAAAAATAAAATAAAATAAAATAAAAATAAAAATGAGTAGGCAATGAAAAAAGAACCCAACCATGGATAGCTACTTTGGTGTTAAAGAAAATCTGGGTTCATATTCAGAGGAAGATAGTGAAGTAAAAAAAAAAATCCACACCTACCCCAAAGAGTAATGTCAAATAGTCACAAGCCCAGAAAGAACTATTGGAAGAGCTTAAGAAAGAATTCAAAAATAAAATAAAAGCAATCCAAGAAAATTATGAAAAAAGTTAACCAATTGGAAAAAGAGATACAAAATCTTAAGGAAGAAAATAATTCCTTCAAAGCTAGAGCTGAATAAGTGGAATTGAATGACATTATAAGACAACAAAAAATAATAAAACTAGAAAAAATAGAAGAGAATCTGAAACATCTCATTAGAAACACCACTGATCTGAAGAATTGATCAAAGAAAGACTATATTAAGAATTGTCAGACTGCCTGAAAGTTATGATAACAAAAGAATCTGAATATATTACAGAGATTAAGGAAAATTGCCCTGAAGTTCTAGAACAAGAGGGTAAAATATAAATAGAAAAATATCTACCATTCACTACCTGAATGACAGCCCAGGAAGAAAACCTATAGGAATGTCATAACCAAGTTTCAAAATTCCCAGGTCAAAGAGAAATTATTGTAAGCAAAAAAAAAAAAAAAAAAAAAAATTTAAAAACTGTGGGAAACCAGTCAGGATTTCACAAGTCCCAGCAGCTTCTACACTAAGACTGTATGTCTTGGAACGTTATATTTTGAAAAGCAAAGGAGCTGGGGTTGCATCCAATAATAACTTACCCAGAAAAGTTGAATATAATTCTGAATAGAAAAGAAATGGACATTTGATGAACTGAAAGACTTTCAGGTATTTGTAACAAAAAGATCAGAACTCAGTGAAAAAATCAATATAAAAGATCCAGAAGAAATATGAGGAAATCATTAAAGACTAATTATAAGGCACTGATAAAAGTCAAACTCTTTACTTATGATATATGAAAATGTTACCATATTCTTAATACTTTTATCATTACTAAGGTAGTTTGAAAGAAATGTTGGGGCTGAATTGTGCATGATGGGGGTGATTCTAAAAAACAAAACTGTGTAGGAAAAGGTAAAAATGAGCAATTATCTCATAAAAAGGGGGCATGGAAGAAAGAACTAATACAGAGGAAACAGGTTTGGAGTGGAGGTCTGGTAATACTAGAAACCTTATTCTCATCTGGGTTGAAGAGGAAACAAAGTGTACATCTGAAGAGGTTTAGAAGTCTCTGAACATCTAGAGAGGTTAGAAAACTGAGGGACAGAGTGGGGGAGGGACTTTTAGAAGGGTGTAGAGATTAAGATTAAGAGGGTTGGGGGAGAAGATAAAGGAGGGACTTTTAGAGAGGTGGGTAAAATAAGGAATAAGAGGGCAAGGGAAAAAGAAATGGTTATAGGGATAGAGTAAAAAGAGAGGCTGAGAAGGAAAATAGTGAGTAAAAGTAAGATGGAGGGAAATTCACAAATAATAACTATGACTTTGAGTGTGAATGGGATGAACTCACTGATAAAATGGAAATAGATAGCAAAATGGATTAAAAATCAGCATCCAACCATGTGTTTTAAGAAACACATTTAAGAATGAGAGATATGGAGTTAAAATGGAGGGTTGGAGTAGAATTTATTATGCTTCAGCTGATGCAAAAAGGCAGGGGTAGCAATTATGATCTCAGACAAAGTTATGGCTAAAATAGATTTAATTAAAAGAGATAAACGGTAACTTCATTTTGATAAAAGGTACCATAGACAAGGAAGCAATATCAATACTTAACCTATATGCACTGAATATTATAGCATCTACAGCTTTCAAAGTTAAATGAATTACAGGTTGAGATAGATAAATAGTACTCTAAAAATAAGGGACATAATCTTCCCTCTTCAGAAATTGATAAATCTAACCAAAAAATAAATAAGAAAGAAGCTAAGGAAGTGAATAGAATTTTAGATAAACCAGATATGATAGATATCTGGAGAGAATTGAATGGAAATAATAAGGAATACACCTTTTCTCAGCAGTTTATGGTACCTTTACCAGGATTGACCATATATTAGTACACAAAAATTTTATAGTTAAAAGCCGAAATATCAAAAGTATTCTTTGCAGATAACAATATAATAAAAATTATATTTAATAAAGGACCAAGGAAACATAGATTAAAAACTAATTAGAGATTAAACAACCTAATCTTAAAGAATGAGTGGGTTAAGGAACAAATCATAGAAGCAATCAATACTTTCATTAAAGAGAAGGGAAGTAATGAGACAACATATCAAAACCTATAGGAAACAGTAAAATCAGTTATTAGAGGAAAATTTATATCTCAAAATGCTTACATCAATTAAATAGAGAAAAAGCAGACTAATGAATTGGGTATGCTATTAAAAAAAGGAACAAATTAAAAATCCCCAATTAAACAACTAAATTAGAAATCCTAAAAACTAAAGGTGAGATGAATCAAACTGAGAATAAAAAAAAACCATTGAATTAATAAATAAAACTAGGACTTGATTTTATGAAAAAACAAATAAAATGAACAATTGGTTAATTTGATTAAAAAAAAGGAAGAAAACCAAATCACTGATATCAAATTTGAAAAGGGTGAATATATACCACTAATGAAGATGAAATTAAAGCAATTATAAAGTTATTTTGCCCAATTATAGCCAATAAATTTAACAATTTAAGTGAAATTGAAGAATATTTACAAAAATATAAATTGCCTAGTTTAGCAGAAGAGGAAATAGAATATCTAAATAGACCTACTTTAGAAAAGAAATTGAACAAGCCATAAATAAGCTTCCTAAGAGAAAAGCACCAGGATCAAATGTATTTACAAGTGAATTCTATCAAACATTTAAAGATCAACTAATTCCAATATTAAATAATTTGGAATAACAGGTAAAGAAGGGATCCTACCAAATTCCTTTTATGAAACAAATATGATACTGACTTCTAAATCAGGAAGAGTAAAAACAAAAAAAAATTATAGACCAATTTCATTAATGAATATGGATGTAAAAATCCTAAATAAAATCTTAGCTAAAAGATTGCAACAATATATTACAAAGATTATACACAATCTATTTATACATAATCTAACATTTTTATTTCATGGATGGGAAACTTGAATCCCAGACAGGTAAAGTGACTTGTCCAAAAAGTGGCAGAGGTGTTATTTGAATTCAGGTCATCTGATTCCAAATCCAGTGACCTTCCCCTTGTACTATTCTGCCATCTGTGTGGAGCCAGGCAAGTCACCCAACTTCTCTATTCCTCAGGTTCCTCACTTATAAAACAGAGATAATAATAATTACATTAATGGATCCCTTAGAATTGCTAGAAAAAAATAACTTTGTAAACTCTGTGTGTTAATAGTACCATTATTATTCATTCCCTCAGATCTGTTTGGCAACTTTTATTTCCTCTCCAACTCACCACATCATCTGAAGGAGGTTGTACATCCACCACAAAGGTAAAAAGTAGAAATGCTATATTATCTGAAATGCTATATTGAATATGATGCTATAGGAGAGTGGGAAGGAGGAGGAAGAGGAAGAAGAGGAAAAGGATAAATAGGAAGAGAAGGAAGATTTTGTAGCCTTTCCAAATCAAATCAATGAACATCTATTGAGCATGACTCCTACTCATGATACTTTATAAGTTATCCTTTTCTGATCTGGAGTACGTCGACATTCATGCAACTCCAGGGGATTAATTATTAATTAATAAAAGTATTGGGACAGTTTCTCAAACATGTGACAATACAATATATTTTCCTTGTATTCACTTCTAGAACATTATCAGAAGTGCTCTCAGGATAATTTGGTGTCATGCTACTACAAATTAGGTATTATTTTTTTTTTAGTTTAAGAGAATTAGGCAAGATGGATGAGTTGGGAACTTGGAAGCCTAATTTTTAAACTTCATACCTTGATCTTTATGGAATTCATTTACTTAAGGCCTACCATATTAGTGGTTAACAAACAAATTGATCCTATCTATAAGATGCAATTCTTTGAAAGGTAACTGAACTTCAGAGGTTAAATAACTTTTTTTTTGTTTTATTTTGTCTTTATAGGGGTATCACACCCATGTCTGATCACATTATTGTACTTTTCAAAAGCTTTTAATGATTCCTCATTGGCTGGTGAACAAGGTCTAAATTCCTCAGTGACAGTCAAGACCTCCCAAAGTTTGGCTCTAACATATATTTTAGCCTTACATCATACTATTCCTCCCCAATTTCCCTGCAGTCTAGCCAAACTGGACTATTTATCTCTCTTTATATCTTATCAGCCTTATTAGGGTCCTTGCAGGCAGAAACCATGTCTTATTTATATTTTCTCCCATTGCTTAAAGCAAAGCACTGAAAAAAGCTTAATTTTTCTGTGTGAATGAATGGGCAGAGCCCCAGTCATGAGTCACTAGTTGTGAGGGCCATTGTGCTCTAATAGCTTTAGGACCATAAAACCATAGATGTAGGGCTAGAAAGGACCGAGGTTTATAGGATCATAGATGCAGATCTGGAAGAGACTTTTTCATTTTACAGAGATTAAGTGACTTGTCTAGAGTCACATAGTATGTTTCTTAAGTGGGGTTTGAGTCTCGGCCTTTCCGCTTACTCCAGATCCCATTCTCTCTCCATTTTACATTGCTGCCTCTGATCATAGACTTAGGGTCAGAAGATATCTTAGAAGGTATCTAGTCCCACTCTTCATTTTACAGATTGAGAAAGTGAGGTTTAGATGGGTTAAGGTCATGTAGGAATATATATTAGAGTTAGCAGAGCCAGAATTTGAAATCAGGTCTTCTGACTCCAAAGCCCGTGTTCTTTCTGTGGTAAGACTCTACCTGATCAAATTGATATATAAACCCTTTGCACCTTTGTTTCAAACTTAGGAGTGATACTAGACAAGAAGGACTGATAACAGGAAAGACCTTGAATGTTGAAAGACCTAGTCTTACCTTTTCATTTTACAGATGAAGAAACTGAGGCCCTGAGAGGTTAAGTGATTTGTCCAAGTTCACACAGATATTAAGTGGCAAAGCTGTGATTTGAGCCTTGGTCCTCTGACACCAAATTTGGCACTCCTTCCCTGACAACTTTCATCTTCTTATACAGATTGTTACTGCATATTTAGCTGTCAGTGAAATTGAAAGGAACTCCTACAATGTGGTTGGGCAGGTTCTCTAGCACCTTGACTCTAACACCCTGTCTCTTGCCAAAATATGGCAGGGCTATTTCTCCAGGTTGGGCAAATTCCCGTAAGGGAGAACATTTGGCAGACTTTCCAGGCTTGTAAGTTCCTGCTTTCTGCTGCTTGACATCCTGCCTCTCCCCCAACCCCCATTCCCTAACCCCGCAAGCCAGGGTCCTTTATCCTTAATAGAACAAAGCATTAAGGTTATTACACAGTAGTTGTTCTTTGGCCATTTTTCAGTCCTGGTTGACTCTTAATGACCCCTTTGGGGTTTTCTTCGGCAAAGATACTGGAGTGGTTTGCTATTTCCTTTTCCAGCTCATTTGACCAACTAGGAAATTGAGACAAATAGGGTTAAGTGACTTGCCCAGGGCCACACAGCTAGGAAGTGTCTGAGGCTGAATTTGAACTCATGAAGATGAGTCTTTCTGACTTCAGTCCTGTCAGTCTATCCACTGAGCTACCTGGCTGCCCTACCTGCCCTCAGGTTGAAACACATCGCTCTACTTTAGGTAGTAAAACACTGTTATGAAGTCTCAGTTATTCCCCAAGAGGCATACTGAAACACATGAGCAGACAAGAGAGATCACTGTGCATCTTTTCTAGGAATCAGAAGTAGTTTTTGGCTATAAACTAAATGGATAAAAATGGTCATCTTTCTGATCTTGAAGGACGGATAAGAATTGACTGTTGACTACCTCTACTCTCTAGGATCACTCATCACTAAGATGTGTGCATTCAGATGCAAGTTTTCCTTACAGCTTCTGAAAACAAAAGTGGAATTCCTAACTGACCTTGGCTTCTATTCCAACAGGATGCTACAGGGAGTTTTGGTCATCTTCTATAAAGCAGAAATTTCACTTAAAAATTATAAATGAGTAGTTCATCACTGATTGTCTGCTGTCACTGGCTTCCTTATCAATGAATCACCATGAAAAGTACCCTCTCCCTTTCAAATTATCTTGTATTTCCTTATCTTTGTAAATGTGTGCTCTTTGAGGGCATGGACTATTTTTCATTTTTGTTTTTGCACAGATAGCCCCTAGCACAGGGTCTTACACATAGAAGGTACTTAATATATGCTTGTTGAATTAAATAGAATTGATTGCATTGGTTCCTTTCATGGCACTCTTCCACACAGATCATGAAGCTTTCAAAAAAATTTTGTGACTGTAATTCTGAAAATATGAATATTGAAATCAAACATCAACTTAGCATTTTTCAATTAGTCATTGTGTTTGGTGACACTGTTGGGCTCACTACCATGAAAACAGTAGCTCATGGTCCTTACCATTTGTAATTTGCAAAGTATGGCCCACAAAATCAAATCTATCTAGTCTCCTCTTTTTGCATGGCCAGTGAGCTAAGAATGATTTTTACATTTTTTTAACAAATAAAGTTTTATTGTACTTAAAAGTACAAAAAAACTTTCTCAGCTAGGGGGCTATACAGAAACAGATAATGGGCCCTTTGGCTCTCAGGTCTTAGTTTACCAACTCCTGCCATAAGAACCTATCCATTTTATGATCAGTAATGGCCATGACCAATTATGCACAGTCACGTAGGGACACACTATAGAGATGCATGGAAATAAAAACACTAAAGTAGGAGTTAGGAAACAGAGGTTCTAGTCCTAACTCAGGTATTAGTTACGTGTGAGAACGTGAGTAAATCCTTTTGCCTCTTGAAGCCTCAGTTTCCTCATCTGCAAAATGCAGGGAACATAGATTTAGAGTAGGAAGGATCCTCAGAGGACATTTAATCCAACTTTGTCATTTTAAAAATGAGGAAAGTGATATCAAGAGAAGTTAAATGACTTGTCTAAGGCAGAGGTTCTCAAACTTATTTGGCCTACCACCCCCTTTTAAAAATAATCACTCAGCACTGCCCTGAAAATCTATTTTCTTTAACCCCTTAATGATTTAAAAAAAATTGTGTCATTTCAAAAAAAATAAATTTTTTTTAATGATGCATTTTAAATTTAATCACTTATTATAAATTTGTGGGTTTTTTACTGCATTGAAATTTTGATGATGCAATATTGTATCATGTAGCTATATAGTGTCATACTGTAAACAAGCCATTACATGCACATACTCCTGCCCATGCATGCTGGACTTCCCAATGAAACCAACTTGCTTGCCTGCCAACACTTGCTTGGTAAGACCTGTTGGCAGACTTGACCACTGATATGTTATAACTTGCACTCTGCGTGTTTATTTGGAAAATAATGTAATCACTACAACTTTAACTGTTATACAACAGATGAAACATGTACCAACATTTGTTTTAAATTTTCTTATCTTTTCTTTCCTTATGCTTCCACCACCTCTTATTTTTATTCCATACCTCCCAATTGTACCTGAGGCTACTGTCCTCCTGGATCATTCCAGCACCCCCAGGGGGCAGTATCACCCACTTTGGAAACCTATGGAAGGTAACACAAGTAGCAACTGAGAGAGACAGGATTTGAACCACCATTCTCTGCCTCTAGACCCTGAGGTCTAGAGCCCACAGGAATTTTGGTAAAGAGTGCTGATACTGGCGTCATAGTCCTCAGGTTCAAACTGTACCATGCTGCTTCCCGAGAGCTTGGACTAGATGATGCCTAATGTCTCCTCCGGTCCTAACATTCTGTGGTATAATGATAGTTTCTGCGTGGAGGAAGAAGTACCTTTTCCACATGAGAACAAGAATTCTTTCTTTCATTCTTCTGATGCTTACTGGTCTCAAAGGTGCTCCATCAATAATCAAGCAACAAGGATTTATTGACAAAGCCTATTAGCATTGTACTGAGAGAACAGTTGATTTTTTTTAAGAGCTTTAAAAAGCTGGGTTCTGTCCTCAAGGAGAAAACTAGTTGTTGTTTTTTTTTTAAGGGGGGCGGGGAGGGGAAGCAAACACACTCGGAATAAATAAAGGGAAAAAAGACCTTATAGGATTAAGTTTCTAATTGTATGGTACACATGTTAAATGCTCTAGAAGGCTAAGTAAATATTCAGAATTCCTAGAGCAAGGGTTTTTAATCTGAGATCCATGGATCCCCAATGGGTCCATGTATAGATTTCAGGGGTTTGTGAATCTGAATGAAAAAAAAATTACATCTTTATTTTTACTAACTTCTAACTTCTCCAATGTGTCAATCATCATAAGGCTTAGAGCTAAAAGAGATCATAGGATTACTGATTTAGAGCTGGAAGGGCCTTAGAAGCTACTGAGTTCAGCCTCCTCAATGTACACAGATAAGGGAACTCTGGCACATAGGGGTTAAATAACTTGTCTAGGGTAACATAGCTCCTAAGTGTATTGTGTGAGTTGGAATTTGAACCCAAGTCTTTCTGACTTCAGTTCTAGGACCCGATCTACTACTAAGCTGTAGTGCCCTTCAGATGCTCTAATATTCTAGCCATGGCTTTTTGCTGTGTACCACTATCCCATAGTGCTGATGATGCTTCCCATCTGCTAGCTTTCCCCTTTAACACTGGCACTTTACTAGGAACTCTTCCTTTGTTTCAAAACATATTATGAAACATGTTTCTCTGCATTTATTCTATCCCTCTGCAAGGAGAACATTTTTTGGTCAGGAGAACTGACCAAATAGAAAATGGCTACTCTGCTGAATAGTCCTAGAAGTTCATGGTGCAGCTCAGTAGGGTTAATTTCCTGCTTTTTTGGGGGGGGGGGTGAAGCAATCAGGTTTAAGTGACTTGCCCAGGGTCGCACAGCTAGTAAGTGTCAAGTGTCAGAAGCCGGCTTTGAACTCTGGTCCTCTTGACTCCAGGGCCGGTGCTCTGTCCACTGCGTCACCTAGCTGCCCCAGCTAATTTCTATTGTTAACATCTTATCTTTCGATGTGGTTTCCTCAGTTAAGAGCTTTTCACTCACTCCCCATAAGCCCCATGCAGTGTTTATATACAACGCTGGGATCTCCTGAACACATTGCTCATAACTGAGACAAGTCCTCTCTCTTTTCTTTTTTCATCTCTATTTGCTTTCATGCCGTGTCACTGTGAATATATAGCCATAATTAGATCAAACAATCGTTTTCTTTCCAAACTTTACTTTCCATGTTTGGCATTAGGATCCAGAAGATTCATATACTGTATTTATATACAACAAAAGAAAAAGGAGCTTGGGGCCATGGGTGTGAAGCCACAGCAATAAAACCTCAGAGGACACCTAGTCCAATCCCATAATTTTACTGGCAAGAAAACTGAGGCCTAGCAAGGTGAAATGACTTCCCCAACAGGTTGTGTCAGAGGTGATATTTGAACCTGAGGACTATGACTCCAGTATCAGCACTCTTTAACACAATTCCTACATGCATGATTCTACATACAGTCATGTCTCCAAAGGCAAAGTTCATTAATGGAGATTAAGCCCTAGATATTTAGACGATGATATGCACTACTAAGTGTCTACCTAAGTCCTACCTACTCCTTGTGAGAATAAATTATAGACATCAAGAATCAAATGAAGACTGATCCCAAGTTTGACTCCATTCGCTCCCTGCTTGTTGTATTATTCATCCTTGACAATGATTCAATTAATTAAATGGCAAAATAAAAGAAAACAATAAAGGATTTGCAGGGGGGTAGGGTGTGTTGGTAAGTCATTCAAGTTGCAACTGGCTTAAAGAAAAAAGAAAGTGTAGTTTTAAGTACTTTTAACTGCATGTTGCTCTTATCTACCTATTGTATTAAAAATCTGAATATATCACGTTTTCTATCTTCAACAAAAGAAAAAAGAGAAAGAGAAAACTACAAGATTCTCAATAAACCCAACAAAATATCTTGATTCCAGTTAATATCTATCTGCCCTAGTGTTAGGGAAGTATGTCCTAGCTTAGCTGCATTTTTCTTATTACATTTATTTTCAGAAAACAAGATTTTATAAATATTTTTCAAACATTATTCGCTTTGACAAAAGTCTTCAATATGTTAGCATGGATACAATGAGGGAGATCCCTCCCAACTGTACAATTCTAGGATTCCATGATATACTCTTTTTCGTCTTTCTGCCCCAAATAAAAATGTGCAAATTACTGTGGGAGATAGTGTTTTGTGTGGTGTTATTAGCAGCTCTATCCTGTCATCTTTTCCAGTTCCCTGTGTTCCTTCCAGTTTCAGTGTCCTCATCATCCTTTCCAACTCCTTCCCTATCTTTTTTTTGTAACATCTCCACATCCTCAAGTTATTCTCTACCCCTGCTTTTTCCCCCTTCTACTTCCTAAGTCCAAAAAAGAAACAAGAAATTTTAAGTTGCAAACTATCCTAAGAGATAAGGGCAGGCAAAATAGTATTGAAACTTATTTATTTCTATCATTAACCCCCTTATTGGGCATAGGATATTAATTTTTCTTAGCTGGTTTATAAAAAAAAACATTTATAGTACTTGAGTAGATATAGATTTGGCTAGTATTGTCAACAGACTCAGTGACATTACGTATTTTAACCTCTTCTCCTCCTGTCTATTTTACAACAGAGTCAAGGCCACAAATGGATTTGGGGGCGAGTCAGCAGAAAATTCTTATTGGAGATTTGGAGAAAAGGCTAAGAATTGAGGTTATGATGAATTTCTAATCTCAGTAGGAAAAAAAGCAGAACACTAGGATTCACATTCCAGATTAACTTCCATCACACACATTTCTTTTTTTATGGCTACCAAAGAGCCTCCTCCTCCCCCAGAACATAGACGTACCTTTTCTCACTGGATGGTTTTGATGCTTGTCCTTTTAATCCACACAAGTTTGTAAGATCAGAGGGGGTACAATTTTGATCTAAGGGACTTGCCAGAAAATGAGACTGATCCATGCCTGCATTCTGTCCGTTTCCTTCATCCTCTCCCTTGGAGGAGAAGGAATTTAAACTATCCCACTCCCTCTCTGCAGCGCTATTTCACCTTCCTTCCTCTCCTGCCCTTTCTCCTTTGGGTGCCATAAACCTGTTGGCCCTTTGTACTGTCTGCAGCACCTGTCAACAGAGACTAGTCAGCCTGGACTCTTTCCTTGCCAGTTATAGCCAGCCTCCTCTTAACTCTTCCAATGCATTCTAGCTTTTAGTGGGGGGACGAGGGTGTAAAATTGAGAATTTCATTCATACCTAACTGTATCCAAAGTAGAACTATAGGGAAAACCAGAACTCAAGCATGATTCTACCCCCACTGCAAACCTCGTGGCTGGGTTCCGGGCATCACGAGCCAAGTACAGCCCTAATCGCGAAAATCACAATTACATTAGGGGAAAAACCCGGGATTTTCCAGTGACCTGCCAGAGTGGGGTTTAAAAGGGCGCCCTGGGGCAGCGACGCTTTCATTTCGGCTGAGGAGCAGTCGGAGAGCTGCGGCAGCCCGCCCCGCACGTCGGGCGCCAGTAAGAAAGTAAGGAGGCACGGGCGCAGGGGTCAGGACACTGGCTTGGTTCGGTGTTGGGGGTCTGGTGTGCGGGATTGGGTATTGGGGTAGGTGAGAGCGATAGGCTGCAAGCTGAGCTGGGGACTGGGCTGGAGGCTGACCCCGCTGAGGGGGCGCGGGCTTTCTCTGGGCAGGAGGAACAGGCTCCCGGAGGGCGCAGCTCCAGGCTGCCTCTTGCTGCCCGCCAGGAGAGGCGCGGCCCCAGGTGTGAGAGGCTGCACCTCATGTACGCCAGCCCGCCGGAGCCGCCGGCTGGGAAGGGGAGAGCCTGGGCTCTCAGAGTGCAAAGTGCGAGGTGCAGCTGCAAAAGAAAATCGGTGGTTGGGGGTGGGGACTGCGCCGAGCCGCCCGGCGCCCCACGGTGCAGAGAACGCAGTACCTGTCACGCTTACCATGGAACATGGTCTGCGTGCGCTGCAGGAGCCGGCTGCGGTCATGTTGGCGGCAGCAGAGTCTCATGGCCCATGGTGGCTGCCTGCCTCCGTCTCCGCCTCCTCCTCCGCCGAGGTTCACGGGAGTGTGCACTGGGCCAGATGGGCTCTACAGCTGACTCGTCTCACCCACGACGCGCCCGCCGCTTCATCCATCCCGGGGGGCGGTGCACGCCACCAGCGGGGCCTGGGCTTCGCTTGCTTTTTTCGTGACTTCCGTGTGCCCGGCCAGCGGTCTACTTTCAGTTTCTACTTTGGGGCTTGTTCTGAGGGAGCAAACTTCGGGTTCATCACTGGGACGCCTTCCTCCCGACCTGGTCCCTTCTCTCTTACACTCTCCTCTCTCTCCCTTACATCAGGAGTCTTACCCGCGTGGCCCGAGTGCTTCTGGCGACTTTCCAAGCAACTAACTGCAGGAGAAATTTTTGGCACTGGAAAGTGATAGCCCCGTCATGAATCAGAGCGATCCGGGTCAGTCTTCCCGGATGACCTCTATCACATTAACTAAATGCTGGGAGGCTCTGGACTTAGGGCATCTGTTTTTCCTGTGGCCAAGGAAACTATTTGTACAGCATGCGAGGGTGGAAACCCAAGTGGTAGAGACATCAACTTTACCAATCTGCTGCTGATGCTTTGGGAATTCCCAAGCTGTCCAGTAGAAAGGGAAGATTGAGTAGGATTGCGTGACTGAAACTGGTTACATTCTCTTCTCCACCCTTCAACTATATCAGTTTACATGCTGAGTTCTGTACATGTATCCACTAATAGCTCCAGTGTCTCAGAAGGACGTATACTTCATTCAGAACATATGGATATCTTTGATTCAAGAGTCAGTCCAAAATAAAATGAACAGAGACAGCTCTCTCAAATACAAATTTATCTTAATTAAATTTAATTGAATCACAGATTTTTATTATTTTTTTTTCTTTGAGTTTTGAAGCCTCTCGTGAGTAGGTATTGTTTTATTCCTTACATACCCAACACTTAGCACTGTCATAGGCTCGTAGTAGGCACTTTAATAGATGCTTGTTGATTGATGTGGGGCAGAAGGTCAGATTTCTAAATACTTAGTAACTGAGTGTGATTGTAGTGGAAAGACCACTGGATATGGAGTTCAGCTATATGTATTATAATTCTAGCTACTTATAAGTTGTGGGGTTCAGAAAAAAGCAACTGGCACTACACTGTCTCAGTTTCCTTATCTAGCAATTGAATTCAATGTATTTAGATGGAACTCAAGAGGCAAATTTGACTTCATAATTATCTCTACAACTTGGTGGCTTTGGAAGTATATGCTTTATTCAAAAGAAACCAGATAGGTAAAACTTTGGGGGAGGGGAGAGTAGTATTGTATATTAGGATTTTTTTTGTCAAGACATTGACAAAGCAAAGCTGAGTAGCATTTGAAATAAGATCAACAGGGGAAGGAAGAAAGTGATATTTTAGTGTTGATATGATGGATTATGCTGATAGTTTTCCTTATATTGAACCAGCCCTGCATTCCTGGTATGAATCCTACCTGGTCATAGTGTATTATTAGTGTGATAAGTTGCTGTAATCTATTTGGTAATGTTTTGTTTAAAATTTTTGCATCTATATTCATTAGAGAAATTGGTCTATAATTTTCTTTCTCTGTTTTGACTCTTCCTGGTTTAGGTATCAGCACCATGTTTGTATCATAAAAAGAATTTGGTAAGATTCCTTCTTTACCTATTTTACCAAATAGTTTATATAGTATTGGAATTAATTGTTCTTTAAATATTTGATAGAATTCGCATGTAAATCCATCTGGCCCTGGAGATTTTTTCCTAGGGAGTTTATCAATGACTTGTTCAATTTCTTTTTCTGAGATAGGGTTATTTAAGTATTTTACTTCCTCTTCTGTTAATCTGGGCAATTTATATTTTTGTAAATATGTATCCATTCCACTAATATTGTCAAATTTGTTGGCATATAGTTGGGCAAAATAATTACTAATTGTTGTTTTAATTTCCTCTTCCTTAGTGGTAACTTCACCCTTTCCATTCTTGATACTAGTAATTTGGTTTTTTTCTTTCTTTTTTTAAATTAGATTAACCAAAGGTTTATCTATTTTATTGGTTTTTTCATAAAACCATCTCTTAGTTTTATTTATTAGTTCAGTAGTTTTCTTAATTTCAATTTTCTTAATTTTTCCTTTGGTTTTCAATATTTCTAATTTGATGTTTAATTGAGGATTTTTAATTTGTTCTTTTTCTAGTTTTTTTTAGTTGTATGCCCAATTTGTTGATCTCCTCTTTTTCTGTTTTATTTATATAAGCATTTAGAGATATAAAACTTCCCCTAAAAACTGCTTTTGCTGCATCCCATAAGTTTTGGTATGTTGTCTCATTATTGTCATTCTCTCGAATGAAATTATTGATTGTTTCTATGATTTGTTGTTTGACCCAATCATTTTTTAGGATTAGATTATTTAGTTTCCAATTATTTTTTAGTCTATCTTTCCATGGCCCTTTATTACATCTAATTTTTATTGCATCATGATCTGAAAAGGATGCATTTAATATTTTTGCCTTTCTGCATTGGATTGTGAGGTTTTTATGCCCTAGTATATGGTCAATTTTTGTGTATGTGCCATGTGCTGCCGAGAAAAAAGTATATTCCTTTCTATCCCCATTCAGTTTTCTCCACAGGTATATCATACCTAACATTTCTAATGTTCTATTCACCTCCTTAAATTCTTTGTTGTTTATTTTGTGGTTAGATTTATCTAGTTCAGAGAGGGGGAGGTTGAGTTTCCCCACTAGTATAGTTTTGCTGTCTATTTCTTCCTGTAACTCCCTGAACTTCTCCTCTAAGAATTTGGATGCTATCCCATTTGGTGCACATATGTTTAGTAATGATATTACTTCAATGTCTATGGTGCCTTTTAGCAGGATGTGGTTTCCTTCCTTATCTCTTTTGATAAGATCTATTTTTGCTTTTGCTTTGTCTGAGATCAGGAGGGCTACCCCTGCTTTTTTTACTTCAGCTGAAGCATAATATATTTTGCTCCAGCCTTTTACCTTTACCCTGTATGTGTTACTCTTTTTCAAATGTGTTTCCTGTAAACAACATATTGTAGGATTATGGTTTTTAATCCAATCTGCTATACGTTTCCATTTTATGGGAGAGGTCATCCCATTCACATTTACAGTTATGATTACTATCTGTGTCTTTTTCTCCTTCCATCCCCCCCTCCATTTATACTTTTTTTTCTCCTTTCTCCCTCCCCACCCCACTAGTGTTTTGCTTTTGACCAGCACCTCCTTCCATACCACCTCCCTTCTATTATCCCTTTCCTTCTCCTTTACCCTTACTGCTTCTTCCCCCCTTCTATCCCCCCTCCCTTTTCTTTCCCCTTTCCCCTCCTACTACCTATAGTGCAAGTTAGATTTCTATAACTAACTGATTATGTTATTCCCTTCTTGAGCCAAATCTGATGAGAGTAAGGTTCAAAAAATGCTCATCCCCTTCCCTTCTTTACCTCTGCTCTAATAGGCTTTTGTGTCTTTTCCTGTAATATAATTTACCCTTGTCTGCTTCCTCCTTTCTCAGTACATTTTCTTAGCTCAGACTAATCCACTTACTTGGATCCATTTAACCCACTTGATTAAATTTTTTTTATCATTACATCAAAGTCAACTTATATCCACCCCCTTTACGTATACTCCTTTAACATGGTATAATAACAATACAGTTCTCAAGAGTTGCAAGTGTCATCTTCCCTTGTAGGGATGTAAACATTTTGCCCTTATTAACAACATATTGTATCTTTCTGTCCCATTTACCTTTTTATGTCTCTCTTGAATCTTGTACTTGAAGATCAAATTTTTTGTTGAGCTATGGTCTTTTTATCAGGAATGTTTGGAAGTCCCCTATTTTGTTGAATATCCATCTCCTTCCCTGAAAAATCATGCTCATTTTTGCTAGGTAGTTAATCCTTGGCTGCATTCCAAGCTCCTTTGCCTTATGGAATATCATGTTCCATGCCCTATGGTCTTTTAATGTAGAGGCTGCAAGGTCCTGTGTAATCCTGACTGTGGTTCCATGATATTTAAATTGTTTCTTTCTGGCTGCTTGCAGTAATTTCTCTTTCATCTGGTAATTTTGGAATTTAGCTATTATATACCTTGGCGTTTTCAATTTGGGATCTCTTTCAGGTGGGGAGTGGTGGATTCTTTCTATAGTTATTTTACTTTCAGGTTCTAGGACTTCAGGGCAGTTTTCCTTTATGATTTCCTAAAGGATATTGTCCAGGCTCTTTATTTCATGATGACTTTCAGGTAGGCCTATAATTTTTAAATTGTCTCTCCTGGATCCATTTTCCAGGTCAGCTGTTTTAACATGACGTATTTTACGTTTTCATCTATTTTTTCATTTTTTTGTTTCTGTTCGACTGATTCTTGTTCTCTCATAGGGTCATTAGTTTCCATTTGTTCAATTCTAATTTTTAACATGTTGTTTTCTTGTTAGATTTTGTACTTTCTTCTCCAATTGGTCAATTGTATTTTTAAGGGATTTGTTTTCTTCAGTGTACTTTTTTTCCAGTTGGTCAATTGTGTGTTTTAGGGACTTGTTTTCTTCAGTGTACTTTTTTTCCAATTGGCCAATTGTACTTTTAAAGGACTCCTCTACCTCTCTCATTTGACTCTTAAAAACCTTCTTGAGTTCTTCTAAGAAGGCTTTTTGAGCTTCAGATCAGTTCATATTCCCTTTTGATGTTGGAGATGTGGGTTTGATGACAGTGTTGTCCTCTTCAGAATTTCTGTCTTGATCTTCACTCCTCTTATAATATGAATCTATGATACGTTTCTTTTTACTCATGGTATTTCTTTATTCCCTTTCCTTTAAAGAGATTAAGCTCTACCTACTGGGGAGCAGAGGGCACTGACCCAAGCTTCTCGTGTTGGGAGCCTAGGTCTTGGTCACTGGCTTTGTGTGCTGGGGCCTCTTATGTTGGCAATTGGAGGCTGTAGGGTTCTGGCAGTTTATCTGGTCTTGGGCTGGAATCAGCAAGGCTGGGACTTTCAGGTAAATCTAGGTTGCCTGCTTTTCCTTTCCTTTAGCTTTGTTTAGCTCCTTTTAGATAAGTGCTGCCAGGTGTTTATCTGCCTGGGGCCCCTTGCAGTGCTGCCTCCCTTATTTCTGTTGAGGCACTGGGAAACTTCTTTGCTGTAGAATGCCGAGGCACCTGGTGGTTTTCTGAGCTGGTTTCCACCAGTTACCTCACCCTCACTGAGGCACTTGGAGGTACAGCTGCTGGCGTTTGGCTGCTCGACCACCTGAGCTTCGGGATCTCCTATTGGTTGGCAGTTGGAGACTGTAGGGTTCTGACAGCTTACCTGGTGTTGGGCAGGAATCAACAAGGCTGGAACTTTTGGGCACCTCTAGGTTGCTTTCTTCAGCTCCTTTCAGATGAATGCTGCCGGGTGCTTATCTGCCTGGGGCCCTTTGTAGTGCTGCTTCCCTTATTTTTGCTGAAGCACTGGGACACCAGTTTGCTGTAGAATGCCGAGGCATCAGAATCTCCTCCTGGTGCGCTAAAGTGGGTCTTTCCACTAGCTGGCTGGGCAACTCCTGTTTCGTACTGCTCCCCTTCCCCTAGGGTAAGAGGGTCCTTTCCTGTTAATTCCTCTAGCTACCTGGGCTACTTCACTGCTGCACCCTGTCTTTCTTCTGATTCAGCTGTTCCAGAGTTTTTTCTGGGGTGATATTTTCTGGGTTTTCAGAGGTTGATAGGGGAGGGTAAGAGCGACTACCTTTTTACTCTGCCATCTTGGCTCCCGGAATCGAAGTCAGGAAAGTGATATTTTAATGAGTATATTACAGTCTACCTGGACAGAAAGAGGAAAAAAATGAGGAATTTGAAAAAACAGATCCCAAGTCTGTCACAGAAGCATGACATAGTAGTGGGGGTTGAGGGGGAGAAAGGCTTCAATTACCTGGGCATAAACTCTAGCTCTTTCCCTGTCAGAAGCAGAATAGCTAATAATTTCTTGAGTTGTCTCAATGGTAATTTCATACTTCAAAAGGTGGAGGAACCAATCTGGGTAAATTTTGTTTTGGGATCTGATATATACTGAAAGAGAACCTGGTTGCTGGGATGGAAATTATGGGAACTTTGGGGGCATGGAACTGATAGAATTTGTGATACAGAAGGAGAAAAAAGCTGAGATGAGTTTGAGATTAATCCGATATTTTGGGAATACAGGTTTCAAATCCTTTCAGAAAAAGGATAGTGAACATGCCATTGACTCCAATTCTACAGAAGAAGTGAGGCTAGTAGGGATGAGATGCTAGCTAGAATGAACTCCTGAAAACAAAAAGAGAAGGACTTCAATGAATAGACAAAAGAGAAGTGATTAATGAGACTGATGTGAATGTGTCAGAAACTGACTAGCCAACTTGCTTTAAAATAAAGGGTATCTTGTTTTTATGTTACCTACATATCCAAATCCACAGATCCTTCTCCCTTCTCAGAATACCATCCCCTAGAACAAGGAATTAAAAAGGTGTGTGCTGGGGGGCGGGAAGGGATGAAGGGCAGTTCAACACAAGGAACCAAGATATCAAAAAACTCAAATATTATATGCAGTGTTCTTCACCATAGCTGACTTGCCTTAAAAAGACATGAAAATATGGAAGCAAGAGAATAAATACAGTAGAGTAGTATGATCCTGTAAAAATAGTATCTGGGGTCCCAAAGCTCAGAATGGGCCAAAGCTAGTAAGGAAAACTAAAAGTAACAAAGCAGTTTTTTTTTTTAAGCTATAGTTGGGAAAATAGGTTCAGAAAAGACTAGTACTGCTGTTGAAGGTAAATGGGACAATGACATTGGATGGCAGTGAAGGTGAAACTACTCAACTCATTTTCTTCAGTTTTCTCTATGAAGCAGAATGGAAAAGAAAGAAAAAATACTGTTAGTTGATTCCCAGGATAAGTAAGGAGAGAGTAAGAAACTGCTTAACTAGATTTCAATTTGCCTGGGTTACTGAGAGAACCAGCAGATATGATAGCTGAGCCACTGAAAGATCATAAAAAACTGAAGAAGTAAAAAAAAAAATGGAAAAGGGCAAGTTTTATCTCAGTTTTCAACATAAGAGAGAAAATAGAATCTTGCAAACTCTACAAAGGAAAATGATGCAGGTGAGTTTGACTTCAGTGCCTGGAAACATTCTAGAATGTGTATCATTAAAGCAATTGTTAGCAAGTTTGGAAAAGGGAGCAGTGATCAAAAAGGGCCTGCATTTCTCTGGCAAAAATATGTCACACCAGACTCCAATTTTTTTTTTAAAACAATGCTTAGAATGTAGCTGGCATTTAATAAATGTAGATTGATTGGTAGGATGCGGAAAAGGTATAGATGAGGGTTGGATAGTAGGATTAGGTAGATTTAGATTGATTGAGCAGACCTAGGGAGTAATCAATAATGGTTTGATGTCAGCTTAGCAGAATGTCTTCAGAGGAGTACCTCAGAGATCTCTGCTTGATCCTGTGCTACTTAATATTTTTTTAATCAATAACTTATATAAGGTCATAGATGGAATGTTTATTATATATACAGATGACACAAGGCTGGGAGGGATAGCTAACACATTGGATAACATTCAGGATGCAAAAATATTTTGACAAGTGAGAACATTAGGTCACTCTGGATAAGATGAAATTTAATAGAGATAAATAGAAATTAATAGAGATAAGATGAAATTTAATAGAGATAAATAGGTAAAAAGTTTTACACAGGTTTAAAAAGTAAATTTCTCAAGCATAAGATGAGGGAGTTGGGTTAGACAGCAATTTTGTCTGAAAAATATGCAGTTTTTAATGAACTTCATCTTGAGTCAACATCGTGTTAAAGCAACCAAGAAATCTGTGATCTTAAACTGTGTTTGGAGAAGTGGGGTAACCAGAACTGAGGAAGTGATGGTCTTCTCTGCCTTGGTCAGACCACATCTAGAATATTGCCTACAGTTCTGGCTACCAAATTTTAGGAAGGATATTGAGTAGGGAAGGAGCCTGAGGAGGGTGAAGAGTATGGTGAAGGATCTCAGGGTCATGTTGTATGAGGATATGATGAAGTTGCTGAGAATGTTCATTCTGGAGAAGAGAAGGAAGGGTATACATAATAACTGTCTTCACATTTGTGGAAGATGGATTAACCTTGATTATTTTGGCTCCAGGGGAGCAGAATCAAGAGTTGGAGCCAAAATTTGGCAGAGATCAATTTAGACTTGATGTCAGGAATCCCGAGCCCCCCACCCCCTCCCAATAACTTCCTAACAATTAGAACTATCTCCAGGTGAAATGAATGAATTGCCTCAGAATGTGGTAGATTCCTGGGTATTTATAAGCCTTCTGGATGACTTCATGTTGGATATGATGTAGAAGGGATTCTGGTTTGGGTCCAAGTTGGACTAACTGGATCATATTAAAGGCTGTTAAAAGGTCCCCTGAACTTATCTTTTTGAGTTGTCATATTTTCCAGAAACACTGGACCCAGAACATGGAGGAAGCCCTGAATGTGTCAAGGATGAAGCACCCTCCCACTCAGCTGACGTAAGTTGTTGTTTGCACCCCAAGCTGGGATTCCTTGTATGTCCTCGGGAGTCATGATAGGTGCCAGCAAGTCTGTGCCAGACTGGGAAAATGCTTGTGCAGCTGAGGTCCTTTGCAGATTTGAGGCCCCTTCTATCTTCATAGTCTAGTTATTCCTAAGGGAAAAGAATGAAGCTTTTGCCATCGCCTTGCTTCTCCCCTTCAGGAGGATTTTTTCCCCTTTTTCCCACCATTACTACACCTTCCCTCCCAATGCCACGCCTCTTCCTGTTTTCTCCTCCTCCTTTTGCTGTACTGTCATAAATCTGCAAACTTTTGTGAACTCTTTGGGTTCCACATGCATGTTTATTTCTCTTGTAATAAACCTTGTTTTCACATAAGTCTTGTGATGTGATTGCCTGTTGACAATAGTTAACGAAGTCTCTTTCAGCTCTGAAATTTAGTGATCTATAAGATTGGATGATCGAAACACTTTAGAATTCAAAGAAGGTGATTGGCTTATACTTGTGGGCAACACAAGGATGAAGAAATAGGTGTAGAAGGAGAGACAAGTAGAATTAATGTGGATGTTCCTTGGGGGATAAAAAGGCATCATAGTGAAGGGAATAATAAAATAATAAAAGTTAATTACATTCAGAAGATGGTATAGTAAAAATATATGGCACAAAATATTCCTCCTTAACCTGAGATGGACTCTCTCTTTATACATTATAAGGTCCATAGTGAGAGTGGTTCTAAAGCAAAGTAAAAGCTGCACATTTGTAGAGAACACATGTGGCAAAGGAGTACCTCCCACTCCTGGCCCTGGAAGTCCTTTGTCAGGGAGTGGCGTCTTTGCTAGACTGGTCATCTGATGTTGAGCCAGGCTCTTTTTCCACTGGGTTGGGCTACTCCACTGCTGCTGGTAATATTCCCTCCGATTTCTGGTTAGAAGAGAAGGAAAGGTGCCAGCAGTTTCCCTGTAAACTCTCCAGACTTTGTAACGCAAACAAGCTACCAAGAATGCTGCCTGTGCTCATCCAGCTCATGGTTGCTGTTTAGTCACCTCCTGAATTCTGTGCCTACTGCTGTTGGCTCTGTTGGACTCTGCTATTGAGTCTCTGGGCAATCCTAGCTTCCAGCTTTGAGGGAGAAGATGCGCCATTCCAAATTTTCTTCAAGTCTCAAAGGGAGGGGAAGACTCTGGGAAGAAGCCAACATGTAGAGGAGATAGAACTTGAATCATGCCCCTATTTCCAGCTTACTACACTAGAGACTTTGGGGAACCTTCCTTTGGGTGATATCTAAGAGTTTGAGTTGAATTGAGTTATCTTGTTCTCAATGGGAGAGCTCATTCACTCTTGGATAACTGAATTTATCTGCAACTTGCCATGCATGTTCATTGTGGAACTGGCATTTGGTGGGAAGATCGAGTCTTGGATATTTGGCTTGGGCCCTTCCTTTCCCATTAAGGGAAAGGAAGCAGATGTGTCTCTTGAACCTCAAAATTACTTCCCTTAGAGTAACCATATTTAAGGGAGCAGGTAGATATAATTCTAGTCTGGTATCCCCTCTCTCTGAGGAGAACTGAGTGGTCAGTTTCTGTACCCAACTTCTTGTGTTACCCTTGTCCCCCCTCCCTTGCAGGAATCAGAGTCTCCTTTAGGGGAGGGGAACACTAAACATGTCTCCCTGCAAGCCACATCTAGTGGGGTTTTTTTTTTGCTTTTTTGTTTTTTTTTTTGCCTGGCAATGGGGTGAAGTGACTTGCTCAGGATCACACAGGTAGTAAGTGTCAAGTATCTGAGGCCAGATTTGAACTCAGGTCTTCTTGAATCCAGGTTTGGATGCCCCATTTGCCTGTAGATTGTGGGGAATAGTTACTTTTTAAGAAGGTACTTTTTAGAAGAAAGAAGAAGTACAATAATAGCTTGATTCCCTAAGAAAATTTGCATTGGGCGTGGGAAATTGCCATCCTATAAAGTAGAGGTCATGAAAGCAAGCTTGCTAAGGATTCAATTGGACAGGATTTTGTAGCTTGACAGAATTATATAAATGAATCTCAAGATCTCTCTTCTTGTCCTGGAGCCCACATGAACTGCTACCACTTCTTTTTGTCATTCAATCTCTAGTATCCAGTTCTAGGAATAATTGGTCTCAGAGCTAGATTGCTGAAGCAGAAGCCTTTTATTTACTGTCAGGTCCCACCCTCAAAATGCAAATCACCTTCTCTGACCTGTTACCAGAAAATAATTACAAATCATTTGAAATTTCTGATGAAAACTGGTGTAAAATAAGTTGTCATTAGAATTATATCTGGCTCTTAGAGATCAACGATACAGGATTTTTATGAGAGGACTATATTTTCAGTTACATGGATATTACCTGCAACTTTTCTAGTTTTCTTGAGTTTAGTTTTTATAGGATCATCTGTAGTAGTTATTAACCTAAGGTTTGTGAACTTTTTATATCTGTATATTTATATGTGTATTCATATATCCTTTAAATTTTATATCTGTAGTTCTGTGTATCCATATCTATATATCTATATAATATATCTGCATATCAATATATCATAAATTTCATCAGTCATATATGTATATATAAACATGCATATATAATTATATGCATATTTTCATACATGTATGGCACACACATATATGTATATAATCCATGTATTATATCTATATATCATGTGCATGTATATATAAGGCACATGTACATGTATATCATGTGTGTCATGTATGTTTAGGGATGTTCTATATATCTATGTGGCACATCTAGAATATCAGTGTGTATACATGTAGAGTATATGTACCCTATGCATATATTTTATGTTGTATATATGTATAACACATAGCATTTATAGTGCTGTATTGACATGTGACATGTATATCTATAGATGAAGTTGCATTTTCATATGACTGTCTAATCCTATACCTTTTATTTTATTGTTTTAAAAAACAATATTTTGAGTAGTCCATAGGCTTTGCCAAACTGCCAAAAGAGGTCATGATAGATACACGAAGGCTAAGAACTCATGATATAGTCTAATCTTCTCATTTTGCATAAGAGAAAAGTGGACATTATTGGATTAGATGAGATGAAAACTTGGTCCTCTGTTGGGTAACCATCAGATGAAGAAAATTCTACAGACTTAACCAAGTTGGTCCCCTCACAGACCATATTCTCAGCCTTTCTAGCTTGGTAAGACCAACCAGAACTTGCGTACTGATGGCATAACCTCCAAGAATTGAAAGTAAGGATTATTGCGTTTTTTGCATTTCTGTCTTCAGTACCTAACAAAGGGCCTCCTACAAGGCAGGAATTTAATATCACGTTACCTCCCTGATATTCAGATGCATAAAAACAAGAAGGAGGACAGCAGTATGTCATGCTAGATGATTTGAAATTCTAAAGGGAATTTTTGGAGTAATAGAAAAAGATCAAGACTGGGATCATGGATATCCTTGATAAAAACTTGCTTGCTCAGAATTTAAAGTGAATCTTTGACCACAAATGTCTAAGGATTGAAAATTTTATAAATGGATTCAAAATATCGTGAAGTTTCAGAAACTAAAGAAATGGAGTTCTTACTATTACATACGCCAAAGCCTTTAGGAACCTATGTAGAAATCCTTGAAAGATTTAATTTAAAAATATTGTGTAAGCTCTGTAAATTATAATTGATAAAAATTTTGAACTCCAGCAAAGCTATCTCTATAGGTGTTTAGTGCAGTACTGTATTACAAAACTTAGAAGACAATGGCATTTTAGGGAAAGGGCTGTCACTAAATCAACAAGCATTTATTAAGTGCCTATTATGTGCTAGGTGCTAAAGATACAAGTGCAAAGACTGAAAAGAATCTCTATTCATACAGAGATTATATTCTAATAGGGGAGACAACAAGTAAAAATATATAAATAGCATAAAAGTAAGGTAAAGAAATACAAATATATGTGAAATAATTAAATACAGGGTAGTTTGGGATGTCAGTCAGTCAACAAACATATTTAGTACCTGTTATGTACCAGACACTGTGTTAAGCACTGACGATACAAAACGAGGCAAAAGTGATTCCCTGCCCTCAAGGGGCTCAAAGGGGAAGACAGCAGGCAAACAAATGTTATATACAGGATAAATAGGAAATAATTAAGAGAGGAAAGGAACTAGAATTAAGAGGGGTTGAGAAAGACTTCCTGTAGAAAATGGGATTTTAGTTGAGACTTAAAGGAAGCCAGGGAAGCCAGTGGCTGGAGATGAGGAGGGAGAACATCTCAGGCATGGGGAGATAGCTAGAGATGTCCTGAGCTGAGAGATGGAATGTCTTGTTCATGGAATAGCCAGTAGGCCAGTATCAATGGATTGAAGAGTATGATGAAGAGAGTAAACTTGTAAGAAGACTAGTGAGGTAGAAGGGGGCTAGGTTAAAAAGGGTTTTGAATACCAGGCAAGAGGATTTTGTATTTGATCCTAGATGCGATAAGGAGCCACTGGAGTTTCTTGAGATGGGGGCTGGGGAGGCAATCACAACTTCATGAAACTTACAAGAAAACTAGATTTATGACAAGAGAAATGAACATGCATGTGGAACCCAAAGAGTTCCCAATCCATATAGGTTTGCATTTTTATAACAGGAGGACAAAGGGAGGAGGAAATACCAGGAATCTCCACTTAAAAGAGCATGGCATGGGAGTAAAGGTGGGAAGAAAAACCCCTCTAGAAGGGAAGGAACAAGGCAATGGCAAAAACTACATTCTTTTCCCTTGGGAACTGCTAGACTATGAAGATAGGATGGGCTGCTTATCTACAAGGATTCCAGCTGCACAAGCAGTTTCTCAGCCTAGTACAGACTGACTGGTACCTGTCTTGACTCCCAAGGATGCAGGAAATCCAGCTTGGGATGCAAACAATGTATTATGTCAGCTCAGGGCAGGGCTTTGTCTTTGACCCATTCAGGGCCTCCTGCATACTCTAGGTCCAGTGTTTCTGGAAATATGGCAACTCAAAAAGACAAATTCAAGGGACTCTCTTAATATGTCTTAGCAGAGGTGGAAGTGATATGTTCAGACCTGGGCTTTAGGAAAATCACTTTGGTGGCTGAATGGAAGATTGATTATTTGTGTGGGGAGAGACTTGAGTCAGGCAGACCTATCAATAGGTGTGAGGTGATGGAGGACCTAAATCAGAGTGGCAGCAATGTCAGAGGAGAGAAAGAGGTGCATCCAAGACATATGGCAAAGGTAAAATTGGCCAGCCTTGGCAACAGATTGAAAGTGGGGGTGGGGGTGGGTTGAGAGATAGTAAAGAGTTGAGGATGACTCCTAGGTTGTGACCTTGAGTGATAGGAGGTTGGTGTTGCCCTCCACAGGAATACTGACGGTAGGAAGTAGGGAGGTTTTAGGGGGAAAGATAATGAATTCAGCTTTGGACATGTTAAATTTAAGATGTCTACTAGACATCCATTTTGAGTTATCTGAAATGCAGCTGGAGATGTGAGAAGTACTAGCTTTTGGGTAAAGCTAACTTGGAAGAAGAGCAGTAGTGTTTGGGGAAATCAGGAAAGATTTCATGCAGAAGATTGCAATTGAGCTTCTTCTTAAAGGAAGAGAGAGATTCTATGAGGCAGATTAAGGAGGGGTGAGTATCAGGCTTACAGGCTGGTGGTCAGTGTGAAAAAGTGGAGATGCAAAATGGAAGAAGAAAGAAAGGCAGTTTGGCTGGCTGCCAGAATTCAGAACTCTCATATAATAATGCCCAGTGAGGCTGGAAAGATAATTTGAGATAGTTCTCAAAGGCTCTAAAATGTAAACAGGGGAAGCAAAAGGAAGGTCCTGGAATTGATTAAATAAGGAAGTGATATGGTTAGAGCTGAGCTCAAGGAAAATTACTTTTGACAGCAGTGTGTAGAATAGACTGGAATAGTGTGAAACTTGAGTCAGGGAGACTAATTGGGAGGCTTTTGCCAACATACAGATGAGAGGTGATGAGCACCTGGGAGTTCTGTGAGTGGCAAGAAGGGGTCAGATGTAAGAGATGCTGTGGAGGTTGGAAGAGCAGAATTCAACAAGTAATTGGATCTATGGGGTGTGGAAGAGTGAAAAACAAAGGATAATGCTGACATTAAAAACCTTGGAACATGGAAGGATGGCAGTGACAGAAGAGGGGATGATTCTTGGGGACGATAATGAGTTCTATTTGGGAGATTTGGTTTGAAATGTCTAATAGGTAAAAGATGATGTGGAACTGAAGCTGGGTATATGTTGTATCTTGAATAGTTTAAACCTCCAAGACCTAATTTCCTTGATAAGTAGTTACTGTTTATATGTGGACAAATATTACACAGAAAAATTCAAAATCTAGTTAAATAATTTATATTCTGCAGTGTGATCCCATCTGGTTCCATTTAGTTTCAGAGCTCATCTGTAAGAAATAACAGATACAATGAAAAGGTCATTGAATTGAGAGTCAGGCGACCTGAGTTCTAAACCAAAGTTGTGTGATTTTAGGCAGGTGACTAAACCTTTTTTGGCCTCACTTTCCATCTCTGCAAAATTAGGAGACTGAACTACAATTATCCTTTCTACATCTTAGAGGTTGGAGGTGTGGTGCACCCACAATCTGGAAAATCTACATAAATTTTTCTGGCTCTCCCTTCCGACCAGAAAAGAAGTCTGAATTTCTTTCTTTCTTTCTTTCTTTTTTTTTTAATGGGGTATTTACAGGATCTTATTCTAAAATTTGGGTTAAGTATTTGATCATAGGCTCTGTGTTGTCTGTTGGCCTTCATGTGTCATCTGTATCTTCTGCAAAATTCCCCCAAAATTCCCTTTCAATTTCTTATGCCTACCTATGATGCATTGAAACTTGATGGGGAAAGTAGTGATGTGGAAGGGATAACTGTAGGTGATCTCCAAAGTTCCTCCCAGCTTGTTGAGTCTAATAAAGGACCAGTTGTTTGGAACTCAGGATATATTTTACCATAAAAATATCATAGATCATTATAAATATTTTGGAGAGCTATATGATAATGCAGAATGAGTCACAGAATTGATCATGACTTTTGACCTAGTGATTTCATTGTTAGGATTTTATCTTAAAATAGCATAATAAGATCAAGTTATATAAAAATATTACTAGTTGAACTTTATAGATGTGTGACCCTGAGCAAGTCACCTACCTTCACTTAGCCTCACTTTCCTCTTCTGTAAAATGATGAGGTTAGACTAGAAGGCCTCTAAAATCCCTTTCAGCTTTAATCTATTATCTTACCATACCCACAATAGAAACCAGAAGCAATAACCCTTACGCCCAACAATTGGGGAGTAGTTAAATAAACTATAGTATGTTGACATAATGGAATATTATGACACCAAAGAAATGATAAATACAAAGAATATGTGGAAATATAAAAAGATATATATGAAGTGAGACAAGTCAACAAATACAGAATGCTGTATACACTGATCACAACTATATATGTGTACATACATAATGTATTTGTAAGGACTGTCTCAAATTACATGTATATGTAATATGTGTAAGTGTATATCTAGCTATCTAGTTACTTAGTATGTGCACACACAAAACCAAAAGTAACAGAACTTCAGACAGCCTTGGAAGGGTATAGAGAGCAAACACCTTTTTTTGTTTTCTTGATTTTTTATTGTCTATTACTTTGGGTCTGCTTAGTCAAATGATAAGGTTTGATGTTAGATTTTATTCCTTATTTTGTGCTTTATTATATTTATTTTCAGTTGATATTTATTGAGTCTCTATTGGAAGTATTAAACTGCTACTCTTTGAATATCTATTAACATGTATTCATAGTTTATTTTCTGATGCTCACAAGTTAATATGTCTAGTTGTTGTTGTTCAGTCGTGTCCGACTCTTTGTGACCCCTTTGGGGTTTTCTTGGCAAAGATTCTGCTACCTAGCTGTACGTGTTGTACAGTGATGGTTTTATTCCCATAATCTTGATTAAAAACAATAGTGAGTTTTTAGTACTATTCAAACACTGAGATAAGTTTTCCAATCCTAACTTTGTTGTTTGATATCTTCCCTTTGGCTCAACATTTTTTTCCCCTTTCTCACTGATTTTAAAAAAACAACAACAATATTGTTTTCAAATCCCTCCCCATCATTGAAACCTGAACAAGGAACTCTGATTCTATCACTGATTTGTCTAAGTACATGTTACAGCAGTTTCTGAAGGAAATATGTAACTAAAAATCCCCTAAAAACTGGATTCATAAAAGAAATGATCCGTGAAGCATTTAGCTATTACAGTGATAAATGGTACATTAATTTAGAGGCCCAAGACTGAGTATCATCTTGCCAAAATGTTACTGAAATGTGTTTGTCTGCAGAAGATTTGGGAGTCAATGAATGACGTAGGCCTAGGAGGGATGTCAAAAGTTATATAATTAGATGTGGAAAGTACATGGACACATATGAAGAAAATAGAACAGGTGGTAAGAGATAAATAGAATCCAATGGCAAAAAGCAAGCCGTCAAATCAGAGGGACCTGAAATGATGGATTCTTTCACTTCTCTGCTGCTCCTCAAAACATTCCATAAATAGAGAATCTGAAGGGCAGTAACAACGCCCTAGAAGTATTCTAGTGGCCTGTGACCAATGAAGTTTGCCCAATCTTCATTTCTGGATTTTCCCTTGTTGATAATGATGTCCCTGCTCAGAACAACTTCTTTTGTTACTCTGTAATATATGTATCTTACATTATGTATTATTGCTATTTGTCACCACATTATATCTCCCATTAGACCATTAGCTCTCTGCAGGCAGGGATTGTGTCCTACCTAATCTTATCTCCCCCACTGTCTAGCACACTGCTCTATACACAGCAGGCACTCAAGTAATTTTTTTAATTGGAAGACCAGTACTTTCTGGTACAAACATGTCTATTGTCAAATACCGGAAGAACTAATAGACAGATAACATTCAGGAAGCATTGCTTTATTTCACACTGAAGTTAGAGGTAGGTTAACCAGAGACTTGAGTCATGGTCCTTCCACTGAACTAAGGTGAACTAATGCCCTGTACTTCTGAAGAAATAATTATCATATTCTTTTAAAATAGCCAGGGTAAAATCCTTTACCTATTTACCCAGGTACTGATTTTATGAAGAAATTGTGTCTGAAGCCACATACAAGTTTTAACTTGTGTTTGCACAAAAATTCTGCTGCTATAGAGATATTAGTGCTGCCAATCACTATTTGGCATGTAATGATAAGAGATCTGCCTCAAGTCTGCCCAATTTGGCAAATATTTTAAACTACATTTACTTCTGTCAAAGTTCCTTATTGAACCATAAGTGGCTTTCACATTTCATTTTTGATTGTCTTCTTAGAAAGTAATAAAGATCAATGTGCAATTTTACTGAGAATGAACACATGAATGACAAAGCATTAATTAAGCACTTACTTTATGCAAAGCACTGAGATACAAATAGAAGAGTGACACACTGCTAAGTGTAACCAACTTCTGCTACTTCCTACCTGTGTGACTGTTGTCATCTTCTGGCGTTCAGGTTCATTTGTAAAACCAATCAAGATAGAGAATTGGTGAAGATAACCAAAGAACCTGATTCTATGACTTAGGCAATGAGGAGATAAGAGCCTCATGACTTTTCCAGAGACTAGAAAATTGAGTTATTTGATTTTGTAATCCAGAGGGAAAAAATTCCTTCAGACAATGTGGGGGGAAAATTAAGTTGAATTTCTATTCAATAACTTTTATTCATAGCTTGCTTCCTAATACTTACACATAAACATGTTATACAAAGATTTTACTCCCATTTTCTTGATTAAAAAATTACTGTTCCAAACACCAAGATAACTAGATTTATAGTCCTAATTCTTTTATTTGATATTTTCTTTCTGACATAGCATTCTTTTCCTCTTTGTCACTGGTAAGATAATTGTTTTCAAAATCCTTCTGAATCAATGAAATGTCAATTTATCTAATTGTTGTATTATCCAGTTCTTTCAAAAATGCTTATTTTGATTCACAAAAAACTTTCACATCCCTAAAGGATTCTTTATATTGGGATTTTTTTAATTATAGGGTGAGAGTAGGATAGGAGTAGAATATCTAATCCTCCTTGAGATCAGTCTTCTTTGTCCACTGAAGGCAAATGTATCTCAGAGCATTGAATTATTCGATGTACTTCTTCATTTCATTTTGGCAGTCTAAGTGGCTTGTAATGTGAACTCAGTGAGAGGATCTCTACAATAGAAACACAGTTACATTTGTTTTCATGAGAAATGAATCCCATGAAGTGATTGCACACGTGTTTATCCCACTCCACATTACCAATGGAATAGAACCAGCTATCATATTTTACATAATTATAACTTAAAATCTAGCTTCTACAGGAGACTACTTAGAGGACTACATCTATTTCTGGTACTTCTTTTGCAGAGGCTAGATTTTAAGTCTGAAATTTGAAATCAAACCTAAGATTTTCTGTATAGGTAAAGAGAGTAATAATAAATTAATTTATGTATCACTTTACATTTTGCAAAACTTTACACATATTATTTGATACTTACAATTCTGTGAGGTAGGTACTATTATTATCCCCATTTTACAATTGAGGAAACTGAGGCAGAGAGCAGTTAAGGGACAATCAAGGTGACAGATAATATTTGCAAGATTTGAACTCATCATCTTAATACTGAATCTAGCACTTTATCCACTATGCCACCTGTTTGCCAAATAATGAAATTCTGAAACAAGAAACTATTGGCTCTCAGGAAGGCTATATCTGGAAAGGGCTAGGAGACACAGGGCAAGTATGCTTCTTAGCAATGTTTTCCTGATCTCAGTCTTTACCCTGGATCTCTTTAGATTCATCGAGCCTTAATAAATACATCTTGACTGCAATTAATTTTACTAAAATCCCATCCTTCCCTTTCTCCTCCAAAATCCTAATAGGAGATTTTAATTCTTTGTAGCAAATGTGATTTAAGAATTATTATATGCAGGGTACTGAGTCAAGTGTTGCTGGAGAAAACTAAGATGAATGATAGCTCCCGCTCTTAAGGAACTTAGAATCTGGTAGGGGCTAGGTACAAAAATAATTAGAATACTAGTCAGTAAATATCCTAAGAAAGATTAACAGTGACAATAACAACAACAATAACAACAGATTCTAGGAGTTTGGAAGTGGATCAATTCATGTTTGAGGATTGAGGGTAGGGGATCAAGAAAGACTACGTGAAGAAGGGAGCATTTGAAAAAGACCTTCAAAGATGGGTAGCCTTCATTTCCATCAGTAAAGGTGGTAGGGCAGGTGTTTTAGTGGAGGGATCCCATGAGAAGAGATATGAATCAAAATTAACTAAGCGTTTGGCATTTTTAGTTAAGTTTTAGTTTGACAGGAGCACAAAGTATATACAGTGGAGGAGTAAGGGGGGAAAAGGCTAGAAGGAGAGATTAGGACCGTTTTCTAGATGGTCTTAAATATTAGACTGAGGCATTGAGACTAATTGGTAGATAATAGGCATTAACTGGAGGTATTTTAGAAAGAAATTGATAGGATCTCAGTAATCGTAAATTACCTGTGCTGGCAAGTTGGAAAGTATGACTTTTTTCCTGTGGAATTTTTTTCATTGTTTACATGAGACTCTTCCAATATGTGGTATCAACAAGTAAAATGATCTGGAAAACTGCCTTGCTTGGATTGAACAAGATTAGTTCAAACAGTGCATGTTTCCAAAGCAAATGCCCCCCAGAAAACATGCAAATCTACATGGCACAGTCTGTTTGTCCCAGTGATGGAGTGTTGTCCTGATCAAGATAAAGGCCACATGCATGATAGATTCATTTTCAGAACCAGCCCACTAATAAGTGCTCTTATTAAATTGATGCAAAAAGACTTAATGAGAGCTACCTCTCTACAGATGACTGTGTGTGTATCACCTCCTGGGTGATACCAAGAAAATCGAGTTAACCTTCTTGTCTGGCCTTCTATCAGCTAGAAATTTCTGTTAATCAGGCACTTTGGTGAAACATCAGTACAATCCTAACCCTCGGCAGAACTTCAAAGGAAAGAAGGTTGGTTTTATTATCCTCTGATTTACCTTTTCCACCTTCTTCCATGTCCAGACAAGATTTATCCTTTACAACTCAGGTTCTTAGTGCTCTGACCATAATTTCTCCCTGTTCAAAACTACCCACATAGGCTTTCTTTTCCCTAGTACTCCATACCCCAAATTGACCTGACATGCCCTCTTTCCCCTTAGCTTCTTACCATCAAAACTCTCATTCCAGCTGAGTAACTTTATCCCCATCAGGCCCAGAGAGAACAATCTTATCACTTGAATACACATTAGGATGTAAAGGCTTAGGAGGGAAGCATTTTGATATATCTTCTATCAGAATTAGCAGAGTCTGGAAGGTAGCTAGGTGGATAGAGTACCAACCCTGGAGTCAGGAGGACCCAAGTTCAAATTGGGTCTCAGACACTTACTAGCTGTGTGACCCTGGGCAAGTCACTTAACACGCATTGCCTCTGAAAACAAAACAAACAAAAAACAACAAAAATGATGAACAGGGTCTCCTGTGAAGGCTAAAGTAAAAATTTTTTTAAAAAAGTTTTTGAAGTCTGCTTGCTGATCATTTCTTTCATTTCTTATAGCACACTAGTATTCCATTACATTCATATACCACAACTTGTTCAGCCATTCCCCAGTTGATGGACATCCCTCAGTTTCCAATTCTTTGCCACCACAAAAAGAGCTGCTATAAATATTTTTGTACATGTGGGTCTTTTTCCCGTTTTTATGATTTCTTTGGGATACAGACGTAGAAGTGGTATTGCTGGGTCAAAGGGTATATGCACAATTTTATAGCCCTTTGGGCAAAGTTGTAAATTGCTCTCCAAAATGGGTGGATCATTTCACCACTCCACCAACAATGCATTAGTGTTCTGATTTTCCCACATCTTCTCCAACATTTATCATTGTCCTGTTTTGTCATGTTAGTCAATCTGATGGGTGATAGATCAGAGTTATTTTGATTTGCATTTCTCTGATCAATAATGATTTAGAATTTTTTTTATATGACTATAGATAGCTTTAGTTTCTTCCTCTGAAAACTGCCTGTTTATATCCTTTGACCATTTATCAATTGGGGAATGACTTGTATTCTTATAAATTTGACTCAGTTCTATATTTTAGAAATGAGGACTTTATCAGAAACACTGTTGTAAAAATTCTTTCCCAGTTTTCTGCTTCCGTCTTAATTTTGGGTTCATTGGCTTTGTTTGTGCAAAAACTTTTCAATTTAATGTAATCAAAGTCATCCATTTTGTATTTCATAATGTTCTCTATCTCATTTGGTGATGAATTTTTCCCTTCTCCATAGTCCTGAAAGGTAAACTATTCCTTGCTCTTTTAATATACTTATAGTATCAGTCATTATATCTAAATCCTGTACTCATTTTGACTTTATCTTGGTATAGGGTGTAAGACATTGACCTATGCCCAGTTTCTGCCAAATAGTTTTCCAGTTTTCACAGTTTTCACATTTTGTTAAATAGTGATTTCTTATCCTAGAAGCTGGAGTTTTTGGATTTATCAAATAGTAGATTAGTATAGTCGTTGACTGTTGTGTCTTGCATACCTAACCTATATGAACTGATGCAAAGTGAAATGAGCAGAAAAAGGAGAACATTGTACATAGTAACAGCCACATTGTGAGATGACTGACTTTGATAGACTTGGCTTGTACACAGCAATGTAAGAATCTAAGACAAATCCAAAAGACTCACGATGGAAATTGCTATCCACATCTAGAGAAAGAACTATGGAATATGAATGCAGATGGAAGCATACTATTTATTCTTCTTTTCCTTTGTTGTTTTGTTTTATTGCTTCATTCTCCTGGTTCCTCCCATTAGTTCTAATTGTTCTTTACACCATGACTAATGGCAAAATATGCTTAATATGAATGTATAGGTAGAGCCTATATCAGATTGCACACCATCTTGGAGGGTGAGAGAAGTTGGAGGGGGAAAAAATTTAAAACTCAAAATCTTATAGAATGAATGTTGAAAACTAAAAATAAATAAATTAATTATCAAAGAGAAAATTAAATAATAAAAAAAAGAATTTTTGGATTTATTTAAAAAGCTATATTGGGCCCAATTAGACCTAAAATATCTATCTATGTATCTGTCTATATATATATATGTGTGTGTGTGTGTGTGTGTATGGAGACATACACATACATAAATGTGTTTATATATGTATATATACATACATTATATATACTTACATAATACATATGTATGTATGCATGTATATAATATATTTCTTTGGTGGCATCCTAGTCTTCATTTCTCTTTGGTAGTTGCTTATACACACACACACACACACACACACACACACACGTATTTATGGACAGGCCATCTCATCCATTTAAATGTGTTGTATGGAAATAAAGATCCTCCACTGGGTTTTTCCTTAGGTCAGTTTCTTTTGAGTTGTTACGTAAGTTGTTCAGGAGGTTCTGCTACGTTCTAAGTCAAGTTGGTTTCAACACAGCTTTTAAAATAAATCCAAAAACTCTTTTTTTTTTTTTTGCCTTAGCCTTAACAACCAGACTCTGCTCATTTTGGTAGAAGACAAATCAAAGCCTTTTATAACTTACTGTGTATTAATGTAATAAAATTACTCTCTTCAGGCCTAATCAGGATAAACTTATAAAAGTGGAATGAGAGTTTGAGGAGGAGAAGATGTGGGGAGGGAGGCATGTCAGATGAGTTTGGAGCATGGAGCTCTGATAAGGGCCTACACAAGGGTGATGTCAGTGTGAGAGGAGAGAAGGTGACATATAGAAGAAATGTTGCAAAGGCAGAATTGATAAGACTTGGCAATAAATTGGATATGGAGAGTGAGAAAGAGTGAGGAGTTAAGAATGAAACCTAGATTGCAAGCTTGGGTGATTGGGAGGGTGGTGGTGTTCTTAACAGAAATGTTGAGCTTCAGAAGAGCATAGGGTTTGGTGGAAAGATAATGAATTCTGTTTCTAACCTGTTGAGTTTAAGATGTCTATGGGGCATTCAGTTTGCACTGTCTAGTAGGCAGTTAGTGATATGAGACTGGAGATCATAAGGAGGGTTAGAGCGGTATAAATTGTTCTGAGAATCTTTAACATGGAGATGATAATTGAATTCATGAGGGCTGATGGGAACATCAAATGAAATAGTATGAAATAGAAATGAAATACAAAGGAAGAAGAGAAGAGAGCCCAGGACAGAGCTTTGGGGGATACCCATGATTAGTAGGTATAATTTGGATAAAGATCTAGCAAAGGATATTGAGGAGGATCAGACAAGAGATGAGCCAGAAGACAGCGGTATCATAAATAAAGTAGAGAGATGATCAAGGAGAATCGGGTTATTGATGGTATCAAAGGCCACAGAGTGGCCAAAAAAGATGAGGACCAAAAAAAGTCATTGGATTTGGATCATTAAGTGTAGTGCTCAAGGTTACACATTTTCCTAGTGGTGGATCTTGTACTCATAAATCCACAGGTGAATAGGATCTTAGAGATGATTTAGTCTCATCTTGTCATTTTAAAAATAAGGAAATAAAGGCCCAGAGGAGTGATGTGATTATTCAAGGTCACACAGGTGACTAGTTTTTTACTCACACTCCAGAGACTTGCCATTGCGCCACACTTCCTCTAAATTGACGTAGCTGGACTCCAGTGCAATGTGTTTTCCAAGTTACCTTTGTAGTACATGCCACTTTAAGACCAGCATTTGAATGGACTAGAAGCACTCTTTTATAGCTATTTGCAAAGTTTACAAAGCGTGGAGAAATAATGAACACACTGGACAATAGATTTAAGTTCTAAAAGGTCTCTACAGGGTAGTATAATGAGCTAAATAGTTTCCAATTAAATGAAATGCAATAGCACAAAATCTAATGTCCTACATGTTAATTTACAAAACTAGCAGCACCAGTATAGGATAGGGAAAGATGCAGCTAGATGATTATTCTTGTAAAAATTACAGGGGGCAGAGGTGTCAGGGAGAGCATGAGGAGGTTACTGGAGCTTATTATGAGTCAATAGTACAACATGGTAATTATATAAAAAGTATTGCCGTCTTAATCTGCTTTAACTGAAGCATAATATTCAGAATAAGGGAGATATGATAGTCCTTAGCTCTGGTCAGAATATTCACAGGGAATATTCTATTCATTCTTGGGTATCATAAACTGAAGCATATCCAGAGGAAAATGACCAGGATGGTAAAGAGATTCAAAACCATGCCACAGAAGAATCAATTCAAAATGGAAGAGGAGAGGAGAAGGAGATTGACAGCTCTCTTCAAACTTTTGAAGAGCTCTCAAGCAGAAGAGGAATTAGGGTTATCCCCTGCTCAGCAGAATTAGGAGCAAGGGGTAGAAACTGCAGTGGGCATATTTGGGTTCCAGGAAAAGGAAAGTTTCCTAATGATCGGTGCTTTCTAAATATGTTATGGGTTGCCTTGAAAGTCTTTTAATGGACACTGTCTTCAAATATTTGAAGGGCTATAATACAGAAGGGGATTAGACAAGTTCTTATTGGTCCTAGAGGGCAAAACTAAGACAAATGGTTGGATGCAAATTTAGGCTTGAAATCAGAAAAAAAATACAAAAGTAAAATGGATAGTCTTACGTTAATGAGTTCTCCCTTACTAGATGTCTTCAAAGAAAGGTTGTATGACAACTAAATGTATGTCCTATACAGGGGATTGTTATTCATATATGAATTAAATTAGAGGGCTTCTGAAGTCTTTTCCTACTCTGAGATCCTGTTATTCTGTTATGATTTCCTAGGTAATGTTAATCAGAAGCTAGTGTTAATATAAATATGATAAGTAGTCTCCTTAAACTTTGGTCTTACAAATTTGGAAATATTTAAACATTAAACTTAAAACAGATTGAAAATGACTGTATTTATAGCACTAAAGCAAACCTTGGGTTGAACATTTCTTATTTGCTTTCATGGAAAGTTCAATGGTAAAGTAAAAGTTGTTTGTAAAATATTTTTTTAATGACAGTGGTTTCTAGGCAGTATTATAATCAGAGAGTTGGCAGTGTCTTGGCAAATGAGAAGTTATATCGAGTGGAAATGAGTGAATCCATCAAATTTGTTCTAGAAACAAGCGCGGGAGTTTGGTTATGGAGTTTTGGAAATCAAGAATTTCCCACTTGGGAGTTACAAGCTATTGAAAAATCTAATTTCTTTTTAACCAAAATTCTATTAATGTGTTAATGTATGGCTATGAGAAAAGGAATAAAAGAATCTCCAAAGAACTGAGAATGAATAGTACACAGTAGAGAATTCATTCCACAACAGCACTGAGATGGGAGCTAGAATGATATGGTTAAGGAACAGAGCTAAGTCCAGTTGGATTGGACTGTACAATGGAGGAAAGAGAATAATGTAAAAAGAGGCTACAAATATAGATTGGGACTAGGTTGTGAAGGGCTTTTAAAAGCTAAACAGAAAAGTTTATATTTGATCCTAGAGGAAATGGGGAACCTGGAGTTTTTTGAGTAGGGATCTGAGTGACTTGCACTTAAGAAAGATCATTTTGTCAGCTGTGTAGAGGAATGATTCTAGTAAGAAGAGACTTGAGGCAGGGAGATCAATGAGGGAGCTATTTCAGTAGCCTAAGAAAGAAGTGATGAAGGCCTAACCTAAGGTGTTTGCTGTGTGACAGGTGGGAAGGTGATTGATGTGACAGATGTTCTGATGATAAAAATGGCAAGGTTTGGCAATTTGATGGAATTTGTAAGATGAGTGAGGAGTCAAGGATAATATTATAATGATGAACCTGGAAGACTTGAAGAATGCTGGTACCTTCAACAGAAATAAAGACGTTAGGTGAAGGGATGAGTTTTTTGGGAAAGATAATGATTTTAATTTGGATAACATAAAATTTAAAATGTATACTAGGCAGATGGTAAATTGGAGCTGGAAGGTCAGGAGGGATACTGGTATTGGATATATGTATATATATATATGTATATATGTATATAATTTTATACATATATATAGTTATAGTTATATAAGAGTCATCTTTGTTGAGAATATAATTAAATTCAAGGGATCTCTCATCAGTCACCAAATTAAACAATACAAAGAGAGAAAAACTGGCTCAGGATAGCATCTAGGAGGTGTGATATGGGTGGTGTTCAGCAAAGAAGACTGAAAAGGAGGAGTCAAATAGGTAGGAGGAGAACCAGAAGAAAATACTATCACAAAAAAGAGAAAGATAAGTACATATGCAGGAGGAGAGGATGGTCAGCAATGTCAAATACTATAGAGAGATCCAGAAGAATAAGAGCTGTGAGAAGACAATTAGATTGACAATAAAGAGATTATTGGTAATTTTGGTTTTTAAAATGTATTTTTCAGTTTACAAGTATTTATTTTCTCTCCCTTCCTCCCATCTTCTTCTCTCCTCCCTACTAAACAAAAAGGAAAAGGAAAGTAAAATACTTCTAGTAAATAGGCTTAATCAAGAAAACAAATTTCCCTGTTGACTATGCCCAAAAATGAAGTTATCATTTTATATCATGAGTCCCTCATCTCTCTGTCAGGGTTTGGGTAGCATGCTTCATCTTTAGTCCTCATGGTTCATCATCACATTGCTTAGAGTTCCCAGATCTTTGAAAGTTGTTTTTCTTTACAATGTTGTTGTTACTTTTTAAATTGCTCTTCTGGTTCTACTCACTCTTAATCTGTTTATATAGGTCTTCACAATTTTTTTTTCTGCAATGGTCCATTTTGCCATTTCTTATAGTGTAATAATACATTATAAATATTATATATAATATATATTACTATATATATAATGGCATAATATATCTTATGGTGTAATAATTATGGTGTAATATATCCACAGACCATTTCATAATGTTTAGCCATTTCGTAATAAAGGGTACTGTCTTAGTTTCCAGGGGATTTTTTTGGGGGGGCCCTGCACTAAAGACCTGCTATAAATATTTTTGTGCATATTGCTCTTTTTCCTCTTTTTTAAAATATTTTTGCAGTGTAGACCTAATAGTAGTATCACTGGGTCAAAGAGTATGCATAATTTAGTGGCTTTTGGAGTTGATGTTGTTGTTGAGTCTCTTTTCAGTTGTGTCTGACTCTTTGTGACCCTATTTGGGGTTTTCTTGGCAGAGATACTGGAATGGTTTGCCATTTCCTCCTCCGGCTCATTTTTACAGATGAATTGAAGCAAATAGGGTTAAGTGACTTGCCCAGGGTCACACAACTAGTAAGTGTCCGAGGCCAGATTTGAACTCCTGAAGATGAGTCTTCCTGATTCCAAGTCCAGTCCTCTAGTTCAAAATTGCATTTCAGAATGGTTGGACCAATTCTTAACTATTCCACAATTGCATTAGTATGCCTATTTTCCTGTAGTCCCTCCAACAGTGACATTTCCCACCCAGGTGCACTCATTTTGGATGTTTTTGACTTCTCCACCATGCTTCCAGTAAACTCAACATTGGGAAATCTCATTACCTTGCAAGATCCAAGCAGTCATGTTACTCATACATCATCAGTATCGTTTGCCCCTATGATTGGAGAGTGGAGCCCAAAACTCCATTTGAGGAGAGGGAATAGGATTGACACCTCTTCATTTCCCACCAGGTACTACTCATTTTGGACTTCTTTGGCTTCTCCACCATGGCCCTCAAGACAAATTCCACTGCTCCTCTCCCTCCCACCTCCATATTGTTAGCTTTCTTTTGTGTGTTTTCTTCCCCAATTTTATTGGAAGTTCCTTGAGGGCTGGAACTGTCTTTTTCATATTTGAATTACCAGTGCTTAGCATAATGCCTGGCACATAGTAGATATGTAATAAATATTTATTTACTATTAAAATGTTTAATGACTACAATTATAATTTTTCTTTTTTTTTTTGGTCATTTTTTTTGCCCATCTGATGAGTGTGGCATAGAACCTCAGAGCTTCTTTAATTTGCATTTCTCCAAGTATTAGTGATTGGAATTTTTTATATGGTTGTTAATAACTTGGATTTCTTCCTTTGAAAACTTAAATTATATATATATATTTTTTAATTACATTAAAAAATTAAAGGGAAAATTAAAGTGATTAACGTGAATAAAGAACAACTTATTTGTCTTACATAAAGCAAAGTTAAACTATGGACTAGATTTTTAAAAAGCAACAATTACCTCTAGAATAGTGATCATTTGACAGAGATTCTTTGGCCCACATTATCTGAGGGTTGTGTTACATTTCCATCCTTCCTCCAGGGTTTTCCAGTATATTGAGGAGTTGAGAAGGACTTCTCATCTTTTCTAAGGGCTAAGTCCTCACAGATTGTGTTCCCCCAACTTTAGAGATCCAAGCATCTCAGTTCCATTTAACTACTTAACAGATTAACTTTTACTATATTTCTCTCAGGGGGATTAGCTTCACAGTTTAGCTTGGTTCCTACATGACATTAGTCCCACCAGTTTCCAAGTTCAAATCCTCCCCTAGACTTGCATCTTGAGATCCTGGCTTTTGAGATCTTCCCAACTACACTGGTTACAACATGTGGCCTGAAATCCTGTGCTCCAAGATCTTGGTAGCTCAAGCTTCTGGGCCAAGGACTCTACTCTCTGTACCTAGAACTAAAAAAGAAAAATAAAATAAGACCAAAACCCCAGACCCATTTCCTGAGGTCACACAACATCAGAGAAGAGGGGACTATGGTACTCAGACCATTCCCCACTTACTTCATGGTAACCCTGATGTAAATGAATGAATGAAATCTTCACTTCCGGATGAGGCAGGAAAAAGAGATTTTTCTCAGTCATATAGAATTATGTAACCAGTTCCGGCTGTGCTGCTGATGGAATGAGGTTGCTCTCATAGGGCTTTTTCCCTGGAGAATGGTCCCTTCACAATTAAAGGGAAATCAATTAATGTGAGTAAAGAACAACTTATTTATCTTGCATAAAGCAAAGTTAAACTATAGACTAGATTTTTAAAAAGCAACAATTACCTCTAGAATAGTAATTCTTAACCTTTTTTGTCATGGATCCTTTTAGCAATCTGATAAAGCCTAATACTATGGTAATTTGTTGCCTACATTTGTAATTGGAGGAAATATTAAATTTTTGTTAGAGGTTAGTGAAAACAAAGATGGTCTTTTTTCCCCATTCAAATTCATGGCCCTCCTGAAATTTATCCACAGACTCCTTTCTGGGGGGTCCATAGACCCTAGGTTAAGAAGTCCTGGTTTAGAATTACCAACTAAAAAATAATATGGCAGTAGAAACAATATTGGCACTGAAGTCAGAGGGTCTGGGTTCAAATCCTGCCTCTGCCCATATGACTTTGGACAAGACATTGTCCTGTACCTTGGTTTCTTCAATTTTAAAATAAGGGGGTTGAACTATATGACCCACTGAGATGACTCTGAATCTGTGACTCTGTGATAATTCAGCAATAATGAAGATCTTCCCAAAATATAATCAACCACATTTGCTGACAAAAGGCAAAAAACAAGCAAAAACTAAGAAAATATGAATAGGAACTCATCAGCAAATCAAAGTTGCTTAAGGAATTGAGGGAGTTAGGCAATGCTTTCTGAAATGTCAGCTCTCAGCAGATTTAGTAGTGCTAAGACTTAGTCCAGAAAGTATAAGTCAATATTCATTGGTAAGATTCTATTTTATTCTTGATGTCTATGAGGGACAACTTTAAGTATATATTTACATATCAAAGAAATAAAAGGAATTGGTGATTTTACGTATCTAGGATTGGAACACTTGATTTTGGGTCATCCTAGTGATTTGGACCCAGGCACATACTAATACTAATACCAATGTAATACTGATACTAGATGCTAGATGGCGCAGTGGCTAGAGCACCAGGCCTGGAGTCAGGAAGACTTGAGTTCAAATATGGCCTCAGACACTTACTGTCTGTATGACCCTGGGCAAATCACTTAACCCTGTTTGCCTCAGTTTCTTAATCTGTAAAATGAGCTAGAGAAGGAAATAACAAACCACTCCAGTATCTATGTCAAGAAAAGCCCAAATGAGGTCATGAAGAGTTGGACATGACAGCAAAACGACTGAACAATGACAACAAAAATAACAATACTAACAACAAAAATATAAACAACATTTATATAGCACTTATTATGGGCCAGGCACTGAGTTAAGTGCTTAATAATTATTATCTTCTTTGATCCTCACAACAACCCTATAAAATGTTCTCTTTTTCTACTCTTATTTTCTAAGGTGGCCCTAGTTTTGAGTTATAAGAAAAATCATTCCCAGGAGCGCTTGGGGACTCTTGCTTCTTAAAGGTGTTATTATTATCCTCATTTACAAATGAGGAAACCGAGATAGAGGTTAAGGTCACACAGGTAGTATGTGTCTGAGGTCGGATTTGAACTCAGGTCATCTAGTCACCAGGGCCAGCACTCTATCCATTTGTTCTGCTACCTGTCACTTAGCTGCATAGATTTTGGAGGCAGGATCCCAAGTATCATTAGACTGGGTTCAACCTAGGGAATCTTATCCTCTATTATGAGAATTTAGGCTACTTTTTCTCATATTCATTGGCTCCTTAAATTCTTTACTTCATGAGTTTCTGGGAACAGATTTTCTTATGACTCACAACTACGGCCTTTACAAAAAGGGGAAGTAGAAAAAGAATCATATGAATCAAGTATAGGATAAATAATTTATTCTTAATATATAGAAGGAATGAATGCTAACCAGGGGACAATTTTAAGCACATTATTAACAGAAGTGTATTCAGTAACTTAACTAATAACTATTGATACAATATTAGGAGAGAATAATAGTTAAATTTGATCATAACATAAGGCAGTTTGTGGCATTGCTGACTAGGCATTTTGTATTTTACTTCACTGACCAATTACCACCAGAACCTCCTCTGAACTTTGTACTCATCCACTTCTGCAGTCAAGGGCTTCTGCTGTTGCCACCATAAACCATCCCACTGCCTCCATTCTGGCGGAAGTTGCCACGCAGCACTAGCACACTCCCAGATCTTTGTAATTCAGAAAGTCACTGCCAAGCCTTTGCATGTCCACCTTAAGGTTGGTGCTGATTTATCTACCCAGAAAAGGAAAGAAAGTATAGGCAGCTCTAAACTGCCTATCATGCTTGTTGCATAGGAAGGACATGTGCTTTAGCTGCTATGTGCTTGTGGCTACATGAGGACCAAGATTGAGGAATTGGGCCAGCTACCACTTTCCCACCAGGCTCTTGGAACACAGACTGAAACTCCTTGAAGACTTAAAGTCAGAAAGGTAGACTGAGGGGGGAAGAGGGCCAATTTTTTTTTTTTTTTGTATACCTACTGACTCATCAGCTGATGATTCATAGCTCTGTAGCCAGTATGGGGATTCTTCTTTATCTCACAGTTCGATCCTCTCAATGATGAGTCATGCCTGATTAGAAGCAGCCCTCACCTTCCTTAGCTTCTACGTTGCTACCTGGAACCAGGAATGATCTCTCTGAGCATGCTCTATGATAGGCTATTGGGCAGTGGGGAAGGCAGGACTCCCACTATACTCATATGTGCATTATCGTTGTTATTATTATTATTTTTAACAGGGCCTGTAATTTTATCTGTGTGGGAAGCTCCTCTATCAATGCCAATTAGCACCTTCTCTGCAACTTGGTCTTAGAGAGCAGACTAGGGAGAGAGAGAGTTCAAGTGACTGACTCACTCAGATTCGCCCATCCAGGATCTGGTGGAGGTGAGACTTCCATCCCCATCTTCAGGATTGGGAGGCCAGCTCTATATCTATTATGCTAAACTGACTATTATGGTGATAATTTAGGAACAAAGAAATGCTAAAATGCCTAATTGTAGTATGGCAATCACCTTACCATGCCATCACAGCACAAGCTCAGGGAGGTTCTACTAAGTTGGAGCCCCTGATTGTACTACTTATTTTATACCACTTTCCCCTCCTCCATCTTGTCCACAAAAAAATAATGAGCACTTTTGCTAAATGATTTGTTAAGATCTAGGTAACCTCCATCTACATGAGTTTTCTTAATTTTACTAATAAAAAAAGAAAATGAAGTTAGTTTGGAAGGACCTAAATTAGAGCAAAGCACTTGATAAAGTTTCTCTTATTATACTTATGGAAAAGATAAATGTGAACTAGATGATACATGTAGGTATATGGCATCAGTAGTGTTCATCTAGTAATGTGGCTTTAGTGGTTAAAGTTACTAGACTTGAAGAGCTATCATTAATGGTTTGGTATTAGGTAGGAAGGAAGTATCTTCTACATCACCCAAGAGATCTGTGCTTGGCTTGTGTTGTTTTTAATATTTTTACACTGGGGAAATTATTTAACCTTCTAGTATTCCTAGGAAAGTTTCTAAGACAATAAGATCTAGATAAGCTGCTGACCTGCATTGATAGAGAGATTTTCCTACCCCAAGGAGTTCTATATACTAAGGAAATTACTCATCCAGTCCACATCCCTATTCTTGATCAAGGACTTGAGGCAGTATTGCATAGTAAATTAAGTACTGCACTAGAAATCAGAGGAACCCATCTCAGATACTTGATAACTATGTGGTCATGGGCAAGCCATGAAGTGTCTCTCAGCCTTAATATCCTTATCCAGAAAATAGGAATAATAATAGTATCTAATCCAATGTCATAGGATTATTGAAAGAATCAAATGACATAACGTATGAAAGTACTCAGTGCTTATAAATGTGAAATATTATTACTTTATACTAGCATATTTCTTAAATTTACTCATGACACAAAACTGGGAGAGAGAGCCATGCATTAGATCACAGAGGCATGATCCAAGAAGATCTTAATGGACTAATATACTGAACAACAAGGTGAACTTCAATAGACATAAATGTAAAGCTTTGTACTTGGGTGAAAACAATCAAGTTTTTGAATGTTCAAATACAAGATGGGGGGGGTCTTGGCTAGACAAAAATTCATCTAAAGAGGCCCTCGGAATTTTAATAGGTGGCAAGCTTGATATAAGTCTAATGAGTTTTATAAGGCTAACAAAAAAGCAAATTTATGCTTAATGTAAGAAAAACTCTTCCTTCCCTCCCTCCCTCCTTCCTTCCTTCCTTCCTCCCTTCCTCCCTTCCTTCCTTCCTTCCATATTCTCTCTCTCTCTCTCTCTCTCTCTCTCTCTCTCTCTTTTTCTCTCTCTCTCTCTCCCCCATCCCCTCTCCCTTCCTCCCAACAATTAGAGCTATCCAAAAGATAAATGAGTTGCTTTGGCAGGGAGTAGATTTTCCCTCACTAAATGTCTTCAAGCAAAAGGTAGGCTACTTGTCCAGTATGTTGTAGAGGGGATCCTTTAAATAAGTATTGAACTTAATGGCCTTTGAGATCCCTTCCAATTCTGAGATTCTGATTCTATGGTGATTTTCTAGTTTTGGTCTTTGACTTATCACTTCAAAGAGAACAAACCAATTTACTTAAACAAACCAGAGTGCCAGAGGGATACTTTATCCAGCTAGAGAAAATAACAGTTCATTTGGAAGGAAAAAAAAAATCTAAAATATTAGGGGGAATCTTTTTTAAAAGTAGGAAGAGAGGGGGAAGAGCATTTTGAGACCTTTAACTCTATAATAAAATGGCAGTCATCAAAATCATTTGGTGTTGTTTAAAAAAGACAAAGAGGAATGAGAAAAAATCAAATTCATTAACTCAGTGTTCAATAAACATGAAATATATATTACATTGGAAAGAACTGCTTTGATAAAATAATTTGATAAGAACTGTTGGGAAAAATGGGGAGCAGCAGTATGGGAGAAATTAGCCTTAGACCCAATTCCTTCCCTAATAAATTAAAAATGGATATATGACTTAAATATTAAAGATCATACCATAAAAATAGGAGAGAAGCAGATTATATATCTTTCATAGATATTGATAAAGATTACTTCTTGATGAAACAAGTCAAAGAGGCAATTAAAGACAGTGAAATAGGTAATTTTAAGTACAAGAAATGAAAAGCTTTCCCACAAACAAAATCAGTGCACCTAGGATAAGAAGAGAAGCAGTCAACTGGGAAAAACCTTTGTATCAGATATCTTGGATTAGGGTTTGATATCCAAGATATATAGAAAGCTAACAGAAATATCTAATCATAAGCCATAACCCATTAGAATGTGTGAGCACCTTGTGAATAAAGACCATATCTTTACTTTTCTTTGTATCTCTAGGGCTTACCACAGCATCTGCCACAATAGTAAGTTCTTAACAAATGCCTGTTACCTGATTTATAGCATAAATAAAGAGATTTGTGGGGGAAAAAAACTTTTATGAACTGATGCAGAGGGAAGTAAGTAAAGCCAGGAAAACGGTAAGCACAATGACTGCAACAATATAAATGGAAATCACTGCAAAACATAGAAACTGAATATTGGGAAATGATAGGGAACAAACTTATCCACTAAGAAGAGTTATGAGAAGACATTTCTCTCAAACTTTAGCAGAGGTAGACAATCTGCGGATGTGGGATATGGCACATAACGTTGAGAGTTTTTCGATGATTTGACTGATTCATTCTCTTTTTTCCTTAAAAATGCTTTGTTACAAGGGCTAGCTTTCTAGGAAAATGAGAGGAAGGAATATAGGGGGAACTCTGGGTAATATAAAAATAAAATGTATCAAAATTTATTATAAAATAATTTAGAAAGTGAACAAGTCACTTCTCTTTGAGTTTCAGTTTTTCATCTCTTATGAGTATGTTATGATTTATATGTAAAGAAGAAAGTATAAGGATTATTGAGCTCATACTTGCTAATTAGTCTGAACTCTGAAATTTAAACAGTGACCTCATCTCTTGTATTTGAGAGCTCACATGATTATACAAATATAGGAAAGATTTGTGATTTTATTAAGGTGCAGAATTCCTGCAATGAGAACTCTTTCCATGAATACATATTACAACCCATTTATAATTTAAAAGGGAAGTATTAGTGAGTTACTAGAGCCACAGAGAGTTTAAGTAACTTGTCCAAAGTCACACAGCTAGTATGTGTCAGAGGTAGGATTTGAATGTTGGTCTTCCTAACTCCAAGCCTAGTTCTTAATCTACTGTGTTCTACTGCTCTGTTTAAGAACTTAGTTCTTTGAGAATTTTTGTTGTTGTTTTTGGTGGTGGTGGTGGTGGTGTTGCTACAGTACTTCAGTTCTTCAGGGACATGTGATTTCACTTTTGGCGGTTCTTACTCCATCAATGCAGAATGCAGCTTCTTACGGCATTAGCTGAGAGTTGACAGTTGATGTGAATGAAAAATCCATCCTTCTACAACCATGATGAAGCATTGGAAAAAGACTTGGAACATATGCACTACTACAATGAAAAGAAATAACTTACTGATCCCTCAATTGCTAGTGCCTTTCCTCTCTATCTTGCATTTATTCAGTATATGAATACAAGCCAGGGTTGAAGCCTCATGCATTTGCTTAAGACTCTTCACATTGATGGAGAGAATGATTACTCAAAACCTGTATAAAGGGCAGAGGCAGTGAGGGTGTGCAGCTTCCAGAGAGACATGGACACAAGTGGGTAGCTGGAGAGGCCCTGGGAGAAAAAAAAGACTGGAAAGAAGGAGACACATAGAGGAGCTGGCATGTTACTTAATCATATACATACATATATATATATATATATATATAACACATATATATATACACATAGTACATGCATATATATACATATTTTATACATACATATATTCGTATACACATATATACACATATGTACATATACACAAATACATGTTGTGTTTTCCAATAGAATGTGATATTGTTGAGGAAAGGTACTTTCCCCTTTAGGGGGAGGGGTGGAGTTTATATCCCCAGTGCCTAGCATGGTGTTTGGCATATAGCACATGCTTAATAGATGCTTGTTGATTGGTTGATGGACTAAGATTTATACCAAAGTATAGTGAAGGTAAATTAAAAAGAAATTGATTTATTTTCTATACTTTACTACTCAAGGAGGATCACAAGCAGCCAGATGGATCATCTTTCCCACCTCCCACTTACCCCTTTTTACTCTTTTTGGGAAAGAGAAACGTATAGAATTTAACATATGTCTTTGTGGAGGGGTGAAGAATGGAGTGGTTGACAAACTCTTTCATTTCCAAGAAATGTCCAACAATCACAATAATAGTTTCCTTTACCTTCTAACTCCTAACTCTTTCATGAGTCACCATTAGTAGTTCTGAGATAGTTCCTTCTAACCAGACACCCCAATTCCTTTGATATAGGGCTATCAAGTGAGGGTTTCATAAACAAGAAGTTCAGAAATACCAGACACCCTCTGCTAACACGCCTGTGCTATCCTGATCTCTGACAAAGTAAGGTATTAGAATCTTCTCCCTGTTTCCTAGATGAGGCTCAGACACCCCCTCAAGGATCTGGAGAAGAGAAGTCTTACCTTTCTTTAATTATTTGATTGGTTGTTTTGTGGATGGGAGTGGTGGTAGTTAGACTTACTCTGTTTGATCTCAGATGGCAAGACTAGAAACAACGGATGAATAGCAGTGAAGATATAGTGGGGTAGATTTTTGTTTAATTGTAAGAAAACATTCAGGGGCATACTGTAGCCAGCTCTTGCCTACTCTCAGAGAGCAGATTATTAACTTTTTAGTATGAATACTTATACTTTTGAAATCTTCAAAGGCTATGTATCTGGGCTTGATTTATTGTTTTATTGATTGTCTGAACTTAAGAAAGTGATGCACAAAATGTTAATAATACAAATAAAATTTAAAAGTGTGTTGTAGGCACATTTTGGGGAGGAGGGCTTGTTATTAAACATTTACCAGCACACTTCTAATAGAGTAGTAACAGTAACAACACTAATAACACTAATAATAATAATGATGATGATGATAATAACTGACCTTTTTATATAGTACCTACTATGTGCCAGGCACTGTGCTAAGTGTTTTACAAATATTATTTCATTTGTTTCTCACAACAACTCTAGGAGGTAGGTGTTATAATTATCTGCATTTTTCAGTTGGAGAAACTGAGGCAAAGAGAGGTTAAATGACTTATTCAGGGTCCCACAGGTAAGTTTCTGTGGCCATATTTGAAATGAGTCTTTTCTGATTGAAGGCCCAGTGTTTTATCCACTGTGCCACTGAACTACCCCTTTCCAAAAGGGTGATGGACCAGCTCAGAAAGAAATAGGATCCTCCTCCCAGAGGGCTTTAAGTAAAGACCATATCACTATTTGTTGGGGATTTCTATTTAGATACAGTCTGAACTGTTTGACCTTCAGAGATGACTTTCAGTTCTGACCCTGTGACTCTGGATGTGGGATTTGTTTGTGGGGTAGGAATTTGGGCAGAGGTAGAGTTACAAAGTTTTGAAAGAGTCACTCAACTTTAATGTTTACTTTTTACAGGGGAGCAAGAAGTAGAAATTAATTTTCCCTAACCCATTCAAAGCTTCAGAGTATTTCTCTCGTTAGGTTTTTGGTAATCCCAGTCACAGGATCATAGAAACATATATTTGGAATGAGAAAGGACCCTATTCTAACCTCATTTTACAGATGAAGAAACTGAGGACAAGAGGGGAAGTGATTTTGATGCAACTAGTAAATATTCAAATCAGGATTTTAAATCCTTTCAGTCCAAATACATCTTTCTTTCCACTTTACCACAGAGCCCCAGTAAAATCAGAAAAGTATCAAGACCATTGTATAGTATCTTTCATTAAGAAATGTACTTTCTCATAGCCTATTAAGTTATTCAAATACTAAAAATTACTTTCAGGTATTATAGTCTTTTCATGGGGTAGAGTGGAAAGACTATGAGTGTTAAGAAACTTGGACCAAAGCTCTGTCTCTGCCCTGAACTCACTGTGGGGGTCTTGTCAGGACACAGTCTCTTTCGGAGCGTGTCTCCTCATGTATGGTGAAGGAGTCTGGCTAATTATTTTGTAAGGGCCCTTCCAATTCTGAAGTTCTCCCTATGGAATGCTGACAATATTTTATTTAATATAGCCACTAGAGGGAGCCCCAATGATTCTTGGATTCTAAAAGGAAAATCAAAATGAAGAGGAAAATCTATGGGCTGAATTTCTGAACAGCAAGCAAGAGTTTTTACCAGCAAGTATTTCATAATTCCAAGGGATCAAAGCTCAGATCTCTTGTCCATGTTACATAAAACCAAGTTTCTGTCAGGTGGTTACATTAATGGTAACTAAAAGTAGTCAGTTAGCATTTATTAAGCACCTCCAGGCACTAGACTAAACACTTCAATACATCTTAAAGAGTGCTTTTTTTCTTCTTGGAAGCTTGTATTTTAAGTCGAGTTGGCCCCTTCACATGGAGGACAATGCTGGCAGCGGGCTCTTCTAGAAGGGAGGTTAGAAGAATAGTACTTCCTGAAGCTAGGTTAGGACATTATGTTAAGCTGTCCCTCTCCAGAATAGTAAAGGGAGTCAGGTGGTTGTGTTTCAGAGAATTGGGAATATTTGCTAGTACCTTGTCATTATTCCCCTTTATCTTGTTCTCTGATCCGAGAGTACTCAGTAGCATTTTTGCCCAGCTTGTTACTCTATATTTTTGTCTGCACCTGTAATTTTCATCAGTGTGGGGGCACTCTAGCAATGTAGATTACTAGAGCAATAACTAGGGCATGCTAATGAGGCTTTGGCTCAGAGTGGGCCATTGTCAAATAAATTTTGCTTTTGGGTGGGAGATTTACTGGGCCAGCTGACAAGTGATTATAATTCTCTAAGGAAGAAAGCTGGAATGGGGCCTGGTGGTGTGATGAAGCCTGGTGCTAGGATCTGGGGAGGAAAAACTGATCTTCTTCAGGCTGAGTTAAGGTAGTAAGGCTACTGGGAGCCGAGCTTTGGCCCAGCCTACAAGGAAAACTCATGGCCTATCCTGGCCCAGCAAGTGGTCTTCTTACACACTGAGCCCATCCCTGCAGTGCTGACAGAGGTGGTCTGTTAGGGGCCACTTTGTAATAAATCTTGCTGTTTGGGGAGAGGGATAACCTGGGGACCACTGGCATTCTCGAAAGGGCTCATCTTCCTCTACCGCGGTTAGACTGTTGAGAAGGGACTCCCTACATTCTGGGGGCATTTGTTTTCTCCCAAAGTCATACTGTCCTCTGTATCTCAAACTTTGCCAACCCCCCTAGAATTGGCAGCAGGTTGAAAGTGTGGTGGCCTGCACTGGAGGGCACTAGAGGAGATTTCAGGGATTCCTGGCACTCATTGGGGCTCTACTATCCTAGGGAAGGTGAAGTACTTCCCCAAGATTAGGGATTTTCTGCTACCTGTTGTTGTGGTCTGCCCTGAGAGCCTTGAGAGGAGGGCTGTGTGGGAGATGTGTGTGTGTGTGTGTGTGTGTGTGTGTGTGTGTGTGTGTGTGTGTTTGGGGAGAAGCCAGCTCCTGATTCCCTGCTGGAGTGCTTTACCTCCTTAAGATCCCCACTGCTGTCTCATTCCCTTGACTTTTCTTTCATTTAGTCTTTGGCCCTCATGGGCATTTACCTCACCACAACCTTTGTGAGGTAACTAATCCCACTTTACAGAGGATTACACTAGAGTGCAGAGGTTATGAAACTCGTCCATGGCCAGATAATTCAAACATGTCTAAACCGCAGTTTGATCTTTTTCTTCCCCTGAATCCAGCTCTAACGCTCTTTCCACTGTTTCTCATCATATCAAATTTGTTCAAAGGATCAGAGATCAGGGTGTCATAGATACAGAATTGGGAGGGACCTCAAGGATTGTCTAGTCCATTCCTCTTATTTTACAGTTGAGAACCAGGGAGATTTTTATGTGACTAGGATTGCCATCTGAGGTAGGATTTGAACCTGGGTCCTCTGATGACAGAGCCAATTCTGTTCATTTTCAGCTATTTTAATAAAGAACTACTTTTAAAAAAAAGATAATGAAGAATGGCTGAACAAGTTGTGGTATATGATTGTGATGGAATATTATTTTGCTATAAGAAATGATGAAGGGGGAGAGTTTCAGAAAAACCTGGGAAAACTTTTATGAACTGATACAAAGTGAAGTGAGTAGAACCAGGATAACAGCAATATTGTAATGATGTTCAACTATAAAAGACTTAGCTACTGTGATCAATACAATGGTCCACAACAATTCCAAAGGACTCATGATAAAAAGTGCTCTCCACTTCCAGAGAGAGAACTGATGAACTTTGAGTACAGATTGAAGCATATTTTTTCACTCTATTTTTCCTTGCTTTTTTTTCCCTTCAACATGACTAATATAAAAATACATTTCCTTTGACTTCACATATATCATGAGTAATATTGCTGGCCTTCTCAGTCAGTGAGGAAGAGGCTTGAGGGAGGGAGATAATTTAGAATTCAAACTAAAAAAGAGTGTTAATAAATAAATATATTTTTAAAAAAGGATAGAGAGTATGATAACTTCTTTTCTAACCATACTTACATATGAAGTCTAGTTGTTTAGGCCACAGGGACATGATCAAGTCATCATCAATTTTCATCAACTGATACATTCAGGTACATTTAAAAGTTTAATTATATTTAAATGGTTTGAAATGTTGATTATCCACAGGAATTTTGGTGTGGAAAGTCCATTTATCATGCTGTTTTAATCCCCATCCAAACATCACACAAATAAGCTTTAGTGACAAAATGCTTTTGATTTTTAGGATGAGAGGAAGAGGGAACAAAAATATTTGATTCTGACAGTAAACCTATGGGGCAGGCAGAGCAGATGTTATCATCCCCCATTTTAAAGATGATGAAACTAAGGCTCAAAGAAATTAAATAAATGATATATTTACATGGACTATCAGTGGTAGAACCAGAATTAGAATGGAAATGGCCTAAATGGAGGTGGAGAAGGTAGAAAAGTAAGAGGTGGAAAAACTGTTGTTTCTGCAAAAGCAGAATAATGGTGTTTCAGTTTGTGGTGATATATTTAATCCTCAATAGGTCAATTACATAAACTGGACAGTTGTACAAAACATATTCATTCCAAGTCAGTGTAAGTTCCACACTTCTTTAAACTCCTGTCTGCTCCAGGCTTCCAAGTGACAATACTAACACATGGGCTGAGAAGCTTATTAGAAATACAATGACTACTTAGCCATCCTTGGTAAAGAAAAACCGACCTGATTACTCTATTTCATGTGTTATAAACCTCTTCTTATTATAGCTCCACATTTAGAAATATTTGGATGCTAATAACTTCAGGCTATGTGCATAATTGAAAAGCCTTATGCAAATAGAATCACAAATTAAATACATAAAAATCCTAATGTTGACTTACACTCGTCTACCCACCTTAATTCATATCCAGTGCATGAATGGGTTCTTTAACAAGCTATATGTTTAGAGGATGACTATAGCATTAATTTTTTTAAATGAGCCTTTTCCTCCTCTTTGAGCTTAGGAGGGTACAAGGAACATGCCCTACTAAGAGGAGAAAATGCTCCTTAGATCCCCTCCTAATTGTACTTGAAGACAGTGGCCTACAAAGCTATAGGAAAAGCAGTTTTGTAAAAGCTATTAAAAAGTAGGCCAGGAAAGATACTTGGAGTAAAGGTGCTTCAGGAGACAGATAGTAAATGACATTGGTTGTCTATATTCAGCTATTCCCTATTTAAATGATCCTCATATGAAAAAGGGATTAAGCCTCTTTCTGCATGGAAGAACTGGGAGCAATGGGAAAAAGATACAGGATAGCCCAAAAGCCAGTGCATTTTTAAGTGAGCAATGTATAAAACTGTACTATGTCTTTTGGGACACACTGTGTGGGGAGGCAGATTTTGGCTAGATATAAGGAAAAACCTCAAAACAATTAGTGTTCCAAAGAGGAGCAGGTATGGAACAAATGATATAATACAAATAAAGGATTTTGCAATCTTAAAGTGCTATCTATACTACATATCAATGATGATGATGATGATGATAATGATGGTGATTATCCTTATCACTGGAGATCTTCAAGTGTACTATGAGTAATCAATCACTTGAGATGTTGTATTATAGAACTGTGGATTCTTGATCAGTTGAATTAGATGACCTTTGAGGTCATCCAACTCTGAGATCCCATAATTCTAGGATTTAATGCTTCCCATAGGTGTCTGCCATGTATTTGTTGAATTAGTTCCTTAAAAGTCACACACAAAGAAAGAGGTAATGATAGAGATTATTGGGTTTATCATAGAAAATATTTCATGTCTTTCAATTTCCATCTGTTACCTTTCCAAATTTATCCTTAAATCTCTTTAGGATATTTTTTCTTAGTGGATCTCTTCCTAGGCTTTTAAAAAGATTATTTTACCTTTTCCTTTTTTACTATTTCATGAGACAATATTTTAAAGTTGATGCCTTTTCCTTTATCTCTTTTCCATTCAATAATCAATCAATCAACAAACAACAAGCATATATTTAGTGCCTACTATGTGCCTGGCACAGACCAAACACTGGGGATATAACAATAAAGAATGAAACAATCTATACTTGTAAGGAATTTTCATCACATATATAAGTATATAAATGAGCATCACCAGTTGGAGTTGCCTAAATTTTATATCATATCTTCATTTCATTTTTGTTCTTTTTTCTATTTTAGTACTAATTTTTATTTTTCCTGTAATACGTCATGGTCTGACTGTACATAGTTGATTCAGAATCAACTTTCACATCAGTAAATTAGGGTTTTTTTTCTTTGCTTTAAATATGATCAATTTCATTTTTGTGATGGTAAATATATGTATTTATATAAGTATATATGTATTTCAATCAAACAATAAGCTTTTGTTTAGTGTCTGTTATGGATCAGGAACAGAATTAAGGAATGTGAAGATAAAAATGAATCAGTTTTTGCCTTCAAGGGGCATAAATTCAATCAGAGGAGATAACATGCACATGTATAAGCATATACAAAACATAAAATAAATACAAGGTAATTTTTGTAGGGTTAGGTAATAGTATCTAGGTTATCATGAAAGATCTCATGTACCTCTAGAATAACTAGTCAATATGCAGCAAACTTGCTTTCAACTTAAATCTTTTCCTTTCCTGCTCCTTCCATCTTTGGGCACTTATTGAAGCTTGGATACCTCCCAAAGACATGGCCTCCCTGGCTGCCATTTCCAACACTGGCTGTACTTTCACTCATTCTCCATAACTCACTGATCAAGGTGGGGGGATTGGAATACTCTTTGCTCCCTGTTGTCACAGATTCTCTCCCTATTTCCATCACTTAGTAACCTCTCCTAATTTGAGGTTCATGAAATCCACATCTACCCCCCCCCAAAAAAAACCAAATCCTGGTAGCTGTTGTGTACAAACTTCTTCCTTCTTTAGTGAGGTCAGTACTTGGCTTACAGTTTTTCTCTTCTCCCAACTCTTGCCTTCATACTAAAGGCCTTCAACATAAATATTGATATTCACTTAAAAACCTTAGCATCCTAATTTTTCAACTTAATCATTTCCCATTACCTATTCTCCCAGCCCATCTCAGTCACACACAAAAATGGTGATACCCTTGATCTTCCCATCACACACAAAAGAACTACTTCCATGTTAAGAATGCTGAAAATCCCTTATCTGTTTGCAATCTATTAGCATTCCACCTCTCTCTCTGCATTGTAACTCCAAATTATGTTCTTTGTTCACACTGTGACCCCTAATTCCTCAAACCCTCAGCTCTCTCCAAGACCATCACCCCTGTACTAGCTACACCCTCTTCCTTTCCCCATTTTGACCCCTTGGTGAACTAGTTAAACTCTACACTGTCCTCTTTTCGAATCTCTTGCCCCCTCATCATATCTCCAGTTGTGCTCTGCCAAGCCTCAGCCTTGGATCACTTCCACCATTCATTGTCTTCACTTCTATGCATATGCTGCTGAATCAAAATGAACAAAATCATGTAGCTGTACAGACTGAGTCCGCTACAAATTTATGTTACATAACCTTAACTGATCCCTCACTGCTGTTCATCAATCCTTTTACACCTCCCCAATTAACTCACTATCTCAATCACCACAATGACTCTTTGAAACCTTTTTCATCCCTCCCCAAACCTCCCATGACTACTCTCCCTCACCCCACCCTCTCAGCTCAGAATCTTGCCTCATTTTACAAAAAAAAAAATTGAGGCCATTCAAGAAGAACTTCCTCTTCTTCCATCTCAATATCACTCAGATGCCTTCTTCCACTCTCTCTTCCTTCACTCTGGGCTCACAGGAAGAGGTGGCCCTTCTTGCCAAGACTAACCCCTCTACATGCATATTTTATTTCATCCCACATTCTCCAATAAATTGCCTCCTCTATAATGTCTACTCTCAGTTATCTCCACTCTCTCTCTCTTCACTGGCAGCTTTCCTGTTTTCTACAAGCATGCCCATGTCTCTCCTGTCCTCAAATAACTTCACTTGATTCATCCATCCAGCTATTATCCCATATCTCTCCCATTTATTGTTTCTAAATTCCTTCTTCTTCCCTCAGTCTCTTCTTAACTCTTTAGAGTTTGGCTCCCACCCTCATCTTTCAACTGAAATTGCTCCCTACAGTGTTACTAATGACCTCTTAATTTCCAAATCCATTGTCCCCTTTTCAGTCCTCTTCCATCCTAACCTTTCTACAGCCCTTGAGACTGTTGATCACTTTCTTCTTGATACTATCTTCCCTCTAGGATTTCAGGACTTGCTCTCCTGGTTTTCTTCCCACATATTTGGCCACTTCTCAGTCTCATTTTCTGGATCTTCACCCAGGACATGCCCACTAACCCTGGGTGTCCTACAAGACTCTGTCCTGGGCCCTCTTCTCTTCTCTTTCTATAATATTCCACTTAATATTCTTATCAGCTCCCATGGATTCAATTATCATCTCTATTCTGATGATTCTCAGATCTACTTATCCAGCCTTAACCTGTCTGCTGACTTCCAATCTTGCATTTCCAACTGCCTATTACACATCTAGAACTGGATGTCCTGCAGACATCTTAAAGTCAACATCTTCATTTTTCCTCCCCACCTTCCCCCTTCCAAACTTTCCTATTACTGTCTAGGGTACCAAAATCCTCCTAGTCTCCTAGATTTACAACCTGGGTGTCATCTTCAATGCCTCACTCTCTTCCATCCCCCATATCCAATCAGTTGCCAAGTCCTATTGATTTTATCTTTGTAACAACTCTTGAATTAGCCCCCTTCTCTCCTCTGCTATTGCCACCTATCTAGTGGCATCTCCTCACATCTGGACTTTTGAAATAGCCTTCAGGTTGGTCTCCCTGCCACAAATCTCTCCCTACTTCAGTCTATCCTCCACTTATCTGCCAAAGTGATCTACCTAATCATGATCTAACCATGTTACCTCCCTACTCAATAAACTCCAGTGGCTCCCTTCACCTTCAAGATCAAGTATAAAATCCTCTGTTAGGCATCCAAAGCCTTAATAACCTAACCACATTCCCACCTTTCCAATATTATTACACCTTGTCCCTCCCCTGTCCTTTTTGATCCAGTTACACTGGTCTCCTTGCTATTCCTTGAACAACACACTTCATTTTCCAACTCTGAGGATTTTTATTACTTGTCTCTCATGCCTGGAATGTTCTCCTCAACTCTGCCTCCTGGCTTCCCTAGTGTTCTTCAAGTACCACCTAAAATCTTACCTTCTATAGGACATTTTTCCTAATCCCTCTTAATTCTAGTACTTTCTCTCTGTTGATTATTTTCTATTTATCCTCTATATATCTTGTTTGTACATAGTTGTTTGCATATTGATTCTTCAGTTAGATTATGAAACTCCTCAAGGGTAAGAACTATCTTTTGCCTATCTTTGTATCCCCAGTACTTATTGTGCCTGGTGCATAATGAATGTTTATTGACTAATTCTAAAAGATGGCCCTTTATTAGATCTTTGAGGGAAACTAGATTAATCTATGAGATGGAGATGAAGAGACAGGGCATCCCAGATGTGAGAGACATAGACTATGGAAATAGGAGCTGAACAAATGAATAAATGAATGCATTAAAATTCATTAAGTATTTACAATGGGCCAAACACTGTGCTATGTCCTGAGGATACAAAAGTTAAAAAAAGAGACATTCTCTCCTCTCACGGAGCTTATATTTTAATACAAGACAACATGTATAGGGGAGAAGTCGCCAGAGAAGAGAATTTTGTTATGGTCCATTGTGGAAAGTGCTGGTCTAGTTGGTGAGGTATAGGTCATCATTGGAAAGCAGATGGCCTGGAGATGGCCTGAATGGATGTTTGTATATGGAAGGGATGTATAGCCTAAACACAGTATGGCTTCTAGGGTCTGTCAGTAGATATGGTTGGCTAAATGGGCTAGTGAGAATCTGGTTGAGAGTCACCAATCAACCAAATTGGGTCCTAGAGTGGAAGCTTCAAAGATGAGAGAATTAAATTCTTCTCCAGGCACAGGGACATGGATTTAGAAAGGGTATGGCAGTCTAGGTTTCAGGTATTGAGTGTGAGGAACAGCAAGAAGGCAAATGTAACTGTACCATAGAATTATGAAGGTAAGCAATGTGCAATAAGCCTGAAAAAGAAGGTTAGCACCATATTGTGAAGAGATTTATATACCAAACAAAGGAGAGTTTGTATTTCATCCTAGAGTTATTAGGGAATTATGTGAGGATGGATTGGAAAGGGAAGAGATTTGAGACAGGGAGACCAATCAGAAGAGGGAATGGAGACATAAACTAGTATTGTGGCTATCTGAGTGGAGAAAAGTAGATACAGGTGAAAGATGTAGAGGTAGCATGAAAAGAAAAGACCATTGAATGGGTATGTGGGGTACCTGAGAGCAAAGAGTTGGTCGACTTTGGATGACCAGAAGGCTGGTGGTGCCTTGAGCAAAATAGGGAGGTTAAGGAGAGGGGTGGGTTTGAGGAGAAAGATGATAAGTTCTGTTTTGGATATGTAGTTTAAGGTGGCTATGTCAATCTAATTTTAAATGTCTAATAGGTAATGTGGAACTGGAGCTCTGAAGAGGAATCAGAGCTGAATATATTGGTCTAGGAGCCATCTGGTTAGATGTGGAACATGCTAGGTACATTCATGGTGGTGTTGCCAAAGTTGTAGCTATTCACATCTGACTCCTTTCCCTATTTTCTGGGGCCACATACTTGCTTAATTATTTAATTAAGTAACTAGTTGGAGGTTATAGTATAGAGTTTAGCCATCAGGTGTTGGGTGTTATGTTTTCCTACCAACCCAATGGCTACTGTGTCAGAAGGTACTCATTGTAGATATGGGAGCTTTTCCCAATGTCTATAGTCTCCCAAGATGAATCTCTGGCTGCTTGTATTACTCCTGTAGGCCTTTGCTTTCTAGAGCTGGCAGCTGCAATTGGTCCCAGGATCTATATAGATCTAGGGGTATGACCTGGAATATGCTAAAAATTTATCAAAGTAGTCATTCCCCATCATCTCTGCTACAAGAATCCATTTCCCACATTTGGAAACTTCTTTTTTTTGTGCCCTTAACCTAAAGATACTCCCTGCAACAATTGGAAAGAGGGCTGCTGTGTTTGAGGACTTTAAAATAAGGACATTTGATGAGATTCTCCTATTTTTTTCAATACCTTCATTTTGTCAATGCTTCTCAAATGTCAAATGCTTCTCCAAATTAGACATTATGTGATGTCCTAGGATTTGCATTAAAAAGGGGAAAAGAAAACCCATATACCATACTTACATATCCAAAAGAGGCTTATTAGGATATTCTTTGCAGCTGGTTAAAGATAAGAGTGGATGCTGTTGACCTATGAATCTGTCTCCAGTTTGAGGTGTTGTAGTTTGCTATGGTGATGGGGCAAGTCTAAAGATGGCTTCCCAGTTTATACATTTTCCAGGAAAAATTTCATCTCTGACCCATGTTAGAGGTGATCCCTCCTTTCCAGGCATTCCAGAGGAAGGTGATTGATAGAGAACAAGGTATTTTTTGATATACTTACAGTTTCAAATCTGTGCTTTAGTATATTTTAGCATGTTGGTTAGTTTAAGGAAATTATAGTATGAAATTGAAATGTTTTCCAGTTGACTCAAGGTTAGCTAACAAGGGGAATCTTATCTATGATGCCAGTTGCTATGGAGATGTTTGAGCACAGATGGACCATACATATGAAGCTATAATTGGAGAAAGAGAGAGATGCATTTTCAGCTTGTTTGAAGGGTAAAAACGAAAGAAAGCAAGAAACAATTAACACTTGTAGGATACTAGCCAACTGATATGACCATGAATCTTCCCAGGGAGTTTTGGCTGTTAAGTGGCTTAGCCAGTGTGTGGAGAATGGAATTTTTCAGAATGAGGATTAAATGCTTTATGGGATTGCTTATAGCTTTTTCCCACTTTGGATTCTATGTATGAATGCTGATTCAGATTTCATAGGAAAGAGAAAATCATCTTCCAATGAACAAAGATCTTAATAAGGAGAAATTTTAATTAATATTACTACATAGAAATTTGTGTAAGCTTGCATGTATTTTGTGTGTATGTTCTAACAAGCAAAATTAATTTATTTAATTTTCCCAAGTTGAAGAAGGCTAGCATTTGCAGTTACAAAATTCAGAAAACCAAACATATCCTAACACATACAATAAGAAAGGGTAATAGAAACCATAAGCTAGGCACTATGAAATGAATAGAGTAGTCATAGCTTAACGAGCACTCCAATAAATTCCTATTCATGGGATTCAACAATTTATTTTTTTCTTAGTGGCCTTAGTGATCTATTGAGGTATCTAAAACAAACAAAAACCCAGTAGCATAGCAAAACCAGACAAAAACTATTAGATAAAAAATAAGCTGCAGAATTAGCATTATGGTGATCAGCCCTTCTTTCTTTCTTATCTCCCCCAACCAATAGAAGGGGAGAAAGAATAAGGAAAAGGGGTTTGGCATGTTTGAGAGCCTGATGAGGGTTCCTTGGCAACTGCTCTGAGGAAACACAGGGTTGGGCAAGCAGCTGGAGGTGACTCCATGTGGTCCATAGCACACTCATCTCTCTAGTCTAGAGTCCCCTCCCAGGTGGTCTATTTCCATTCTCCTTTTTTTCTGTCTGCTTCTAGGCTGTAGTATTCCAAGGCTCCACAAAAATCTCCCTGCTCTGAAAGGGATCTTATTTCACACTTCACTCTACCACACCTGGTTGCAGTGGTAACGCTGCCTAGTAGATGCTCCTTCATTTAAGCAACTCAGAGGAAAAACCCAAAATGGAGTCCAGATGGGCATCTCTTATCTTTTCTTTTTTTTCTTTTTGGTGAGGTGATTGGGGTTAAGTGACTTGCCCAAGGTCACATAGCTAGTAAGTGTTAAGTGTCTGAGGCTGGATTTAAACTCAGGTCCTCCTAACTCCAAGGCCAGAGCTTCATTCACTGTGCCACCTATCTGCCCCTAGGCATTTCTTTTCTGCCTTTAGCCTTTGACATTTGTGGCAGGAAGTCTCTTCAAGGGTGAAGGAAACAGAAACATGAGAGAACTGACAAATGTCTGCCCATATACATTTTCTACTTTCTCCATAGCCTCGTTAATCCATTATACCTCAGTCATTTCTGGCAAACGTCAGAAAAGTCCTGTTTTATATGCAACATATGTTGCAGAATCACAAGATCTCAGAGTTAGCCTCATAGTTCATCATTTGCAACCCCTCTATCATCAAGAAACCCTTCTACAACATCCATGACATTTTTTTGTCCAATTGCCTATGGACATCTCAAGCTAAATGTCTCATAGAAAACTTAAGCCTAATATGTCCAAAACTGAACTCAATATTTTCCCCCCAAGCCTGCCACTGGCACATTTGGCTATATGAAGACTGTATGACATAAAAAGTTCCATTAATTGTTAATTTTTCTTTGGGAAAAATATGACTCTGGACAGGATTAAAATGCTTTCCTAAAATTCCAACAACTCAAATATATGAATGAATTGAATACAAAGTCTTCCAGTTGTGTAAGAGTACCCAAGATAAGCACTCTATTTCTTAGAAAACCTTATCCACAAGGAGAGAACCTCAGGATAATTCCTTTTAAATTCCCTCTCCTGTTCCTATTTTTGATTCTTTGGAAGCCATCTTCAAAATCTGGAGCAGTGGTCCATAAGATTATGCTATGCTAAATTTGATAAGGAGACTACAGAAAATTTCAAACTCAGATGAATGAATGAGTGAGTCAATGAAAATGCATTATTAAGTGCTTACTATAGACAAAGAAAGCAGTGTGCATGGGAAACGTCACAAAGAAGTACCACTGCTGTTTTTCTCTCTGAATTGATATGCCTTTGTTATACAAATTGGATTTCCGATATTCATAAATTTTCATATTCTCTCAGTATTTTCCCTGGGTCATTTTCCTCACATAACTGACTAGATCTATTTGTTTTTCCACCTTCTGGAGAGTTTACCTTGTGTTCTCAAGAATCTTGCTTGATAGTCACACTACATTAGTCACATACTTTCCCATAGAAACTGTCCTTTTGTGCTCTAATGAAATATATCCACAAAATATAAACTTGCTTTGAAAAACAAGACATTTTCACAGAAGCAGAGGCAATTATTTGTTCATAGGCCCTAACTGGCTTTTTTTTCCTTGTCCCTAAGGTTGAGATTAGACATCACTACTCCTCTTTCCATAATTAAATGAAAGACCTTATATACAGCTATTTTTTCCCCCTGAAATGCACCATGATGCCTCCTGGGATTTATAAGTTGTTTGTTGATTCAAGTAGAAAGAAAATCTGCCAACATATTAATAATTACTTTCTACTTTGCAGCAAAGTCTTAAAGAAATACAATCAATGTTTACTTGAGAAAATACAAAGCAGTGCTGACCCCCTTGGACTTCTCTTTTATGTGCCCTATTCAGTTGGCAGCATCATCACCATTCAAGGTTTCCTTTGTAATTATGAAAGGAAAAAAATTCTACTCAGTGTTCATTTAATTAAATCCTAATTTTGAGACAAAACTATGTAGCGTGGGGTACCTTGCATACAAGTGGGCATATGTATCGAATGGTTGAATGAACCCCACAAAGTTGCTTCCCACATGAAAAGGATATCTGGATGACAGTTCCTTTCATAAACTGTGCTGGAAATAAGCCCCCTTACCTGCACCAAGAGTTTTTGTCAGAGAAAGATCTTTTCACAAAAGATGTTAATCATCTACATATGGTTATGAAGAAGGCGTTAAAGTTCTTTGATTCATACTTTGCCCCAGAGTGCCAGGAGTAGCAGTGTCCCCCAAAATACTGTTCCTGTTTCCACCCTGGCCCAATAGCTATCATCTAGGGATCCAGTCTTTGGCGAGAAGGTGCCTGTCATCTCCATCAGCACTCATACCAACTACTGATGGACTGATGAGTCCAAGAGCCCCAAGGATAGCGGAAATCTCTAGAGGCACCAGCCTGACAGCACGCTTGCCCAACAACTATTGTCCAAGTTAGCAACCTTTGTATTGCCCCTGAAGCTACTGAAGACTTGTAAAAAAAGTTCTTAATTCCCAAATCCTTAGCACTGTCATATGGTTCAACATCAGAAACAGTGACAATGGAAATGACACCAAAGAAGATGCATTACTATCTGCTTTGCCACTGTACTCTAAGGACAACTGGGTCTCGCCTTTTGAATGGGAACTAAAATTTCCTCTATATACTGACTCTCCTTGTTCCCCCTTAGAATGTGAGCTTGTTGTTCATGTGGACTGTCCTTTTTATTTGTTTCCCTAGCATTTGTCACGGTGCTTTGCATATAGGAAGTACTAAATAAATGTTGTTTTTTTATTCACCTATTAATTCAAGAGAATAAAAAGAAAATGACTTCTGAAAAATATGTGTTAATAACTGAATTATTTTTACTGATGGTTTTCAAAATGGGGCCTTGGGCCTGACCCCAAGAAGTATGTGATCAGATAATTAGAGGATGGGAAGATGAGTCAAATCTTCCTCAGCATCAGTAAAAATCATGGGGCGTATTTTCAACACAATCACATCTTCTCTTATCCTCCAGTCATGTGTCATTCCATTCTCTCTATTCTATTCCATCCTCATCCATCCCCTTCTAGCCTAATGTCGGCCTGTCAAGGCAGTTTTAACTGAAACTCTACTCAGGCACTCATAAAAGTAGCTGTGTCCCACTCCTTGCCCCTCCAACACACCCAACTCTTCCCCAGATCACTATGTGGATAATGCAAGTGACACTCTGAGCCCCTTTTTTATTTGGGGTAGGATAGAGAAAGTTGTACGAGATAAGTTGGCATTGATGACTTTTGTGCTGTGTCTCTTGACATCTTTTTCCTCAAACTCATCTCACTTTGGACTTTTCCTATTATTATTATAGTCAATTGCACCCCATCCTTTCAGTCACCCAGGTTCATAATTTGGTGTTATCCTCCATTCTTCACTCTCATTTTGTAAAGTGCTTAGTGTGGTGCCTGGCTCATAGCAGATAATAAATACTTTTTCATAACCCATTTTTAATTCCCTATCTCACATAAACCATCAGTTGCTTTGTCAATCAATTTTGTCATTGATTTTTCTATGACATCACTTGCATATGTCCCCTTCTTTCTACTCACATAGCCAACGCTCTAGTTCAGGCCCTTATCACCTCTCTACCAGATTTTTACAACAGCCTCCTCACTGGTCTCCTTACCTCGTATCTCCACTCTTGATTCATCCTCCATGTATAGGTAACAAAGTGATTTTCCTAAAGCACAAGTCTGATCACGTCAGTCATCATGGGTGATGTTTTGACTTGCACATATTTATCAGTCTTACTCTCTCCCCCAGCATTATCAAAGTCCAATGGCAAGACAAAAGTCAAGATGACTGGTGATGGCGCAGGATACAGTGGATGCCCTTGGAGTCTACGATGTGTGACCAAGCTCTAAACAATCCACAGCACCTACTTTGGTTGCCTTCATGGTCATTGGAAAAAATATTGTTCTCATCTGCTCATTCTGCTGGGGGAAATCTTCACATACTTGGAGGAGACATCCTCCTAACTCACCACTGAGTTTGAGGTCTGTCAGTTACCCTCAGCCTGGTTTAGGCCATCTACCAAGATGGTTTTACTAGGGGTGGCTGCTGTGCATGCTACAGCTTCTTGGAACCATAGGTGAGAATTGGGTGATAGGTGGATACCAAAGATGGATGAGTAGCCCTAGAAAGGGCTTGGCAAGCCCTCATACCAGAAGTACTAGTCCTTCCTTAATACCCCATACAACCTGGTGGAAATAATAGCACCTGCCTTGCAGGGGGGGTTCTGAGGATCAAATGAAATGATATTTGTAAAGTATTCAGCATAGTGCCTGGCACATAGTAGGTATTATGTAAGTGATTATTCTCTCCCCCTTTAATTTTGCCACCTCCCCCTTCGGTAAACTCTAGTAATTACCTACTGACATTAGGGTTAATTATTATTTCATCTTTCTCTCATCCTTTTCCAATTTCTACTCATATAAGATTTTAATATATGATTATTAATACAGTAGTATGTATACATATAATATAAATTAATAAATAAGAAAATATTGGGGGAGCATGCTCCTCTGTTTTACTGATAGGGCTAACATTTCAAAAGTGTTTGGAAACGATTGCTCTAGGTTACAGAATTTTCAGGGCCAGTCCATCCTTTTTTCCCTTTTTACTTATCTGCTTTATCTTCCTCCCCCCCTTTTTTTTGTTTTGAGTAAAAGTGTCTGTTGAGAATTTACTCAGTGTAGTCTTCTAGATTCACCTGGAGAAAGGAGAACAGAGTCACAATAAAAGATGCCATCCATAGCCTTTAAAATGAATGGGCACCAACACGTCATGGTTAATGAAGGTAACTAATAGACCTTAGAGAATTATTATGGACATTTGATTTGAACCAGACCATTAGAGCATCATTCATTGAGATGAATATGATAGTGGTCTCAAGACCAGGCTAGCTTTAATTAGAAAATTTGATTTTTTAAATCTTTGCCTAAAAGGAATAGTTGAAATAATTCATGTCTTCATATAGAAAACAAAGAATCTATCTGCATTTGCATATTCTCCCTCTTAAAAACAGTCTGGCCATTCTTGATGTTAGCTATTACATTCTTTTTTCAATTATTCTCACTAAGATCTACTAAATGTCATATAGTAAAGGGAAACCATGAGAATAATCTCAGGATATGAGTATATAGAAAAATCTGAATCTTGGAGAAAATAGGGTGAACTAAAAGTTTTAGTTATAATCTTAAATTACTGCAGAATAATACTATACTTTTTACCCTCCCCAAGTGTAAGGTGATATAGTCATATCAGTTGAGCCAAAGTGACTTTCAGTATCAATATAATGCAGTGTGTCTCTAGAAAAGCAGGTTGTGGTTTATTTTTTCCATATGCCTCATTAACATGACTTGGCAACTTCTTTTCTAGTATATTGACTTGGATGATGAGGTGTTAAATAGAAAGAATAGAAACTAGTAGTTCAGCACTTTTGGAAGAGGGAGGGTCCAACAATTTGTTTTATCAGTGTAGAGGACTCCTGGTAAGGAAAGTCCTAGGTGAGCAAATCAACATCTGTTTTGTGATGTATAGTCTTAGACAATTGCACAGAGCATTGAGGAGTTAAGTGACTTTCCCAAGGTCAAACAGACAGTATGGGTGAGAAGTTACATTTAAGCCAAGTTCCCTGATTCTGGGATTCGATTTCTATTTATTATACCATACTGCCTCTTGGTTTCTAAAAAATATCTAAATTTGAGTTTGACCATCTTGAATACAGAAGTGCTGAAGAATGAGGTGGAAAAGGGGTTAAGTGCACTAGCAAAAAAATAAATATGCTTTTATCTGGAACCATGGGAGGGTAACCAGTAACTGTGATGACTGTGTATCTCTACTGATGAAAAATGACCAACCGGTGAGGAGCAAATGTACTGGCAGAAAACAGAAAGCAGACACATAATTCACAAACCAGACAGTGAGAGAGATGCTACTGAATAAGAATAAGCAAGAGAGAGGTTATGCGTGTGAATGAATACAAAAGTATGGAGGGATAGAAACTGCCAGCTTTATGAAATGTGAAATGGTATCCACATCTCTGCTGAGTGTGGATCATTTTAGTTACCAAAGGGTAATATAAAATGTATTTGTGAGTGTGTTGGGGGACAGGGTGAATGGAGAAGGCAGATATTGGAATAACTTCTAAGAAAAATAAATAGAAGAAGCAGCTAAGAACAATGCTATATATGAGATGGATAAAGCCCTGAACCCCAAGTCAGGAAGTTGTTTTTGTTGTTGCTCTATTGAGTCCAACTCTTCATGTCTTCACTTGGGGTTTTCTTGGCAAAGATCCTGGAGTGGTTTGCCATTTCCTTCTCCAGCTCATTTTACAGATGAGGAAACTGAGACAAACAGTATTCAGTGACTTGCCCAGGGTCACACAACTAGTAAGTGTCTAAGGTTGGATTTGAACTCAGGTTTTCCTGACTCCAGGTCTGGCACTCTATGCACTTTACCACCTAGGTGCCTAGGAGTCAGGAAGTCTTGAGTTCAAATCTGGCCTCAGACACTTCCTAGCTGTGTTTTCCTGGTCAAGTCTGTAAAGTAGGTAGAATAATAGCACCTACCTTGCAGGGTGGTTGTGAGGATGAAATGAGGCAATGATTGTAAAGTGTCCAGAGCATAGTAAGTGTTATATAAATGTTAGTTATTATTATTATTGTTATTAATCATCTAGGGCTTCTAATTACCTATAAGTACAAACTTCTTATACTAGCACTTGAGGCCCTCTAGAAATGCTTCACAAAGGATATAATCGATTAACTCAAAAGACAAATTTATTCGTTCATTCAATCCTCGGTTCAAATCCTGCCTCTGATAGTTACTACTTTACATGCTAGGACAAATCCCCTAATGGCCTTCCTCTTCAGTTACCGCATCTGTAAAATGGAGAGTGTTGCACTATATGGCCAACTCTAAACATACACTGCTATCATTCAAAGTTCCTGCTCAGAGGAAGGTGCCACAAGGATAGGCTCTGTAAAAGAAACAAAAATGAGTAAGACATGGTCCTTGAACTCAAAGGGTTTATCATCTTGGAGAAGAAATAAAACACATACATAAGTAATTGCAAGACAAGGTTGAATAATGCACTGAGAGATGCAAAGGGGGATTGGAGGTCAAAGGAGGGGAAAATTCACTTAGATGAGGGAAAAATCAGTTCTTCAGAGGAGGAGCTGTGGAAAGGTTTCATGAAAGAAGTGACATTTGAGCTGGATGCTGACAGACAGAGGGTACATTATTAGGTAGAGAAGAGGAGGAAGAGGACACAGGTGGAGGCAATGATATGAAACTAAGCACAATGGTGGTAAAAACAGGATATGTTGTAAGAAGCACAAATGTTCAGTCTAGCTAAAGCAAAGAGTATATGATGGTGTATAAAGGAAAATTAAGCTGAAAAGGAAAGTTGGAAGCATATTGTGGCAGGCCTAAGGAATTTGATTTCCATAGGAAGATATGTTTTTATCTGCAAGGGAGCTCAGACGTCACCTAGACCAACTTTCTTATTTTATAGACGAGGACACAGACTCAATGAGATGAAGTAATATAGACAAAGTCACACAGGGCATCAAGATGTCCACTGACTCCAGAATCTTTATCTTTATTATATATATATTATTATAATATTATATATTATCTTTATCTCAATTTATATAGAATTCTCCTTTATTATCACTGTTATAAGTCTGAAAATTCAGTCTGATTCGTATTCCTAAGTGAGAATTTTGCTTTCCTTGTGGATTCCCCAATAGCCTATTGTGACAATGAAAACCAAACCAAACAAAACAAAAAGGACTTGAGGAAATGCTATGATGTGGCTGAAGTTTGAAAAGTAATGCAATGACCAACCACCATTCCAGGGGACTGATGATAAAGCACACTACCCACTAGTTGATGCAGAAGTTATGGACTCATGATGCTGAGTGACACATATATTGTTGGATGTGGGCAATGCAGAAATCCATTTTGTTTGATTAGGCGTACTTGTTAAACAGGTTTTTTTCTTTTTTTCCATTGAGGGAAGAGATGAGAGAAAAGATAGATTTTTGTTAACTAAAAAAAAAAAACTACAAAACAATACAAATAAAATAAAATAGTCAAAGGAGCAGCCATGTATTAAAAATAGAAAGGGATAACCTTGAGCATCAGAGAGATATGTTTAATGTTTTAGACCTATAAGTTTTGAATCAGAAAGTCAGCAGTACCAGAGTGGATAGAGTATTGGACCAAGAGTCATGAAGACTTGGATTCAAACCCTGTCTTTGGCACAGAATAGCCTTGTTACCTTGGGCAAATCCCAACAACAACAAAAATAATAGTGATAATAATAATAACTAGCATCTGTATTGTGATTAAAGTTTAGCAATGTGTTTTAAATATATTTTTTCATTTGATCTTTGCAACATCCTTATAAGTTAGATGCTATTATCCCCATTTTATAGATAAGGAAACTGATGTTGACAGAGGTTAATTAACTTACAAACATTAAAACAACTTAAAAATGTCAGCTATTATTAGTTATGTCTTTAAGAATGGAAAAATAACCACAAAACCAATTTTCAAACAACTTGATGATATAATGTTGTTTTCAACCAGACTGCTCAAAATTTGACTGAGGATCCTCTAATCTTTAGAGATAATATTTGTAAAGCACTCTACAGACCTTAAAGTGTTATATGAATGTTGGCTATTATTATAATTGGCCATTTCATTATTATTATTTGTTGGTGATGAGGATGCTGATGAAATCTTACCCGAGATTTCCTTTCTTTTACTTCTTTAGGATATAGAACTAGTCGTGATATTACTGGGTCAAAGGGTATCCACAGTTTGATAGCTCTTTGAGCAGAGTTCCAAATTGCTTTCCAGTATGGTTGGATCAGTTCACAACTCCACCAACAGTGCATTAGTGTCCCAATTTTTCCACCTTACCTACAACATTTGTCATTCTCCTTTTCTATCATACTAACCAATCTTGTAGGTGTGAGGTGGTCCCTCAGAGTTGTTTTCATTTGCATTTCTCTAATCAATAGTAACTTGAGTCTTATATTTGAAAGTCAAATTTTCTATTCAGCTCTGGTCTTTTCATCAGGAATGCTTGAAAGTCCTCCATTTCATTAAATATCCATTTTTCCCCTGAAGAATTACACTCAGTTTTGCTGGGTAGGTTTTTATTGGTTATAATCCTAGCTTCTTTCCCTTTTGGAATATCATATTCCAAGCCCTCTGATATTTTAATGTAGAAGCTGCTAAATCTTGTGTTATCCTAACTGTGGCTCCATGATATTTGAATTCTTTTTGACTGCTTTTGGTATTTTCTGCTTGACGTTGGAGCCTGGAATTTGGCTAAAATATTCCTGGGAGTTTTCATTTTGTGCTCTCTTTCAGGAAATGATCAGTGGATTCTTTCAATTTCTATTCTGACCTCTGGTTCTAGGATATCGGGGTAGTTTTCTTTCATAGTTTCTTGAAATATGATGTCTTGGCTCTCTTTGGCTTTCAGGTAGTCCACTAATTCTTAAATTATCTCTCATTGATCTCTTTTCCAATTCATTTATTTTTCTGATGAGATATTTCACATTTCCCTCTATTTTTCATTCTTTTGATTTTGTTTTATTGTTTCTTGATATCTCATGAAATCATTAGCTTGCAGTTGCCAAATTCTAATTTTCAAGGAATTATTTTCTTCAGTGAGATATTGTGCTTCCTTTTCCATTTGGCCAATTCTGCTTTTTAAGGAGTTCCTCTTTTCAGTGGATTTTTTTTAACCTCTTTTACCATTTGGCCAGTTTTGTCATTCCTTAAAAGAGATGAAGAGCTATTTTGGGTCTGGATCAACCAGAGCTAGCATGCTAGCTTTTAAGAACCACCATGGGCCTGGCCAATCTCTGCCCAACTAGTAGTCAGGTTTCTCTTCCAATTCAATTAGAAGTTTTTCATACTTCCTAAAGAAAGACCAGTTAGTTCAATATTTCATTTTCTTTACCTTTATGTGATTACTATGGAAAGAATCCTATTTAGTAGGATAGAAGATATGTATAATAGAAAGACCAATTTCAAATAATACTACTATTAAATGATACATGTTTATATGTATTACAAAATAGGATTCAATAAGTGCCATTAGAGAGGGAGAAATGAAGTCCTGTGGGTATTCAGAGGAGTGATAAAGAGGTAGGGATCAGAGAAGATGTTTTGGAGGAGGTAGCATTTTAAATGGAACTTAAAAGATAGGCACAATTTTGACAGGCAAAAATGTGTCGAGGGGAGAGAGTAGAGGGCATTTCAGTTAGAGGGGAAGGAGTAAGCAAAAGCATAGTTAATGGAAAGGATGGATGGAGTTTATTTGGAAAACAAAAAATAATCCAACTTAATTTAAATATAGGACCAGTAATGGGAGAAATTTGGGGTGAAGGCATGGAAAGCCTTGAATTACTTCATTCATACATGCATGCATTCATTCAACAAATTTCAACAAATTCATTTCAAGAAATTTATTGAGCACATACATAAAATTAATGCTTATATCAAAATCAGTATAATTATTAATTTAGATGACAGTGTTTCCTGACTGGCACAGTTCTAGCTAGTCCCTCCTGATTTTTATTGCTTACTTACTGCAGTGGAAATTTTAAGTACCATCTCCCACCAGGGCCCATAGCATCATTATAAGTAACATGTCAATTTTAACAATCAATTTCTCTGAGATCTGGAATAAAGAAAAATAGAAATAGAAATAGGAAAATAAACTATGTAGCATAGTCTCTGCTTTCAAAGAGATGGTTTCTAAGGATACTGGGAAGTAGAAAATCATTGAATTATTGTTCCTGACACAAAATTCTTCTGACAGCTGCCCCCTTTTTCTACAAAATTCTCCCTTTTTCAGTGTCATTTCAATACCTCTGTTTCTATCCTCTAGGAAGACTGGATTAGGTTCCTAGGAGTCTGTAGCAATGGCTAATCTCCTTTAAATCTTTGCCTGGGGCTCAGGACTGTACAGCAGGCATAATTAAGACAACCTGGTGTGAGGGTCTGTGAAGGAAATGTGAAGGTTGCGGTGGCTCAAGGGCTAGATCATCAGTAGCCCTTGGGAGTAAGAACATCTTGATTATTTGAATCTTAAATTCTAAAATTTGAGATTAGTAGTATTTTCTCTACAAGGAAACATGTTCCCTCATTGACTATGCTTCTGAATCATATCTATGACCTACCTCTTTCCAGCTTTTATGAGTCCATAAGTCTATGAGTTCTATGAATTGCTATAAATCTTTCTCTATTAGAGATATATTCACATTATATGAGCAAAAAAGTCCTTACCAAAATCATTATGCTTTCTTATCCTTTTGCTATCTTCTGGCCAGCCCTAAAGTTGATGATATAATTAAGTTTATATATATATATATATATATAATATATTTCTGCAGATTAGATTTTTGAATGTCAAAGAATAAAATTTGCATGTAGTGGTGGTTTTAATTTATGTAGTACCCTCTAAAAATTCTGAACTTTATTTTAGAGATTAGGAATTTATAACTACAATGTTCACTTATTCTTCATTCATTTGTTGAATAAATTTATGAAGAGCCTACTATGTGCTTAACATAATGCTAGGTTCTGAGGAGCATATAAAGGTAAAAGAGATCTGATCCCTGCCTTCAAAGATCATATAGTTTGAGAAATAAGAGAAATGTACTGATAATGTCACATAAACTAAAATGCAACATATGTAGAATTATATAATCCATGAGAGACACAAGCATACTCACGAGTGCTGAGAGAAGAGAGAGAGAATATTTTTGTTTGGGGGAGGTTGGAAGGGAAGGATCAAGGAAGGCTTTAGGAAAGATCTGGTACTTGAAATGGACCTTGAAGGGTGGATGAGAGGAAAGGGCATTTTAGCTTTGGAGAATGGTGTGAGTGAAGGCACTTAGAAGGAAGGAATGTTTAGGGTGTGTTTGAGGAAGCTGTTAATTGGAATATAGATGATCTCAAGAGGAGTAATAAAAGAAAAGAACACAAAAGCTGGCTCTAGAAAGCATTTACACATAGGTTAAGGAATATAAAGATGGTTTGGTAGGCAATGAGGAACATTTCCAAGCAGTGGAATAATGTGACTAGAAATGATAGCATGATAAGATATATAAATAAATATCACATAAAATAAAATGCAACATATATGGAATCACATAATCCATGAGAGGTACAAGCATACTCATGAGTGTTGAGAGAAGACAGAGAATACTCTTGTTTGGGGCAGGGTGGAAAGGAAGGATCAAGGAAGGCTTCATGAAGATCCTGGCACTCAAACTAGACCTCAAAGGATGGAGGAGACAGAAGATTACATAGGAGCAATTCTTTGTAGGATGGATCAGAGTGGGAAAACATTAGAGGTGATCAGATTAGTATTGCAATAGGATCATAGATTTAGAATTGGAAAGGACCTTAGAAATATTTTAGTTTAATTTTTTTCACTTTATAGATGTGGAAACCAAGGCCCAGAGAGGTTAAGAGACTTGACCAAAGTCACACATATAGTAAGTTGTATAACCAAGATCCAGACCTTTAACTCCAACTCACTCCTGAACAATCCAGGCAAGGGGTAATGATGGCCCAGTCTAAGGGTAGAAGCAGTGGAAATGGAAAAGAGTGGACAGATGAGAGGTTTTTATTTTTGTTTTGGATGTGTAGTCAACAGGTAATTGAACAAAATTATCTTTCTTCAACAGTTATATCTTATAGGGAATCTTATATAATAGAGACATTTACTTGATATTACTTCCAACCTTATTGGAAGACAGCCTTCAGGGTAGTACTTCAATAGATGAAATCTTTCTATCATCTAGTTGTCTATCTATAATCTATCTGTCTCTATCCATCATCTCTGTATCTATCTGTGTCTAATTTATCTATACCTAATCTATCTATACTTATCCATCTATATTGACTTCTAATCTATCTACATAGATATCTAATCTATCTCTGTCTCTGTGTATGTGTCTATATCTAATCTATTTCTTTATCTTTCTCATCTCTCTATTTCAAGGAGAAGCAATGTGAGTACTCAGTAGAGTATAGGATTTAAAATCAAGAAGATCTGGTTTTGAATCCATCTTCAGAAACTGGCTGTGTGACCCTGGGCAGTCTTTAATCTTCCTTATCCTTCCTTGTCTCTTTAAGTAGAGATACTTTCCAGAGATGGAAGAATTAGATGAGATTATGTAAAGTGCTCTGTCAACTTTAAACCACTCTATAACTCTTAACCATTTATCATCAATAGACATAAGCATTGTGAGATCTAGTATTCTCTGTATTTTTCAGTCATTTGTGTGACACAGATCTGATCTACTATATGATATGGCTTGCAAAAGCCTGCCTGCTCCCTATGAATCTCCTTATCCAAGATGCCCTTTGAACCAGAGTTTTCAAGGGACTTTTTTTTACTTCCTAGAACTTTTCTGGATGATTCCTCACTCAGGGCCTGAATGAATGAAGGAGCTGATGGGAGACCTTGGGAGAGAAGAAAACTTTTTCTAGCTTTCTACTTCCCAGAAGGAAAAGGTGATGATGATGATAATGATAACTAAAATTTATATAGTACTTACTATGTGTCAGACAGTGTGCTAAGTGCTTTACAATTATTATCTTATTTGATCCTCACAATAACCCTGGGAGGTAAGTACTATTACTGTCTCATTTTACAGTTGAGGAAATGAAGGCAAACAGAAGTTAAGCAACTTTTCCAGGGTCACACAGCTTAGGGAGTGTCTGAAGCTAGATTTGAACTTGGGTTTTTCTGACTCTAGGCCCCATGCTCCATCCACTGTGTAGCAGTTATTGCCATTTCAAACCTCTGCTGGTGAATACAATTGGCCTCTGGTAACCATTGCTTTCTTAGTACGGGACAGCTCCCAAACAGTCCCAGTCAGTCTACACGGAGAACAAAGGGTTTGCTTGAGTTTGCAGGCACTTTGGGAGGCAGGATTAAGTCCCTGTAGCCTTTTTCACGCTTGTCTGTCCATTTATCTCCAACAAATGTGTAGGTTTTAAGACTATTTTGTCTTTCTTGCCTTTTTAGCTCTAGCTCTCTATATTCACACTATTATTGTCTAGGTACTACCTCCTTACCAGTCCCAGGGTTCAGAAATTGGGAGTAAGCCTTAATTCCTCACCATCTCTCACCCCCTAATATCCAATCTATTGCAGGGTCTGTCAATTTCACCTTTGCAACATCTCTCAAATATCCTTACTTCTCTTCTCGTACACTGCCACCACTCTGGTGTGGGCCCCTCATCACCTCACATTGGGACTATTGCAATAGCCTGATTGTGATTCGGCCTGACTCAAGTCTCTCCCCACTCCAGGCCATTCTTCATGCAGCTGCTGAATGATTTTCCTAAATTGCAGGTCTGATTATGTCACTCCCCACACCCCCCATGCTCAGTAAATTCCAGTGGCTCTCTATAGTTTCTAGGATCAAATACAAAATCTTCTTGTTTGGCATTCAAGATCACTCCTTTTCATCCCACCACCTTTCCAAGTCTTCTTATACTTTATAATCTTTGATCCAGAGTAAACAAGACACTCCATCTTTTGGCTCTAGACATTTTCTCTATCCCCGTGCCTGGAATGTTCTTTTCCCTCATCTCCATCTTCTGGATTCCCTGTCTTCCTTCAAATCCTAGCTAAAATCTCACTTTCTGCACAGGAGACCATTCCCAATCCCCCTTAACTCTAGTGTCTTCCTTTTGTTATTTCCAATGTATCCTGTATATAGCTTATTTGTACATGCCTGTTTACTTGTTGTCTTCCTTATTAAATTTTGAGCTCTTCGAAGACAGAGACTATCTTCTTGCCTTTCTTTGTACCCCCAGTGCTTAGCAAAGTGCCTGGTGCATAGTAGGTGCCTAATAAATGCTTATTGACTGACTGACAAGTGAGATCATTTAATGATTTAGAAATAGTGATGTAGTTCCTACCAACCCATAACAATAACCACCAAATCCCAGAAATATTCTCAAATCTGTAAGATGTTTTGGATGTGACTGCTTATACTTTTCTGGGGTCTAAAGTAATCCATATAGGGTATGTGTATGTCTACATGGGTTGTCTGAATGTAGATCTTGGGTTAGTAGGAATAAATGTTGAGGGAATCTTGCCTATACTTCTGTAAGGCAGACTTTGATTCCTGCCAAGAGGGGAGCCAGAGAAGGGGTCATGAGGCTAGCCACTCTGCTTTTCTCAGAGAGAGGGTACCAGACTAGAATTATATCTGTCTCCCTAAATATTGTTACTCCATGGAAAATGCTTTTTTTTCCCTTTAGGTTTAAGCTGAGTTCCTGGTTACTGTCTCTTAAAGAGGAAGAAGTAACTCAAACTTATGTTGGCAGATTTGGTCCCTTTCCAGAAAATGCTGTTTATACCAATAGCAAATAAACCCATTTGTCTAAGAAAATATTAATCAGACAAGTAATGCAGATAAGAATATACCAGATTATATACAAAGTGAATGTGCTCTTCCCTGGGATATCTCAGATCAACCAAAAGAAAGGGTCACTGGTTTCACCCAAGGGGAAATTCCCTGAAGTCTCTAGGGAGGCAAACTGGAAAAGAGAGACATGTTGAGGTGCCTGCTTTTGTGCATGTCTACTGCTTTCCAAACTCTTCTACATGTCTTACTGCCTTTTCTCTGGATTTCTTACTGAATAGGGTCTCAAACTCTGTGTGTCCTTTCAGAAGAGAATGTCAAAAGTTTTCTCTTCTCTCAACAATCTTAGATAGGCACATACTGTGTAACTATTCCACCAATGTGAAAATGTGCCTAGACAGCAACAAGCAAAACACCCCAGGGCAATCCTCAATGTGTTTGCAGATTTTTCTCATAAAACTTCAGGAAGTAGGTATATGGATCAGTAGATGTTGATGACTTCCTATTTGCCTTTTAAAATATTAGTATTATTCAAGTTATTTTCTACGTATAACTTTGGTCTTCTCTCCTCCTGGCATCTTAATAATCACTGCTCTCAAAATTGTGTTACCTCCAGCATGGTCCTCTATTATGTACATTTAGTTTAGTCTAGCAACTTTTCCCATCTTGTTCTCTTCAGAATAGGACTTCATGGTATAGGGAATGTGATACGAGTGGCAAGAAGTGAAAAATGACTGTGGGGTCCTGATTGGGGAAAAGCCATAATTCACGTTAAGAAGTGAAAAGCCATTAACTTAAACTCTGTGAAAGGTAGAAACTTGGACATGGTGACTTGTTATAAAATCGTAACTTAGATACTGAATCATAACTTAGATACTGAGTCATAACTTAGACACTGTGATCGGTATATGACTAGTACATGGCTCCAACCTTGAGTGCCTGGGCATTTACGCAACAGCACTGGGAAAATGCCTGTATGTCTGGGAACCGGGTTCAATGCTAAGTGTAGATTAAAATATTAGCCAAAACATTAACTAAGCAGAAAACCCCAAAATATCCACCAATCCACAGTGAAGCACCCAATGGCTCCTCCCTTTGTCTGATTTCTATAATTACCACGGGGATTTTGGGGGGTCTTTGTGGGAATACACTGAATCATCTGGCAGCTGTCCCAGATTGCCCCTGTTTGTAAGTATTTATGGTGATTGATGAAACTCCTATCATCAATCTGGAGTCTCTTGGCCCCCTTTCTTTGGTATCAAACTCACCCCATGGTTATAGGGGAGGTAGAGGGCTTCTCAGCCAGAGGATTTCCAGACCTTACAATGACTCTCATGCTTTGATGACTCAGAGAACAGCAATGTTGTTTACAGAAAGGAAAGTTGTCAAGAGAGATTCACAGGGAGGGTCATAGGTTTGATTTGGAGTGAGTTGAGATTGAAGCAGGTGGGGTATAGTTGAGGTGTTGTGTTTTTTCCAGTTGTGTCTGACTCTTCATGACCCCATTTTTTTTTTTTTTGCAAAGATTCTAGAGTGATTTGCCATTTCCTTTTCCAGTTCATTTTTCAGATAAGGAAAGCAAGCCAAAAAACAGGTTAAATGACTTTCCCAAGGTCACACAGCTAGTAAGTGTCTGAGGCCATATTTGAATTCATGAAGATGAGTCTTCCTGACTCCAGGCCTGGCTCTTTATTCACTGCACCCCCTAGCTGCAAAAGTGATGAGTAGGCATATGAAAATGAGAGAACAGGACTTGTTATGCTAGTAATGGAGATACATTCATATACAGAGAAATTATAATAGAACTATGAGAATGGCTAGATCATCAAAAGAAAGAGTGTAGCTGTGTGACCCTGGGCAAGTCACTTAACCCTATTGCCTAGCCAAAAATTAAAAAAACAAAAAACAAACAAAAAATAAATAGTGTAGAGAGAGAGAGGGAGAAGAAAAGGGTCCAAGACAATACCTTAGAGGATGCCTACGCTTCAGTGGACAAGAAGGCTAAAAGTCAGTGGGGGAGAAAACTACCTCATATGATCCTAGCTTTATTCCAGAAATCTTTACTACAAAGGATTTTAGTCAGAAATGACGGTGGAGTGTTTTGTTTTGTTTTTTTTTTTTAGGTTATTTTCCTAACTACTTTCCTATTTCAGTCTTAGGTAGAGAATAACTAACACCAGGTTTATCTGTTGCCCAAAGTCAAAGCAGTTTCTATCTTTGTGGAATAAAATTTCTTTTTAGAATAATTTCAGCACCATAGACTTGAGCTATTTAATTTTTTAAAGAATTTTATTGGTATCTTATATATTTATATCACCTATATTTCCTGGTTGCCAATCCTTATAACAAAGAATAAAAAAAGAGTAAAAACAACAATTCAACAAAACTAACTAACTCATCAACCAGATCCCACATACTCATATGAGTATGAGTTCCACTCATAGTGTCATTCAACAAAGAAGGGAGAAGGATACCTTCTTATATTATGGTGTTAAGCTTGGTCATTATAATGTTGCATCATTCAATTTAATTTGTTTTCTTGTTCTTTCTGTTTACATGGTTGTAGTCATTAGGCATATAATTTTCCTGGTTCTACTTTCCATCAGTTCATCCATGCTTTTCCATATTTTTATTGTTCATTTTTTATAATATAGAAATATTCTATTTTATTTATGTCTCATAGTTTGTTGAACCATTTCTCAGTTTATGGGTATCTGTCTTATTTATCATAAAAAATTGTTTAGTCATTTAGTCATGCCTGACTCTTTGTAACTCATTTAGGGTTTTTTTTTTTTTTGGCAAAGACATTGGAGTAGTTTGCCATTTCCTTCTCCTCATTTTACAGATGAGGAAACTGAGGCAAACAGGGTTAAGTGACTTTCTCAGGGTCTCATAGCTAGTAAGTGTCTGAGGCCAAATTTGAACTCAGGAAGATGGATCTTTCTGATTTCAGGGCCAGCACTCTATCCACTGTGCCACCTACTTGCCCCATTATAAAAAAGACTACTATTAAAATTTCATCTATATGAAACCTTTCATTTTATCCTTGACCTCCTTGGCCAAGGATATTTATGGTCAAAGTCATTTATGGAGAAGATTGCTTCAGGAAAGGGAAGCTTTTCCACTTTTTCTCCTCAGCTTATGTTGTATTTGGTTGGCCAATGAAATCATATTTTATGTTACACTGGTAAGGCTTTGCAGAAACATAAGAAAAGGCCCCTTTCTAAGAAAGAGTTTCAATATGGATATTGGGCTAGCAGTGAATTCATTCGATCAAAGGGTATAGACATTTTAATCATTTTCTTAGTAAAATCCCAAATTGCTTTCCAGAATAATTGGATCAATTGGGGCAACACCAACAGTCTTCATCTAACAATTATAACCTATTGAATTCCAACAACAAGAAAAAATGTCCAAGATGGGAAATAATAGAAGCATTGTTTTACTTTTTTAATAGGCTATATGCAAAGCATGAGTTCAGATACCCTATATCCAGTTCTCTATTTATTCTTCCAAGGCAGGAGGAAAAAGCCATTTAAAGTGGTGAACATGACGATTTCATAGTGGAAACTACTGTTAACTATTCGTATTTTATGTAATACTTATACATTAAGATGACATCTGTTATTCATAAATATCTTTAAAAATAGTAAGTGACAGCATAATGCATTAAAGTTTGCAAAGCACTTTACATATATTATCTCATTTGAACTTCATATCAACCCTATGAAATTGGTGTATATGTTGGCTTTCAGTACTTGCTCTGGCAGTTCATATCTAAAAAATGGCTTTCATATATCAGAAAGAGAGTATTAATACAGAGTGATAGTGAAAGAAAAAAGTGTTTAATTAATTTTTGACAATTCAAATGGTGCTGAAGCACCCAGTTCATAATAAATTACTTCATTTAATATCAGAGACATTATGGTATAAAGAAACTGGACCTAGAGTCTGGAAGACGAGTTCAAATTTTTCTTTGTGACACTAAGTCTTTTCAATCTCCCCGGACTCTAGTTTTCTTACCTGAAAAATGAAGGGGTTGGAGTTGGTGCCTCTAAGGTCTCTTCCATCTCTAAAAATCTATTATTTGAAAAATGCTGAAATTATTGGCATACTTTCAGTATTTGCTGTTTACATGTACATTTCTTTATAGTATTAATCATTGGACTAAATGGAATTCAGATATTGTCCATAATATACTGACTCAACATATTTATGGTGAAGATTTCTTTGGAAAAAGGAAACTTTTCCACTCTCTGTCCTCAGCTTATGTTGTACTTAGATGGCCAATGAAATCACATTTTATGTTACACTGGTTAGGTTTTGCAGAAACATAAGAAGATGCTGCTTTCTAAGATAGAATTTCAATATGGATTTCAAGAGAGATGCCACAGAGCTATCACCAACAGAAATCTCTGAGGCACTTTTCATTATGTCAGAGTGTAACAGTCATAGTAATTGAATCTTTAACCTGAATAAAGATGAGATGGCTTCCTCTCCAGGGATAGAGCACTGGAAAGCATGTCATGGGTCAGCACAAGCAGTAAAATTAGACAATCTAAGCAGGAAACATAAACAGCTTTATAAAGCTGAAATCCAATCTGTGGCTTTTAGAGAGTTAACACAAAGAGCCACAAACTGGAGTGAATAGGATGATAATGCGCATCATAAATATGATGTTATATTATTTGATATAAAACAGTGCAGCCAGAGAGCCTAAAATGGAAAAGAAAAATAATCTCACTAATTGCTTGGTCCTTACATCCCTAGTGAAAATTAAATAGAAGGGAGAAACAAGGTCTCGAAACAATTTTGAAGGGAATTAAACTAGTAATTCTTCTGAACTGGCTTTGTCTTGCTGCCATAGTTAAAGTCAGTCTTTCCCCCTAGGATCTTTATCATATAATTGTAAAATAGTAATGAGATGAAAATTATCCGTTTCCTCAGTATCTTGTTAATATGGTCCTGTAGTACTTTTTGAGGATTGAAAAGCAGCTTAAAGATTTACTAGTTTTCCTAGCAGAGGAAGCTGTTGGTCTGACTGCAGGATTAAAACTGGAGAAGATGTCAAGTATAGCATTCTTATGATAGCCGCTGTGGATTCTTTTTATTACTTTTCTATTTATTCTTTCCTGACTACTACATGGCGTAATGACTAGAGAACTGAACTTGAAGCCAGGAAGACCTGAATTCAAGTCCTGCCCTTCACACATACTGGTCATGTGGTTTGAGCAAGTCATAACTTTTCAATGCTGTTGCAGAGAAGGTGCCAACCTACATTGGTAGAGGGAATTTACTTACTTGGGAATTTCCTATACCAATCAAATCATAGATCTATTCCCTATTCCTAACTATTTAAAATGATAAACTTCATCCAAGGCAAAGTTGATCTAATGAAAATTCCATTTGAAATATTTGTTCCCTATCTCTGGAGAATATTGAGAAATGTGTGTGAAAATAAAAAGTCAATGATAATATACTATTAAAATGTTATTTTTAATTAAGAGTCTCAAAATTAATTGACTTGCTTGCTATAAAAAAAAATCATACTACTTCTGGCAATGACCATGGGAAAATCAAATCATTTTTGACATCTGTGGTTTTGAGGACACAAAGAATATTGGGTATGGTTTTACTTTCTTTTCCCTTCTATAAAGAAGCCTGACCTCTTTCCCACTCAATTCTTATGGGGAAGAAATGATAAAATTAATAATGCTTTATCTTACCTGATGCTCTATCCTTTTAAAAACACTTTCATATCCATTATCTCATTTGATCTTCATAGGGTACTGTAGTTCCTTTTTAGCAGATAAGAAAAGTATAGATGAGGGAAGTTGAGTGAATTTCTAGAGTCACAGTTTTCAAATCAAAGCATCACAGAATCTCAGAACAGGAAGAGTTTTCAAAGATGATCTAATCCAACCCATGCCTATTCAGCACCTCCAACAAATGATCATCCAGCCTTTGCTTGATCCTCCAGTGATTTCTAGGTCATGTGACCAATAAGATGGAGGACTATTAATTTTTTTCGATTAACTCTCAAAAGCTCTCCTGAAGAAGACTTAGGCACCAGAAGTAATGCAATAACAGCTATCTCAGAAGGTCAAGACATTAAGAAACCTTATGACTTAACAGTGAAGCTTGCTAATTTCTAATGCTCTCAGTACCATTACCTCTCCAGCATCTGCTATGCTGTGGCAGGGTGCATAACCTAAACCACCATCCCAACAATATGCTGACCTGGAGCTTCTGGTCCACGATCCTCGTTAATTTCCATGCAGCTGGGCAGTCTTTATTCATGCCCTGCCCTCACCCCAACCATTCTGTGGCAATAAGAACAGACCTCAATTCTACCTCACTGCCTATAGAGTAGGGAGACATAAAGAAATACTATAGCACTTTCTTCCAGGGGTATTAAGCCAGAAAACTATGAACAAGAGGGAACTGGGACAGAGTGACAGCGCAGGTCACACTCTGACTCTCTGGACTTTCTTTACCATGCCACAGAGACCACTTTACCCTGGAAGTTCACTTTACTCCTGGACTGTCCTCTGCTCTTTGCAGTTTCTCCCTCTGATTGGCTGGTCCTTGCTGGAACCTCCATTTTAATGAGTACACTCAAATAAAAAATGTCTACATTTCTGTTCAGGCTGTACTACTGACTCTCTGGACTTTCTCTATTATCCTAATCAGGGAATCTTCATCTCTTCTCCCTCCCACCCTCCCTCCATGTTTCAGATTCCTTTTTTGTGTTATCTTCCCCCATTAAATTATTTGAGGGCAGGAATTATCTTTCTTTCTACTTGTATTTGTATTCTCAGAGCTTAGCATTGTGTCTGGTACAAAGTAAGTATTTAATAAATGCCTGTTGACTTGACTTGAACCAGCTAGGGCCAGTTCTCCCCACCCCAAATCGCTTGTGGCAAGGGCTGAGACTGGTGAAGATTAAGTTGAGACAGTTTTGAGGACTGGCTCCTGGGGAACCTGAAATCAGAGGTGAAGGAGTGAGAAAGTGAGCCAGAACAATAGAAGAAAAAAACCACTAAGGATCTTAGGAGGAAGAAAACTCAGATAAAACCATAGAGTACAAGCAGATAGGTCGTAAGGGAAGAGATTAAAACAAAAAGAAATGAGGCTACTGAGATACCTAAACAATTGCAAACATTTCTAAGCAAATATTGCAAAATTGAACCCACAAATGATGAAATAGAAGACACTATATTCACAAGAGAGCATAGACCCACAGAAGGATGTTCTGGAATTGTTCAAGGGAGAAACCACAGTCTGGAAAGGTGTTAAAAGGGAACATATGGCAGAAATTATGACCTGGACAGCAGAAATAATTAGCAAAACAAAAAGAACTTTTACCCACAGTGGTGGGTCTCTCCAATAAAAGGGAAAGACATAACAACTGACTGGATATGCAAATATATCGAAGTGAAGGACAATCTGGAAGAATAGAAGCAAAAAGAAATAATTATAAAAAAGAACACATGACCTTTATAAAAGCAAAACACATTGATCTCAAGGACATGATGCATTGAGAAAACTTTTGGATTATTGGCCTCTCAGAAGAATATGACAAATCCTAAAAAACACCTGAATACTATAATGCAGAAAGTACTATGAAATTCTGAATGCAGAAAATGAAGTAACAATCAAAAGAATTTACAAATTGCCTCCAGACCATTTTCAATGAGATGCAAGCCACTACTCCCCAAGGCAGTCCATTTTGCTTTTGGTTGGGAACCACAAAACTAGCCCCTCATCTCTTGACTTTGTCCATGAAAGGTGATATGGAGGTTGTGGAAAGAATACTGGATATGGAGGGAAGAGAGAAATAGGATTTCATCCTGCCTTTTACAGTCACTAGACCTTGGGTTTCTGAGCTGCAGTTTCCTTATCTATAAAATGGAAATAATAATACTTTTACTACCTACCTCATAGGACTGTTGAAAGCAGTTTGCAAACTATAATGTCCTAAACAAATATGAATTATGCCAAATACTTTTTTGAAATCTAGATAACCTATGTCCACAGTATTCCCCTAATCCACCAGTCTAGTAAATTAAATGAATTGGAAAGTTATAATGGCATTACCAGCTCTTGGTGAAGCATGTTGGTTCTTTGGCTTCACCTTTTTCTTTTCTAAATGTGCAGAAATTATCCCTTTAAAAATATTTTACCAAGTATCCAGATCAAGTTTACTGATGTATACTTTGCAGATTCCATCTTCCTTTTTTTAAATATCAGAATAACAATAGCCTGATGCTATGATACCTTTCTCCTTTCTCATGCCTGTTCAAATATCAGGGACAGTGGCTCAGCAATCACAGTTGACAATTTTTTTAGTAGATGTTCATTTCTGCTGATTCAAACTCACTGAGGGCAATAGATAATTTCTTACTTTGTAGTCATCTTGGGTTTCAACTCTCTGATAAATATCTTTATTTTGTATTTTCCAGTCCAAAGATCATTCTTCTTAGAAGATGGACAGTGATGGAGCCAGGATTAGAATTCAGGTCTCCTGACAAACTGGTCAAGTCTTCTTTCACTCTACCATGTTATTATTCCTGTGATGATTAAAGTTCTGTGTTGCTTTCCATTATCTATATCCTGTTTACCTTTACTTACTATGTATTTAACATAAGATCTGAAAATATGTAGTCATACTCCTCTTTCAGAATGTCAAACTACTGTCATACTCTTAGTTTTTTTCTGCTACAAGATTTGCACAGTATGTGGTGGGCTATCCTTAGGACTTACAAGTTACAAGGGAGGGTGCAATCACTGTGGAACAGATAGAATGTTAAGAGGGAAGTCCTGAGGGTGGGGAGCAAATAATTTCAAGTCATGTAGGAAATAGGGGATGCTGCTGATGAGTCGGCCCTACCATATAGGTAGTTAGAACATGAAAGTTTCAATATTTCAAGCTTACCGGAAGGCTTTGCATTGGTGATAATGTGTCTGGTTGTCTCCCAGAGATATAAAAACAGGATTGTGGGAGACTCTTGGCTTCTCTCAACTTGGCAGGGTCCTTACCTTGTATGGGACACACATACACCTACACACACACACACACACACACACACACACAGTCAAAGCCACCATTGGATATGTTTCCATGGGGAGAAGAAGGAGACAATGGAGAGGTAACCAGGACCAAGACCAAAACCAGAGCTAGTTGGATTATTGTTCTGTTTCACGACTGTATTCTTATCAGCCAAGTAATCCGTACTTAGCTTTTATACCTCTTGCTCATATTGGGTCAGTCATTTACTTCTGATACCAGAGGTGATATATTGGAGAGAACTCTAGGCCTGGAGTCAGGAAGACCTGAGTTCAAATTTGGCCTCAAACATTTTCTAGTTGTGTGACCTTGGGTAAGTCACTTTAATTGTTATTTGCCTCAGTTTCCTTAACTGTAAAATGGAGATAATAAGAGCACTTAACTTGCAGAGTTGTTGTGAGGATCAAATGAGATAATATTTGTAAAATACTTAGGACAGTGCCTGGCACATTGTAGGTGCTATATAAATGCTAGCTGTTGTTGTTGTTGTTGTTGTTGTTATTTGAATGGCTACCCAAACTATTACTATAGTTGACAGATGGTGAAAATGACTCTCTGATTCAATCAAGGAGAAAGAGAGGGCAAGGATTTGCCTTTGGGGAGGGGTCAGACACTAACTCATGGCAGCTTTTATACATTAGTTCTGGGGAGCTTTGAAAAAAAATCCCGCCAGTGGGATAAGATGGGGTGCCCAATGAAACTGGGAAGTGACTGGAAGAAAAAAGTGGGTTTGGGGATTACATGCCAGAGAGTAGGATTTTCAGAAAAGGAAAAAAAAAAAACCTCAGTCCTTTTAAAACTTGAGCTTAACTCCTTTAAGTTGTCTTGTCTTTTTCAGAAGGCATCCACTTGTTTTATTTTGTTTGTTCTTGTGTAGAGTGAAGGTATTCTGTCAAAAGTGTCCGTGTGTGTTCTGTGTTTGCTTATTTGGTCAGGATTCTTTATGCTCTGGCTCCATTGTTCAAAAAGAAAACAGGTGTTTGCTCTTCCCCTGTGAAGCAGAGATAAAAGGAGAGAGTTTTTTGTCAGGAAGTTTCTCAGCTTCCAAAGAATAAAGTCTTCTCTCTATATTTCTATTCTGGCCATCTTAGAATGGAGAGGGAGGGGAGAAGAGAGAAGAGATGGAAAGAATAGTACTTTCTCTTTTATATGCAGAAATATGAAGGTATTAAACTACAACTAAACACTAAAATCAACCTAAATTTATAGCTCAAGATTAGTCAGGCACACTCTTTTTGTATGTAGCTTTCTAAATGTGATAGGCATGGTTAAAACGGTAACTTTTTGTGGAATTTCAGTATAAGTGTCCCCAGATTCCTCTTCCACTGAAAGTACAAAATGTTTATTGTTTTATGATGTTGGGAAAGGGAAGTGATTTATATTCGGGAGACCTGTCTTCGGCTGCAGGGCAGCCCCTTTTACAGAGGTAACACTAACCCGGAGCAAGATCAGTACTAGAGGATTGGGCAATCTTTAATGTTTTGGAGGTAATGTCATCTGTATGCCTTGTTATCTTTGCTTAGGGCAGAAGTACAGGTAGCCTTGAGTGTCTGTACCAGAGTTCAGTCAGAGGATAGTCTTATTACCTCTTTTAGAGAAAAGAAAGCATTGGCTTCTGTGGAAATACGTGTGGGAACAAGGAAAGCCTCTGGTGAATTTTAACCTGAGAAAAACACTGTAGTAATTAGGAAATTGGCTTTGGGATTTTTTTAATGAAGTTTGTTTTATTTATGAGAGGTTATATGCATTTTGTAAATAGATGCATTTAAATATGATCCCATTTGAACACATTTTCCTAAGATGCATCCCCTCCCTGTCCCACACCCCTATACCTTTGCCAAATGGGAGAATAGTAATTCCTTAGCAGTTTGTTAAAATAATGGCTTGAAAGCAGTAGGTTCATAAGCAGTATGAAATATCGTAGTTGTAAGAAATGTTGCCTCCAGTACAGAAATAACTTATACAGATTACCAATTATTGTGGAATCTATAGACAGCTAGACAAATTGGTATACTCTAAAGTCTATTTGCCGCATTTGCTTATTATATAAGGCTGAGAAACACAGCAAAATAATGAAAAAGTAGATGACCTTTATATCGTTGTGAATATGGTAAAATTTTCCATTGCTTTAAGACATTGATATTGTATATAAAGACTTTCATTTCCAGGCCTAGGCTCACTACTCTAGGCCACTGAAGAGGGAAACAGTCCCAAAGCCTGCTAGGAACAGTCTTCTCTGGAATGCTCAGACCACTAGACTCGCTTTTAAACATCAGGACTTTCAATCTTAGATAATATTTCTAAAGCTACTTAACACAGTGCCTGGCACATGCTAGGTGCTTAATAAATTCTTGTTCCCTTCCCTTCCTCCATTATAAAAGACCCTTACCATTTTAGTCCTTGCAGCCTCAGAGACATGAAGATAGTTTGACTAACTTTAACAAGTGACTTTCTGGTATAAGCTCATTGTAAGTACAGATTATTTTATTTTTTGTATTTCTATCTCCAGCATCTAGCAAGGAGCCTGGCACATAGCCGGTGCTTAATAAATACTTGCTGATTAATTATTGATTTTGAAAAAGACACTATTATAACTCTCATATGTAAGGTACTTTGTAAACCACAGTGATTTATAATGTTAGCTTTTATTTATTATTTTATTTCTATGTATAGTCCCAGAATGTGATTGTTTTATTTTTTGATTGTTACTTTTATGATTCATGTTTGCATCAGAATATATTAAAGAAGACCACGAAGAAAGGAACTGGAAGCTTTTAGAAAAGATCTTGTATAAGCTAAATGGGTACAAAAGCTGAATATTTTCCGTAATGACTGTGTATTATGCCACAATTGTGAACTTGTTGGTATTAATTTAACTTGAGACCCAGATGTACTCAGTTTTAAGTTGGAATGAGTAGAACTTAATATGCGAGGTGGAACTGGAATTTCTTAGGGATGTAAAGTTTAGTTTGTCTTACTTTGAATTAAGGTAAAAATGTTTATATTGCTGAGTCAATGCAAGGAAAGATGCCCAAAGCTGCTAATAGGAACTGCTATCTAGCACCTCCAAATGTTATGTAGTCATATTTAGGTAGATGAAAATTTCTGGAAAAATTTAAAGGATGGCTTTGTGAAGTAATAGCAGGATCCTTTTATATCAGTTTCACCGTGATATTGTTCCACTCTGAATGGGGATTCCCAGAAGTTAAAAATATCCTTTGGGTATATGTTCTGATGAATTGGTTGTTCCAATGGAATACGTACAAGCTATATCTTCACTCAAATGCCATCAAAGGCATTTTCTTCTATGATACCACTACTAGGTCAATTTGTGACTTAAAGGGCCAGGTCTGACAAAATAATGATAATAACAACAACAACAATAAAATATAGTGCTTACTATGTGTCAGGCATTGTGTTAAGCCCTTTGTGATTTTTTTCCTCGTTTGATTCTCACAACAGCTCTGAGAGATAGTTGCTGTTATAATCCCCCTTTTACATATGAGGAAAGTAAGGCAAACAGAAATTAAATGACTTGCCCAGAGTTACACAGTAAGCAAGTGTCTAAGGCCAAATTTGAACTCAGGTCTTCCTGGCTCCAGGTCTGATACTTTATCTGCTATGCCACCTAGCTGCCCAGACTTGATGTTATTAAATTACTTTTCTTCTTCCTCTTTTCAGAGCAAATTCTCTCAATATGGCAAGAGATATTTAGGATTTTATGATGAATCAATTGTTAATATCATTAAGCATCCCAGAGGCCACAGTCATGGGGATGCAGAGATGGAAAAAAAAAAAAACCCACCACGAACAAAATGCATTTTGTTATATTTTTCCTATTTTGAATTTGCAACAACCTAAATGCTTTCTGCCCGTTCCAAGAAATTAAGACTTATTAGAATTCTTTGTTGAAAGGGGTGATCCCATTATCTTCCCTGAAGCATAAACAATTGACTTTAGGAGGGAAAACATTTTCCCTGAGTTTTTTTATGATGGCCCTTAGAATAAAAGAATAGAAATGTGAGAGGAATAAGTATATATAAATATAATTCTAATTAGCAAAATGCCATTTTTTAAAGGAATAACTGTACATAAATATAATTGCACTAATAACCACAGTGGCCATCATATTGAGGTCTCCAAGATTGGACCTGGCCGTGCTGCATACAGTATTGATAGCCCTTTAATTTTGAACCTTCTTTCCAAGTTGGTTGGTTCAGTTAGAACAAATTCAGAATAAGTTTAGCTAAATAAGAGGTGGTTGTGGTAGGGGTTAACCTTAACTCTGAGTCTACTAGAGAAGTAAAGCTGTTGACTAGGGCACTGCAGTAAGGAAGGTGATCATGGGAGGAGCCAAGCAGGACCTTCCCTAAAATCCAAGATGAGGGTTGGTAAATCTTTGGATAACAACGCTGGGTAAAGAGATTCACCAGGACAATTGTAGCAATACTGGTTTTAGTAATAAACTCTGTAGTCCTCTTGCTAAGAAGTTGTTTAGCTTTACCTAGTAACTAACAAGATTTAGTTCCTTTGTTACTAAGAATGTTTGAGATTAAAATATGGGAAGATGGCAGAGTAGGTCAGAAGTCTTCAGGCTCTCCAAATTTTCTCCCCCCCCCAAAAAAAAAGACAGACATTACCTTAGGGTGAATGATGAACAACAAAAATGAACAGGAGTTGGGGTAAAGCAGTTGTGCTCCTAAGAAAACTTGAGAAGACCTCAGGAGAGACCTGAACTCCAGGGGTAGAGATTTGGCCTGAGTGAAGTACAAACACCTCCAGGCCAGCTCTAGGGAATCAACAACAAGCCCTGGGGGCAGGTGGGTTGGGACACAGCCTCAGCCTCAGGAACTTTCATCTCAGGGGCTGTGTAGGGGTTGGATGGCTGCGTAGAAGAAGATTGAAGAACCTTCCCCTGTCAAGGGTTTGCCAAGCACAGCTGTGCTGACCAGAAATGGTCCTGGGCTGCAGCCGCAGAGGAGAAGGAGCTGCCACACTTAGTAAGTGGGGTAGCAGAGAGGCGGGGACCCTGCTGACTCTAGGCACTTAAAGGAGTGCAGAGTCCCTGGTTTTGGTTCCAGGGCAAAAGGAACAGTTGAAATTTGCAGCCACCAGAAGGACCACCAGAAGCAAGAGCTTTTGTGGACAGCAAGGATGGGGGTCCCAGCCATGATTTAGGTGTAGAGAGGAGTGCTGTTTGGGCCCCAGGACAGAGCTCACAAAATAACCTCACACCTTGGGACTAGAATCATTATAATAGTAAGCTGCTAAAATAAAATAAAACAAAATAAAAATAAAAATGAGTAAGCAAAGGAGAAAGAACCCAACCATAGGTACTACAGGGATACAGAAGATCTGGGTTCATATTCAGAGGTAGATATTGAAGCTAACAAAGCTATTCCTTTTTCAGTGAGTAATGCCAAATGGTCACAAGCCCAAAAAGAGTTCTTGAAAGAACTTAAAAAGGACTTTAAAAACCAAATAAGAGCGATCAAGGAAAAATTAGGGGAAAAAAAGAACAATAGAAAAAAATCAAGAAAATTATGAAAGTCAACCAACTGGAAAAAGAGAAACAAAAACTTAAGGAAGAAAATAATTCCTTGAAAAGTAGAATTGGGCAAGGGGAAGCTAAGGACATTATAAGACACCAAGAATCAAAAGAATCAAAAAATAGAAGAGAATATGAAGCATCTCATCAGAAAGACAACTGATATGGAGAACAGATTGAGGTAAGACAAAATAAGAATTATTGGACTGCCTGAAAGATATGATCAAAAAAAGAGCCTTGATATGCTATTATAAGAAATTAGTAAGGAAAATTGTCCCAAAGTTCCAGAACAAGAAGACAAAGCAGAAACATAAAAAAAAAAAAATTACCAATCACCACTTGAACGAAATCCCAAAAGAAACACTTACAGGAACATCATAGCCAAGTTTCAAAGCTCCAAGGTTAAGGAGAAAATACTGCAAGCAACAAGAAAAAAAATTAAATATCATAGAGCTACAATCAGGATTACACAAAACCTAGCAGGTTCTACTTTGAAGAACCATAGGTCTTAGAATACTATATTTTGCAGAGCAAAAGAGCTGGAATTACAAACAAGGGTAACTTACCCAGCAAAGTTAAGTATACTCCTAAATGAAAAAAAATGTACATTTAACGAATTGAAAGAATTTCAGGTATTTGTGACAAAAAGAACAGGACTTAATGGATAATTTGACATATAAGATCCAGGAGAAGTATAAACATTAAGACCAATTATAAGGGACTCAATAAGGTCAAACTGTTTACTTCTTATATGTGAAAATGTTATCAGTATTCTTATTGTTATCATCATTATTTGGGTAGTTTGAAAGAAAAGATTGGGCTGAGCTGTGTATGATGGGGTGATTCTAAAAAACAAAACTGCATTTGGACAGATGAAAAGGAGTAATTATATAAATGAAGCATGAAAGGAAGAATTGGTATAGAAAAAGCAAGTGGAGGTGGAGGCCTGGTAGTGCTAAAATCTTACTTTCATAGGAAATGGGTTGTTGCTGTTTGTACTTCCTTCTTGAAGAGAACCATGGCATCTGGAAAGTGATACCATGATTTGCAAGTGAATTGGATTTAAGTGAGGCAGGGCTATGTAGTCACCAACCTCACTCTCCCCTCCTGAGCCATCTAGGTCCAGTGGCAAGATACAGATGAGGACAAGTGGAGATGTCTCTCCACCCCTCCCCCCACCCCCAACACAGTGGTAGACCTTGGCCTTTTTGAGCTAGAGTCTTTCTCAGGTCTCAGTTTGTGTGAGGCAACACCCATTTAGTGATTAAGACTTGGTAAAAAGTGAGGCAAAGAATGGCCTTTTTTACCTAATTAAAAAAAAATCCATCTGGGAGGGGAAGACCTTCCCAGGATTTCTGGCCAAAACAGAAACAGTTGCTATTTACGCTCACTGTGAGCCACCAGAACCCAAACAATGAGCAAGTGAGGCTTGGACTGGGACCTATTGTTGGCCAATCAATGAGAGGCAGAGTCATTTGGGTTTAAGGCATGGTCCTTGAAAAAGAAATCTAGCCCATAAACCCCAAGATATCTTGTGAGGTTTCAGCAATCAAAATTATATTCTTTTAGGCAGAGCATCCAGAGATAAGAGATTCCCTATTTGGAGAGAGAGAGAGGAGGGAGGGAGAGAAGGAAGAAGGAAGGAAAGAAGGAAGGAAGGAAGGAAGTGGGTTAAGGGATAGAATAAGAGAGGGGCTTTTAGAAGGCTGTGTAGATTAAGAATTAGGGGGGGAAAGGGGATAAGGGAGAAATTCTTAGGTAGATTAAGGTGGAGGGGGAGGCGAGAGGATAAAAGAGAGACTGTTAGAGGGGTGGGTAGATTAAGGAAGCAAAGACTAGTGAGGAGGGATAGAATAAATAGGGTTAGAAGGATAGTGAGGAGAAATAGGATGAAAAGAAATATGTAAGTAATTAAAATAACTTAGATTGTGAATGGGATGAATTTACCCATAAAATGGAAATGGATAGCAGAATGGATTAAAAATCTGAATTTAACAACATGTTGCTTTCAGGAAACACAATCAAAGTGAGAGATATACACAGATTAAATAAAGCAGAATTTTTATGTAAAAAATATCAAGGGTAGTAAACATGATCTCAGAGAAAGTGAAAGCTAAAATAGATTTAATTAAAAGGGAAAAATAGGGAAACTATACTATGTGTCACTAATATTATCCAGCATTGTTTTAGACCATTTAAAGTAACTAGACTGTATAAAGCCATAACCCAATTGATGAATGGTCAAAGGATATGAACAGGCAGTTTTTTGATGAAGAAATCAAGACTATATATGATAATATGAGAAAATGCTCTAAATCATTATTGATTAGAGAAATGTAAATTAAAATAACTTTGAGATATCATCTTACACTCTTCAATCAGGGAATAGCTAAACAAGCGATGGTGTATGATTGGGATGGAATACTGCTGTGATATAAGAAATGATGAGCTGGTTTATTTAGAAAAAACATAGAAAGGCTTGGATCTATGCAGGAAGATGTTATCCACCTCCAGATAAAGAACTGACAAATAGACAAATAGAAATATGCATAATATGGTCTTACATATATATATATAGTATACATATGTATATATATGTGTGTGTGTGTGTATACGTGTGTGTATGTTTATAGATATGTATGTGTATATACATATATATATGCATTCATGGTTAATTGTAGTCTTTTTTTGGGGGGGTGGGAGGGAGGGAGAAAAAATAAAATAAAAAGTGCATAGCAGAGAAGAAAAGAAAACCTAGAAGGAAGCACAGAAAAGCACAGAAAAGAAAATAATGTGTAGGATTTTTGATAAGTTTTTGTGAAATGGAAATTTATTGTTTTATATTGAATCCTCTGTTATGTATGGCCATCCATGTCTCTAATTAAGGAATCAAATATGGTAAATTATGGCCAGGTTTATATACATTACCAGGTAGGAAGTAGATAGAGCTTTAAGGAAGAAGTCCCTAGACTATGCAGCAGATAGAATTTCACATGGAAACTAGGGAACTCTGTTGGGTTTCTTATGGCCCTGCCATAAGAAAGAGAACAAAAAGATTTTTTTTTGTTTTAAGCATATAAGAAAGCTTTATACTGATCACATAGCGACTGGTGTTCCCATAGAGATATTAAAACAAATTGGGATCAAAGTGGGAGGGGGAATTCTATATGTTCTGTGACTTGGAGGGTTTCTTAACCATGAAGGGGCTATAAAAACCATGATTTAGGTTCATTTTCTTAGAGAGATAAGGGAGAAAATGAGCAAGTCCAGGCTTACCAGACCCAAAAGCAAGAGTAACATTATTAATATATGTCTTTGCTCTGTGTTTTATAATTAAATCCTTACCAAGTAAGCCTGCTTTTATATCTCTTGTCTTTTTTGGGTCAGTTATTCACACCACTCTATTCTCACCACTCTACTTCTTAGGTGTAACTGCCTAAACTTCCAAAAACTTCCCAAAACAGATGGATTGCTTGGCTAATGGAATTATGTAAGAGGCAGATTGGAGAGGGGAAAATGTCTTTCTGATAAGCAGCGTAGTCTATCTAAGATCCTAGGGAATAAGAATTATGTAGCTTTGACCCAGCAATAGCATTTCTAGGGCTGTATCCCAAAGAGATCATACAAATGGGTAAAGCACCCACATGTCCAAAAATATTTATAGCAGCTCTTTCTGTGGTGACATAGAATTGGAAATTAAGGGAATGCCCATCAATTGAGGAATAGCTGAACAAGTTGTGGTATATGAATGTAATGGAATGTAATGAGCAGACAGACTTCAGAAAAACCTGGAAAGACTTATATGGACTGATGCTGAGTGAAGTGAGCAGAACCAGGAGAATGTTGTACACAGTAACAGCCATGTTGTATGATGACTAATGTTGATAGACTTAGCCCTTCTCAGCAATTTAAGGATCTAAGACATCTCCAAAGGTCTCGTGATGGAAAATGCTATCCACATCCAAAGAAAGAACTATGGAGTTTGAATGCAGATTGAAGCATACTATTTGTTATTTTTTTCTTCTGTTTTGTTTTGTTTTCTCTTTCTGGTGGTTCCTCCTATTGGTTCTAATTCTTACTTACAACATGACTAATGTGAAAATATGTTTAATAGGAATGTTTATGTAGAGCCTAGATCAGATTGTGAGCCATCTTGGGGAGGGAGGTGGAAAGAAGGGGGAGAAAAATTTAAAACTCAAAAGTTTATGGAAGTGATTGTTGATAAATCAAAATAAATTAATTTAAAAAAACTAAAAGAAAATAAAAAATAAAGAATTATGTGGGTTTGTTATACAATTGGACAAAGAACTAGAAGGAATAAACTCAGATAAAGTCGTAGAAAAGTATGAAACAAAAGATTACTCTTGGGACTTGTTCCTCTTGAAAGCCAGGACTATCTTTCTTTTCTATTTGTATCCCCAGCATATAATAATAACAATAACCATTTTTTTAAAAAAAAATGCTTTTTTATTCTTTCATTTTCAGAACCCAGAAGTAGCATAAAATATAAACAGGTTAAACATACATATTTTTAACATCCATGGATAATTTTTCATGATCCTGTTATTTTTCTAATGGATATTCAAAGGAGAAAGATCTTTGAAAAACATGAATTGATCTAAGTATATCAACAGCTATTAATTGATGATCCTGTTCCAGGTGCCCAAATATTCATATAGAGGCACTCTGAGTTAAGTACCTTCAGCTGGAAATTTCTGCCAGCTTTGGATTTTCCTTATGTTTCCTTCCTTCCTTCCTTCCTTCCTTCCTTCCTTCCTTCCTTCCTTCCTTCCTTCCTTCCTTCCTTCCTTCCTTCCTTCCTTCCTTCTTTCCTTTCTTTCTTTCATTTTATTTTTTAATGAATGAATCATTTATTCTTAGGTGCCAGGCATTGTGCTTGGCTCTGGAGATACAAAGAATGAAATGATACCTATATTCAGGGTGCTTACATTCTCCATTCCATCCCTGAAGACCTTAGATGTCATGTGGTATAACCCCTTTATATTACAGATGATTTCCGTATGTTTCTTAGAAACCTTGATTCCCATATGTTACAAAATTTTAATGACTTCTAGTTATGGATAAATCAGAGATGATGTCATGGAAAAACCTTAGGGAAACCCATATAATTTAAATATACTTGTTATTGGAGAGGGGGAATGTGGAGAAAAAAAAAAGATTCTCAAAACCAGACCATACAGTGCCAATTTTAGAGGTCCCTCCCTCATTAGTGCTATTGGTATTCATCTTAGTTTTTGCTCAGTGTTTATGACTATATGGTTATGTAAAAGTCTGGAAGAGCAGTGTTGGAATGCTTATTACCGGTCAGTTAATAAGTATTTATTAAGTACCTACTATGTGTCAGGCAATAGGCTATGAAGCAGATAGAATTTCAAGTGGGAACCAGAGAACACTGTGGACCAGTAGGCCTGGTCAGTAGGACATGGAGCCATCTGCCATTGCAGCTCCTAGATTAGGTTGTGTTATCTCCACTGAAGGTTTTGACCTTAGAAGATCTCCCTCAAGGGGGGAAGCCAAGATGGTGGAGAAAAGCCAGAAAGTTTCCTGAGCTCTCTCCAGTTTCCCCTGGAAACATTAAATCAAGCCTTTAAACCATTCTGAAGCAACAGGATCTACAAAAAGGTGGAGTGAAACAATTTTCCAGCTTAAGATAACTTGGAGGAACTTCAGGAAAGGTCTGTCTCACTTGGGTAGAAGGGCAGCACGGTCCAGGGCAGATGGTGTCTGGGCAAGCCTGGGGGGGCTCTGAGCCACAGCACAGATCATCAGCCAAGGCCCTGCAGTCCTGGCTCAGCGGGCCAGTGGCATAGCAGGCCAGTTGTGAGGCCTCCCGCTCTAGCACAGAAGACAAATTGCCAGCCCCAGAACTGAGGGTGCAACAAGCATGACAAGGCCGGGCCACTCCAGTGCAGTAGGGGAGCTGTCAGTACCTCACCAGCATTTTGCTTCTGACCACTGCCTTCCTCAATCTGCCCTCCCTTCTATCAGCCTCCCTTCCCTTTTCTTTCCCCTTTACACTCCTGCTTCCCTATAGGGTAAGATAAATTTCTATGCCCAGCTGAGTGTGTTATTCCTTCTTTGAGGTAAATCTGATGAGAGTAAGGTTCAAACAATGCTCAGCCCCCTCTATTCTTTTCCTTTACTATGATAGGTCTTTTGCACCTCTTCATGTGATGTAATTTACTTTATTCTGCCTCCTCCATTCCTTCCTCCCAGTACAATCCTTTTTTTCACCCCTTAATTTTTTATATCACATCAAAGTCAACTTGTACCCACACCCTATATCTATGTATACCACTTCTAAGTAATAAAGATATAATTCTCAAGAGTTGTAAGTATTACCTTCCATGGAGTGATGTAAACAGTTTAACCTTATTGAATAACATTTTTTTTCATTCCTGTTTACCTTTTTATGCTTCTCTTGAATCTTGTATTTGAAGATTGAATTTTCTCTTCAGTTCTGGTCTATTCATCAGGAAAGTTTGAAAGCTCAGCTTCTGGGACAAGAACTTGTGATTTGATGAAAACTACTAGGAAAACTGGAAAATAGTATGGCAGAAACTAGGCATAGACCAACATCTCACACCATAAAAAGTTCTTGCACAAACAAAGCCAATGCAACCAAGATTAGAAGGAAAACAGAAAACTAGGAAACAATATTTATAGCAAGTGTCTGATAAAGGCCTCATTTCTTTTTTTTTTTTTTTGAGGAGGCAATTGGGGTTAAGTGACTTGCCCAGTGTCACACAGCTAGTGAGTGTTATGTATCTGAGGCTGGATTTGAACTCAGGGCCTCATGACTACAGGACTGGTGCTTTATCCACTGTGCCATCTACCTGTCCCCTCATTTCTAAACTATATAGAGAACTGAGTCAAATTTAGAACAATATAAGTAATTTCCCATTTGATAAATGGTCAAAGAATACAAACAGGTAGTTTTCAGATGAAGAAATTAAAGCCATCTATAGTCATACGAAAAAATGCTCTAAATCACAATTGATTAGAGAAATGCAAATTAAAATAACTCTGAGGGTATCACCTCATACCTATCAGATTGGCTAATATGACGGAAAAGGAAAATGTTGAATGTTAGAGAAGATGTGGGAAAATCAGAACACTAATACATTGTTAGTGGAGCTGTGAACTGATATAACCATTCTGGAAGGATAATTTGGAACTATGTCCAAACAGCTATAAAACTGTGCATACCCTTTGATTCAGCAATACCACTACTGGGTCTGTATCCCAAAGAGATAATTAAAAAGGGAAAAGGACTCACATGGACAAAAATATTTATAGTAGCTTCTTTTGTGATGGCAAAGAATTGGAAATTAAGAGGATGCCCATCAATTGGGGAATGACTGAACAAGTTGTGGCATATGAATGTAATGGAATACTATTGTGCTTAAAAAAGATGAGGAAGCAAATTTCATAAAAACCTGGAAAGACTTACATGAACTGATGCTGAGTGAAGTGAGCAGAACTAGGAGAATGTTGTACACAGTAACAGCCATGTTGTATGATGACTAATGTTGATAGACTTAGCCCTTCTCAGCAATACAGTAATCAAAGACAATTCCAAAAGTCTCATGATGGAAAATTCTGTCCACATCCAGGGAAAAAGACTATGGAGTCTAAATGCAGATCGAAGCATACTGTTTTCACTTTTTTTGTTTTGTTTTTTCTTTCTCATGGTTTTTTCCCTTTTGTTCTGATTCTTTTTTCACAACATGACTAATGTGCAAATATATTTAATATGATTGCACATGTATAACCTGTATCAGATTGCTTGATGTCTTGGGGATGGGGTGGGGAGGGAAGGAGGGGGAAAATTTAGAAATCAAAATCTTATAAAATGAATGTTGAAAACTATCTTTACATGTAACTGGAAAAAAATAAAATACTAATAATTGGAGGGGAAAAAAGAAGACTTCCCTTACCCACCTTTTTATGATGATCAAATCATACCAGATCCTAGGGTACACAAACTAAAGTAGTTAAATAACTTTGTATGAAGTACTATACATTCATGTTATTGTGATTATTTGCCTGAATCTTGAACTAGGTTTCCAGAGGGTAAGACACTGCCTGAATAATTCTAACTCTTCACAGGCCATCAGGATGAGTTATCTGCTCATAAAGGGCTCCTATTAGGGGAAAATAATGTTATTCCAGAAAACATTTATCACATTATCTTGGCTACACTACCTGTATTGTGGCACATCCTGTAAATGTTTGTATGAAAGCATTGACTAGTTACGCTTCATGGCCCAGAATTTATTCTTATATCCAAAAAGCAATGAGATGTGTTGGAAAAAGCATTGGGCATAGCCTCATGGGACCTGCTACTTGTTACTTGTGTGACCTTGGGCAATCCTTTTAATCTCTGAAGTCCTTTATTTTTTGCATAGTAAGGTGATGGGATTGGACAAGATGGCCTGTGTGGTCCCTTCTGATTTTGAGATATTGTGGCTATGTGACTGAAGGCTCTTCTGGCTTTAAATCCTGTGAACATGAGGCTTGCCAAGCTAAACAGGCATAGTTCTCCTAAGGCACTTCCTTATGAGCAGAGATCTAGAAGTCTTGGTCAAGAATCATATTTTTCTTCCTCAAAATAATTAAAGAGGCAGGATGCTTCAGTTGGAAGAGTATAAAATTTTGAGTCAGAGGACTTGGCTTTGAATCCGTTCCACTTACTGCCACTTACTGCCTCTGGGATACTAGGCAAGTTACTTAATCTCTGAAGCAGATTATTGGAGGAAAGAGAGGAAAAACAAGACTTTCCAGGCTGTTCATTGTAAAGAATAAGATTCTTCTCATGCTCTCCTCATGCACAAGATGGAGAGATGAGGACTAGGGGTTGGACTTTAATTTTCTCAACTATAAAATGGGTGGGTAGGGAGAGTATTAAAAGAAGATTATTTCTAAGGTCCTGTCCAGCAGTAAATCTCTCTAATCCTATAATAGTTTATCCTGGCAACTGGACTAGGGAAAAAACTAGAGCCCTGTGCATCTGTTTCCTCATCTGCAAAAGGAGAGAGTTGAACTGGATGACTTCTAAGGTCCTTTCCAGCTCCAAGACTGTGATCTTTCTCCAGATCACATATTTGGTAGGCCTCTTCCTTCCACTCACTCCAATACTGGTGCCTATGTAAGGTTTCCAGATTGGCTCCTTCATCTGAAGTCCTGTGAGGGTGTGTGTGTATGACTGTGTGGGGAGAAGGAAAAGAAAACAGAAAACACTGGGAGGGAGAAGGGCGGGTTCCTTTTTCTCCCCTCTGTTTCCCTTTGATGTTGAACAGTAGCTCCCTAAATAAAAAATTTTCCCAAGTTCTTAGTGCTTTTCAGGAGAGCAGCACCGGGATCTCCTCATCATTTACCTACAAAGGCACACTGCCCAAGTATTAGGGCTCGGAGCTTGGACAATTACTCAATGACTGCAAGAAGCATTTTGGAGGGGTTGCATAAATGCTCTTGCAGCCACTGGCTAATATTGTCCAAGCTCCAAGCCCTAATATTTGGGCAGTGTGCCTTTGTAGGTAATTGATGAGATCCCAATGCTGCTCTCTTGAAAAGCACTAAGAGCTTGGGAAAGTTCTTTATTTAGGGAGCTACTGTTCAGCATCAAATCCTGCTGCTTTTTCTCACTGCTTTCTGCACTTAACAATCCCCTTTAATGTCCTAACAGCAAACAATTCAGCAAAGAGAAGAAATGATCCAAGCCGTAGATTAGACAAATAACTAAAACCCAGCCTGCATTGCTTTATGAAGGATTTTTTTGTTTTTGTTTTTGGCTTCTGTATGTAGATCTACCTGGACCAAAGGATAGAGCCTTCTAAGCATGATATAAGAGTGGGTGGACACAAAATACATTTCAAAATTATGACAAAGAGCTGTTTAACATTCTGAGGATGTTTGATAATTCCCCCTCCCTTTGTGTCCAACAGGCCATCACTAACTATACTGTGGCATCTAAGTGAATGAAATTATAATGTGAGGCCTCCATCCGGCCCAGTTAAATTAATGCCTTTTCTTGTTTTTCTTCTATACTTGTCAAGAGACAGATTAATCTGGGCTATTTTCTAGGTTCGTTATTGTCTTTGTTAGAGGAATGTAGGGTCTAAATCAAAATTCCATTTAGATCCTAGGAAATGCACTACTGTGCACTGATCCTTCTCTTCTCCTCTCCATATTCCCCGTTTCCTTTTTTTCTATCTATAGGTGATGGTTTATTTCTCTTATCCTGCTTGTACGACCTTTTTTCCATCTCTCCATGAGGCTGAGGACCATAAGCTCTTTTCAGTCTCACAAGGACAAACAACAAACAAAATCCTACTGAATCCCTAATACTCACAGCCCCCTCTTCCCACACACCCAGTTCAGACCGGGTAGAGAGGCTGAGAGTCAAAGATCCTGTAGGGTCATTGTACAAATGACATCACTACAAAGCTGAGCTTCCTGCTGGGTAATAACCCAGTGCATTTAAGTCTCAGAAATTAGAGGTAGAGGACCTGCTGTCCTTTTCACTTTGTCCATTTCCTGCCGCAGCTTCATCCAGTTCTCAAAAAATGCAGCAAGTTTCTGCAGCAGCCCTGGGGAGCTTCCACATGCTAGTACATCTCCTTGTTAGAAGAATTTTGCTGATATTTAGCCCAACATAATATATACATTCACAATACATGCATACACGCATATACACATGTGTGTGTGCATGCACACGTGTATGTGTGTACACATATGCACACATATACAATATGTATATGAGTATATAGAAAATACACTAATATATGTATGCATGTATATAATATAAAATACAAATGTGTAATATAGAACATGCATACATACATATATCGATGCTTTTTACCTACTATCACTTCGTTACACTTTCTTATACTCCCTTAAAACCATCCTAAAGTTTTCCTACAGCCCCTCCCCCTTAGTGTTTATGGCCTTGAGAAACTGACATACTTTTTCTTTCTCATTATTTAAAACAAGTATGCACATGCGCCTCTTGAAATATTAGCTCATAAATCAATCCCTGCAGCCAGTCCTAACACTTCTCTAAAAGGGCTTAGCTCATTGTGGACTATGATTTATGTACTACATGTCTTGTAATTTTACTTTACTTGATTTATATACCTGAGCAGCACTGCTCAGTTCTCTCTAAGAAGACCTTCTTAACTTCCTCATAGAAGGAGGTAACCTCAGGTCAACAAGACCCTGAAATGCTAGGAAAGTTCAGAGACCTCTTCGATAGATACCCTGGCAATGGAAAGTGTGGTCAACTCCTCCAAACTACGCTTATTATCCTAGGGGCCAGAGAGCTGAGTCAGCATGGCCCAGTAAAGAGATCAATGAGTTTATAGGCAAGAGACGTGGACTTTAGGTCAGCCTCAGATGCTTTATCATCACTACCACTGCCACTACCACCGCCACTACCTCTGCCACTACCACTGCCATCACCACCGCCACCACTTTCACCACTACCACTACCACTACCACTACTACTACTCCTCCTGCTGCTGCTACACCTACCACTACAGCTAATATTTATGTAGTTCTTTAAAGTTTACAGAATGCTTTACCAATATTATCTCATTTTATCCTCACAGCAATCCTGGGAGGTAGGTGCCATTATTATTCCTACTTTACAGATGAGGAAACTGAGGTTGGCGGAGGTTAGGTGGCTTGCCCAGTGTCACACAGTAGTAAGTGTCTGAGGTTAGATTTAAACTCAGATCTGTCTGACTTCAGGTCCAGCACTCTATCCTTCTGAACCACCTGTTGGCTTCTTACTAGCTATGAAACTTAGGCGAATCATTTAACCTCTAAGAGCCTATTTTTGTCATTGGGAAAATAGGGATGGTAATAACTGAACAATTTCCTTCATTTTTTTTAGATTAGAAAGACACTATATAAACATCAGTTATTATTAGATTGACATAGATCTCTTTATGTGGTGGAGTGTCTAGGCATGTGACAGAAAAAGCCCTGTTTTCTGATAACTAAAGAACTGGGCCAAGAATAATAAGGACCGACTTCTTTTTACTCAGTGGACCTGGGCATGTTATTTAATCTGTCCACAATCTCAAATGCTCATCTGTCATGATCCTGTGCCTGTCCCTCTGGGGAGAGTGTGAAAGGAATTGAGAAAATAGAGGTGAAAGTGCTTGGAGGTTTTATGGTTTGTTTTTTTTTTTTTCTCCCTAGTAAGAAAATCTCAATGTAAATCCAAGGAATGTTTATCAATTCTGTTTTAAGGCCTCAAGGATAAGAGAAGTAATGGGCACTTGGGGGGTTGCATGCAATCCATAGCCTGGAAAAAGGGTTTAGTTGATGGGATGTTGGGTCTGGATTCTATTCTTTTCTCTTTCATTTATTTACAGGGTCACCTTGACCAAGTAATGAGACTATCTCAGCTTGTTCAGCTATAAAACAAGGTTAGCAGTGTTTTCCACTGAGCAACAGCAAGGATAGTGTAAGGATTAATGAGATGATAATGTTGGTAAAGGGTTCTGATCTCCTTTGAGGAGCAGAACTATAAAACTTTATTATTATTGTTGCCATTATTATTGCAACTCAGTGAACGTTTTAGTGTTATGACTAGTACAACTCTTATTATTCTCATTTATTTCATTAAAATAAAATGTGCTAAAAATAATAGCAGCCAGATTAATAGGATCAGATACCTGGTAGGGATCTTACATAGTATCAGTGTAAGTTCCTTATTTTATAGATGAGAAAAGTAAGGCCCTGAGTGGCTTAAAGATTTGCCCAAGGTCATGAAGCATATCGGTGGCAGAGTCAGAACTAGGATACATTATTCAACCAATTAACAAACATTTATTAAATGCCTACTATATTCCAAGCTTTGTACTAGTCACTGGGAATACAAAAACAAAAATGAAATTTCCCTGCCTAAAATGAGCCTACATTTTATGATTAAAGACAACATGTATACAGATAAGTATATACTGAATATATACCAGAACCCAGTTCACCAATTTATCATGCTTTCTACTCCATACTTTCTCCTAGTTGTGGCAAGGGACAAGTTAAGGCAATGTTTAGTTAACCCAAGGACTTTATAATTGTGAAAGAAAGAATTTTGCAAACATCCTTTCCCTACTTGTTTGCTTAAAGGCCAATGGGATCAATTCACACTATTTGCTTTTCTAGGATAGAAAGATATGTGTAAGTCTTTTTTCCCCTTCTCTTGAGAAACAAAGTCATGCCAATTATGAAGGAAGTCATTTTTTTAAAGGAAACCATGTAAGCTCACTTTATTATATGCTTAAGCCCAAATGGCCTACTCACTGACCCTGAATATATGCATTTAGTCAGCTCTCTGCCATTCTTAAACTGTTTCCTCAAGTAAAATGCTATCTTCTCCAGGAGAACCTTCCTGAACCTCTATCAGTAACAACCTTATCCCTTGGATAAGGGATCTTCTCATCTCCAGAGACTGTTTTGCTTTTGTGTTTATATTCTGAGCCTTTTACATAGAAGTTACTTAATAAATACTTACTGAATTGTATTGAATTAAATTCGTGTAATATTGTGCCTTAAAACTGTTAAAAGTGTCTTATTCCCCAACAAGACTGTAAGCTACTTGGACCATATTTCTTCTAAACTTTGTACACTGTTTTATACAAAGGAAGAATTTAATATATGTTGGTCATATTGGTATTTGCTACTTATAATTACAAAAAGACAGTGTGGTTTAGTGGAAAGCACATTTGATTTGGAATTGAGGACTTGGGTTTGAAACCATCACTGTTACCCATTTACTTAAATAAGACCTTGGGCAAGTCACTTCAACTCTGGACTTCATTTTCTGACTCTGTACCATGTGGGAAGGGAGTATACCTATAAGGTCCTTCCTGCTCCAGATCTTATGATCTAGACAAACAAAATATAGATTAAAAAACATCCTGTGATCTGTGAAAGACAAAACACAAAGCAAAAGTGATTTTTGTTTTGTTCATTTTCATTAGTGCCCTGGTATCAGAATTCTCAAGAGTCAGTGTGATTTGGTGGATGTTGTTCTGGACCTAGAGTCAAGAAGACCCCAGTTTGATTCCCGCCCCTAACACTTAATAGTTGGCCGATCATAGGGGAATCAGTGAAGCTCTTAGAGTTCATTTCCTCATCTGTAAAATGAGTTTAACTATATCTGTAGCATTTACCTCACATCTTTATGAGGATCAGATGACATAATGTATGTAAAACACTTTGCAAACTTGAAAGTACTATAAAAATGTCAGATATTATTATCTGAGTTCAAACCTACCTTCTGCCAATACTGACCATGTGACCTGGGACAAAAATTATGCTATCTGAGTCAGTTTTCTTCTGACAATATATCTAAGCTACCTTTCTCACAGGGTTGCTTTGAGAGGCTCAAATGAGAGGAAATCTGTGAAAGCACTTTATAAACATAAAAACACTCTATAGAAATATTAATGTAAAGTACCATCAGTCTACTTAGTCTTAAATAACCAATAGCTGTCAATGTATGTGTATGGGGAGGTAGAATTTGGTCTGAATTACTTAAGAAACTGTTAAAGTGGCTTTTAGTCACCTTATTTGCATTCCATCCAAGTATTTCATTATATTTAAAATACCCAATCAACAGGAAAATGGGAATTCTGTTTGTAATTTTAGTCATGAGCTTAGGGTTGGAGGTATGTGAAGGCAAGGGTAGAATTCTAAAAATAGAGACCTCACAGGATATGAGAATCTATACTACATAGGACAATGGAAGGAGCCAGAAATATACTCTGTTGCCTTCAGGATTAGGAAAGGGGAAGGTTTCTTTTACTTGTCTGTCAAAACTGTGGTTCAAATGAAAAATAACAATCACTGATATGTATAATTGTTCATTTGGTGATTATTTTACCAATAATCTGAATTTTATATTCCAGGTGCATACCTTCATCTGTAGTACAGGAGTCTTCACATACCAGAACATGGTATTCAGGGTAGATACCCATGATATCACACTCTAAGAAAGTTCTCAGGCCTGGAGGACTATGAAATTTTCTTATTTCATTCCTTCACAGTATTGGTGTTCTCAGAGATATGGGAATCTCTCCACCTTTACTGATTACAATTTATTCATACCAACTTATCCTGATTGGAATCTTCCATGACCTTCTTCCTCTTCCACAGAGGGTCTACTCAAAATACTGGGTCCTTAGTAACTTCTTCCAGTATTATGACAAGTCACTGGTCACTGCATAGTATCTCATATTTAGAGTACCAGTAGTTAGGCTAATGTTTATAGATTTTCTAAAAGATCTGGATTGATAGTAATTTTGTGTAAGGACAGGGGTAGAAACTATTCCCCTATTGATAGACATACAGATATATCAATCAACAGTTAAAGGTTTAATCTAGGTGTGAGCAAGTCCTCAATCAATTTGGGAGGAATGAAGTGCTTGAGTCACTGGATGAAAGTAAACAATGCCACACAGAGAATGTCTTGTGGCTCCTTGAAGAGCAGTAGTCATGCCCTGTGGGTGGTGGATGAAACAAGCCACTTCAGAATCCTATATTCCTACACTGGAAAAGTCTAGTTGTGGAGCAGTTCCAGCCAAGCCTCTAAATGCAAATATCTGGGGGAGTTAAGGGAAGGGTAAATCTTTCTATAATCCCTCATTGCTCAAACAATTGTTTAAATCTGGAAGCCCCATCAGAGATACTCTACTGTCGGTCAAAGATAGTAGTGGCTTACTCAGAGCCTGAAGGAGAAGCTGCATTAGCTGAGGGGCACTCTGAGGACAAATTAGACATTTAAATGAAAAGTAGCTTCGAGATACTATATGGGTGCAGACCCTCAGTGCTTATCAGAAAGATGCCCCTAAGGGGCATTTCATAAGGATTCCATGAAGGGGGAAAAGAACAGCAACCAGGAACTATGAGTTACCCCTTCCCCACATGTATGCTCTGCATGTGTGTTTCAATACTATTGTACTTTAAGTTTATACCCACTATCTTCATGGAGTCTCTGCATATTTGTGGGAAAATATGTGCTAAATTTTAGGAGACTGTTCTTTATACCATCTATTCTTACTGTATCATCTCAATAAATAAATGTGTTTGGCTGATAATAAATGAGGAGAACACCAGATGGGGGCACATGAATAACATTACTAGAAAACTCTTAGTCCCTTAGAGTTTAGTCACTTAGAATTAGGTCCCTCTAGAACCTTCAGGAGAGGAGTAGTTGGTGATCTATCCTCTGGAGATCTAATCTTTCGATACTAGTGGAAATTGGGCAAGTAACCCTAGAGAAGATGTTAGATTTAAATTGTATGAGGATCAAATGAGAAAATATATGTAAAGTACTTTGTGAACTCTAATTCCAATGTACATGTGAGTAGTTGTTATTATTATTATATTATTATTATTATATTTATTTTTTGTTCATTATCATTACCAAAAAGTTAATCAATTAGTGGTCAGAATCCAGGTGCTAAGTCTTTCTGTACTTAATTAAATTGATCTTCCAAAAGCATGCATTAAAGCTTTGTTCTAAGACTGTACCTGAAACCTTACTAACCTAAAGGAGATTCTGCTATACTGATATAATCACCAATGTTGATCCTCCAGCACAAAAATAAGTACAAAAATAAAAGGTCACTTCACAAATTGTGGGCAAAGGTCCTATTTTCTCTTCAGATTGAGCATTCTTGAGGAGGTTTATTGAGACAAAGGTGTCTCAAAGGAACTTAGACACATATAATAGCACTTTTTTTTTTTTTTTTTGCATTTTCAAACTCTATGCCAGAGCTAAGGGCCAGTGGATATATGGATGTATCCTCCCCCCCTCCAATCTCCTGAGTCTTTTCCAAGGTGTAACACCTTTGAGTATAGCTACAGAATGTAGAGTTGGCTGGCTGATATTTGATTGTTTCATTCTCTTTTCTCTGCTGGATAGGACAGAGCAGAATTCTTGCCAGATGTGACAATTTCCTCCCTGTAGCTGGTTTAGGATGTTATCTTTTCCTTGGCCACCTCTCTCTTTTTCTGACCCATTTCTCCCTGGAGATTTAATAAATCATCCCTTGTTATGACAATTAGCTCACTTTTTAGTCTGTGGACATTATGATGACAGGTTCACAGGGTCCCTTCATCTGCTGTTTTACGGAGTTTATAGAAAAAGAAAAATTACAAGTAGAATTTTAATAGCTCAGAGCTCCCAGTTGGTAAAATTCTTAACATTTAGACAGAGGTTTTCCTCTCTGCTTTAAATTAATTTTATCTGTAGCTAACCCTATTTCAAAGGAATTTTTTTTATTTATTCATTCTGTCAACAAAATTCAGTAAATATTCTATGAGCCAGGTTATGCTAAGGATTTGAGAATGCAATGAAAAACTGTTCCTGTCCCTGAGGAGCTTAGATTATAATGAGAAGACAACATAAACATTAATCGACATAAAAATGGTTTTTTACCGAGTAGATAGAAGGTAAATGTAGAGGGTAAGGCTGGAGCAGCTGGGGGACCAGGAAAGACCTCTTGCAGGAAGTGAATTTGAGCTGAATCTAGAAACTAGGGATTCTAAGAAGCTGTGGTAAGGAAGAAGGCAGAATCTTTTGGGCATGAAATATAATCCTATAAAAAGATTTTGCATGACAAAAAGATATTTCTTTCATTCTCTGGCAGATCCAAACCTCTTAACAATAGAAAACCTTCCTCCTTAAGCCAATTACATGATTGGTTCCATCTGATGCTGAGTAAGGAAGGGCTGAGAAGGGCCAGAAGATAGCAAGTTATCAATTGGTAATACTGATATTACTAAAGATGACTGAATAGTCAAACTCTCAGGAAATCCTGATTTCTCTTAATTGTGTTCATCTTAGAAATTGTTTTTCCATTTCTGAAATAGGCATGATAATACTTGCAGTCTATTTTTTCCCTCATAAGGGTGTGAGATTGAAGTCTAATATGGAAATACGCAAATAATTCATTTTTACCGAGCTAATATTTTTCCGTATTTAAAAGGAATATTTGAAGCAGATGTTCTTCTAAATCTACTTGAAGATGTCACCCTTAGTGCTATTGATAGATCTAGGGCATCTGCTTTTATAAGTTTATTCAAGATGGAGTCAACTCAAAAAATCAGTTTTGTTTCTTGGTTTTTCTCCAAGGTATTTTTCCTGATGTACTACTACTTGCAGATGAAGATTCTGTGGAGAATCTGAGTACCCAGTTGTTTGAAGTCTCTTCTTACAGTTTCCACTGTCTTGGTCATGTGTTCCTTAAAACATTAGAACCTATGTTTTTAGACCCAACACTTTTAAAATAGAAAAGTGCAGGATTATTTCTCTTTTATTCTGTTTAAAAATTTTCCCCATTATTTCCCTTCACATCCTAAGCTACATTGACCAGTTTGCTATTTCTCAACCTCAAAATTCCATCTCCCAATTCTATGTCTTTCCTCAGGCTGTCTTCCTATTCCTGAAATGTACTTCCTTTCCACCTCCATATTTTAGAATCTTTAGCTTCTTTCAGGGCTTGACCCAGATGTTACCTGAGTCAGGAATTTTTCCCTTATTTCTCCTAATTGTTAGGGTTCTTTTCCTTCTTAAATAATCATGAATTTATTTATCTGTATATATATTGTATGCCCAGAGAACAGTGTAATCTCCTGGAGGCCAGTGACTATTTATCTTCTTGCCTTTGTATCTCTAACACATAGCACAGAGTCAGGCACATAGTAGGTACTTCATAAATGTTTCTTGTTCTGGCTAAAGTTTAGCACAAATGCCTTTGCAAAAAAAAAAACCAAACCAAACCAAAACAAAACAAAAAAACCCATCAACATTCCTGTCTGTGCTTCTCTCCCATTTTGCTTCCCATGCAACTCTAGTGAGTGTTATAGAGGGTACATGGCCATTCTTAATGCTGGTGGGTCCTGGTGGGTAGGTGTCCCTCTGTTGCTGCTCTATGAGTAGATCCATATTCTGAAGTAGAGAACAATATGGAGAGTTCTTGCTTTGACTTTGAGCCTACCACTCCCAAGGGTCTCAAACTAAAGAAAACTTCTTGAGCTCCCGAGGAACGAAACATAATCTTTTCTATTCTACTAATATTGCATGGGACTCCTAAGCATGTGCCTCCTGTTCTCATTGGATAATAAGATACTGCATCCCCTTCTCATAAAACAGAGGGTCAGATGTGGTGGTATGAAGGAACACAGAACTCCTGGATTTATGTCCCAAACCTGCACTTACACAGTGAACTTGAGCAGCTCACAGAACCCCTCTGAGTCACAGTTTCCCCCGAGACAAAAATTACCTGAAGATCTGATAGGTACTGTTGTCAATTATATAATCAATAACTAAAAATATGGTAAAAAGTAGCTTATTATGTTCAGAGCATAGACTTGCTTTAGGTAAAAATCAGCAAGTCCTGAGTAGGAATTTTAAGCTAAATAATAGAGGTTTCAGTTACCTAGCTAGGGTGGCTACAACGGAATTTTACAGAAGGTAGAAAAGGAAGTTAATGATCTATCCATCAAAAAATAGATGGCAGAAGAGGAAGATCTATATTAGGTCAAACAGGAAACTCATCATCAAACACTGGGCTATAGCGAATGTCTCAAGCTGGAATTTACAAACTAACCAGTTAACACTGGGACTATAGTCTGATGTCTCTGCTTGATTTTGTAGTCTTTAGCTAGTATGTTACCTGCTAATCTTAAGTAAATGACTATAATGAATTTAAGCCAGAAAGTCTCTTATCACAGTGCCTGCTTTTGATCATAGATCACATAATATGCTCATCTTGACAACATTCTTATACATCCTAGTCATCTCTCTAGATTCCTTAATACAAGGTTTTTTTGTTTTTTTTTTATTTTTATTTTTATTTTTTATTTTTAGGCAATTGGGGTTAAGTGACTTGCCCAGGGTCACACAGCTACTAAGTGTTAAGTGTTTGATTTGAGGCTGGATTTGAACTCAGGTCCTCCTGACTTTAGGGCCGGTGCTCTATCCACTGTGCCACCTAGCTGCCCCACAAGTTTTTTTTTCTTTTAATAAGCGTTTCTATAGGGAGGTACAAGTATTGGGATGCATAATCAAAATCAAAAGCAAAATCAGTACAGTAACAATTATTATTATTCTGTGACACCTATTTTTCATTAGTTTTCTGATCTAGCTTGCTCCTGGCAACTAACCCCAAATGTTTCACTCAGACATGCCTTCATTTTTTATCTCCTCCAGACCCTTCCCTAACTTCTCAATTCAGTTAAAGTACTGGGCAAGCAGAAATGTACCACTTTCAGTTAGTGTCCATTTAAACAACAGATTACTTATTCAGCCATTTTTGGGTGTAGCTGTCTACTGTATGAAGTTGTCTGCTTCTGAGAAACATTTTCTCATGGAAATTCTGTGTCAAAAGGGATTTTTTCTTGACTGTTATTCACAAATTGTCCAGTTTTATTCATTCAAACTCTGAGACATGTATCTCTGAATCAGCATATCCCATATTTTTAATTGGGGTGTCTGGATTAACAAACAGCCTCTGAAATAGGCCTTATTTCTAGGGCAATTTTGGAGAAGTGTTCTTCTTAGTAGATCCACTTTCTTGGTTCCAAGTCAGTTGTGGAGGTTTCTTTATATAATGATGCTTTAATTTGTAAGCATTAAGGCTTTGTACAATTTAGTAGGGTCTAACAACCGATCATATTGACCTTCCAATTATTAATTCATGTGCTGAAAGCCAGTTCAAACTTTACAGAATTAACCTTATAAACATTGAGGCTTTAAGAAGAATATTAAAATAGGCTACCTATAACTCATCTGAAAGTTTAGAGAGTTACAGTCTTAAAATACCACTTATTCTTTCTATCTTTTCCTGAGCCCTGCAAATGATATAGATAATATTATCTACACACTAAAGAAAAAATCTTTCAAAAAATAGTTCTTGAGGGAATGCCCTTCTGTCTCTTGACATTATATTAAAAGCCTCAATAAGGGGGAAAAAATCAAGCTCTCATTTAAGAAAAGCTCACAAAATAAGATTGACCCTGGTATTCTATCCACTGTACCAAATTAAAAAAAAAAGCCCAAACAGGGTCACAAAGAGTCAGAAATTACTGAAAATGAACAAATAACAACAACTTTATCACATCACATCTTTATCCTATCCTCTGAGAATATGTTATTTTCATATCATTCAGAAAAGATGTTATACTGTACACTAGTACTTGGATATTTAGCTATTCAATCAGTGAGTAAGGAGATAGCAAGTCTAACAATTTATTTTTCTCTAGTCACCCAGATTAGGAAGTTGAGACAAATAATGATTAGTGATTCAGAAGAGTAAAATCAAAGAATAGGGTCCTTTCTATTTGTACCTCATTCTAGTAATTCAAAGGTGTTTGCTGATTGTAACAAAGAGATCTGTTAAAAACATTTGCAGTCCTATTACCACAATTCAAGAAATTTGCTATAAGAGGAGGTAGGACATGATTGTAATAAAATCAGGATTGTTCCCTCAGGCCAAGCCAAAATTACCTACTGTAGATATACCAGGGAACATTTCCTTAGTACCGTTTGGTTTTAGGCAAAAGTCCTAGATACCTTTAGAAGTTAATCATGTAATAGAATTTCACATTATTACACAGGGTAGCTTAGCATGACTCAGAATCAGTAAGATAGGAAGCATTCCTATCCAGAAAGGAAATAACACAATGGAGAAGCTGAGTCAAGAGGATCTTTACATTACCTTTGCTAGGCTGTCTTCTCAACCTTCCCAGTCATCTAAATTCATCACCTCATTTTCCAGAAGACATCCTCTCTGTACACTTCTTAGTATTTCCCTGGAATGGTGGAATACTGGCTTAAAAAAATTTAAATAGTTATTGTTGTTTTAGTTGTTTTTCAGTCACATTCAACTATTCATGACCCCTTTTGGGGTTTTCTTGGCAAAGATACTGGAGTGGTTTGCCATTCCCTTCTCCAGCTCATTTTACAGATGAGGAAACTGAGGCAAAGAGGGTTAAGTAACTTGCCCAAGATCACAAAGCCAGTAAGGGTCTGAGGCTAGATTTGAACTCAGGAAGGTAAGTCTTTCTGACTCCAGGCCCAATCCTCCATCCACTGTGCCATCTAGCTGCCCCACATAACTTAAATAGTTTACCTGAATCCAGAACTTAGAGCATATCAGATGGCATAGCAACTTGCTGCACATCATGAATGTATATTACCCACATAAGGATTAAAATATACCCTTTTATTGGTCCTTCAAGGACAGAATTTTAGTATGTTACACTTGAATAATTCCATGTTGCAAAATTCTATTGTTCACAGTTTAGAGCAGGATAACAGTTTTCATGTTGTAATAACAGTTGGTTAACAATAAGTAACAATAAAAACATTTATCTTCAATACTTATTAAGTACATACAAAAATTTTCATCACTTTACGTATCTTGTATAAACACATCCTGATGCACTAAGAAAAATGTATTAAATTCACATTCTGAAGTTTTATACATAAGGTGAACAGATGACATACCTCTCAAAACTCAGAACAATAACAATAAAAACATTGGCCATTGTCAGCCTAGATGTATTAAAATATTTAGGTCACTCCTAAAGTAAAAAAGAACAATCCTTTTAAACTGGTGCTTGTTGATACTAAGTTGGCTCAAACATGTAACTTTAAAACATGTTATTCCAAGTGCAATTTTATAATTTTCATAATCAGTAGTCAATCAGTTCATCATATTAATCACATCTATACAATAAGCAAACAAGTCATTCCTCACTATGACTCTGAGATGGAGGAAGTGCTTAGTATCCCTGTAAGATAATGTCCCAAATTACTACTAGTCTTTCCAGAAATATTGTAATTCACAGAGCTGATCAGGTTTTATGATCTTTAAAAATTTAATGGATCTAGCAAACCTCTCACAGACAATGGACTTCCCAAGTAAATAAACCAGAGTATTACAAACAGTTTTTATGAGAAGGGCACTTTGCTGAACATGGTTAACAGTTCAAAATTATAAAATCACTGTATTCAGATCAAAAGATGAGCTAACCTCCAACAAATATATTATGCTCTAGGTATCATATCTAAAATTAACAGCATTTCTTATACAATGGTTTCCCAAAATACAATGCAAAAAATTAAGCATAATAATAACATAAAACAATAGAATGAATCTAAAAAAATTGACCCCAATCAAAACATTGCCTGGCAAATGACACTGATCCAATTGAATGTATTTTTGATTATCTCACAGGGAGAAACAATGTCATTTCATTCATTTCCCAGTTTAGGTATTCTATACTAGTTGCATTTAGATACCAGCATGGAGAAATTAAAATCCAGTTGCTCTTACAGTTACAGAAGTCACTCTTATTCTTGCAGTATATAAACATTTACCTTAACGTCAAAATTTAAATGTATTTTTCATCAAGCTTTGTTTTACTTAAGAGGGTCAGATATCCTGTGTTCTAATAAGAAAAAAAAATCTCATTTTAAATGAGATAGTATCATAATTTTGTGAATCAAACTCAATCAAATCAAATCTGGATTTATAGTTACAAATGGAATCTGAATTTACCCAAAGGTCATTCACTGCCAGCACTTTAAGTTATGGATCCTACAACCTTTAGTAAAGCTCCTGCCAAAGATTAACAGAGCAGTACTGCATTTTTCAGCTCTTTAGTTTTAGGGTATATTCTCAGCTCTTCTAAAACATGAGAATTGCAAACATAACCTCTTTTATACATGAAATCATGAATGTATATGCCCCACATAAAGATTAGAATATACATTTCAGTTAGCCATTCAAAAACAGAATTTTAGTATGTTCCCCTCAAATAATGCCATGTTGCAAATTTATTCTATATAACTGAATAGTTACAATTTTAAACTTACAATTTTAAATCATGCTATATGATTCCAGTTATTTTCTTTTTTATATCAGCAAAAATATCTAAATAGCTGAAATAAAATTTGGAGATAATGAGATACCTCAAAACTATTTCTAACAAGCATTTCTCCAAATAGTGTTCACAGATTTACAGGCACAGAAATCTTTCCATTCTCCTCTTATTTTAGTGAGATCCAAAACTTTTTACAACTTTTTCTCTCTTCCTGGGTTTTGATTAAAAACTTACCATCTCTTTTTCCCATTTGACCTTGCTACTTTCTTAATCCTGCACTTCTTTATAATTGATTCTCAATCATATTCCGAACCTATCCTTAGAACTAGTTTTCTTTGTTCCACTGAATCTTCCCTTTGCGTATTAATACAATACCAATTAACTTCAAAACCTATACTGTTACCAAAATGTAGACTTCTGTGAGTTTGGAGATCTTAGAAATAAAAGAAGTTACAAGGTTGTTTAAATAAAGGCTACTTTCAATTGCATTTTATTCAACAAAAGGATAATGCTTATGCCATTTTAAGAGATATCTTGCCTTGCTTGGGTATTTTTTTTACTTCTTTTATCTTTTTTTTTTGATTCATTAATTTATTTCTAGTTTTCAACATTCACTTCCTCAAGATTTTGAGTTCCAAATTTTCTCCCCATCTCATCCCACCCCCAGCCCAAGACAGCATGCATTCTGAATACCCTTTCCCCAATTTACCCTCCCTTCTATTTCCTCTCCCCCTTCTCTTATCCCCTTCCTCTTCTATTTTACTGTAGGGCAGGAGAGATTTCTATACCCCATTGCGTCTATATCTTATTTCCTAGTTGCATGTGAAAGCAATTTTAACATTTTTTTAAAAACTTTGGGTTCCAAATTTTCTCCCTTTCTCCCTCCCCACCCACCCTCATTGAGAAGGCAAGCAACTCGACACGGGTTATAGATGTGTAGTCATACAAAATACTTCCATAATAGTCATGTTGTGGAAAACTAACTACATTTCTCTTCATCCTATCCCCATCCCCCGTTTAATCTATTCTCTCTTTTGACCCTGTCCCTCCTCAGAAGTGTTTGCTTCTGACCCCTCCCCCAATCTGCCCTCCCCTCTATCATCCGCCCTGCTCTCTTATCCCCTTCCCTCCTATTTTCCTGTAGAGTAAGATAGATTCCCATACCCAATTGAGTGTGTATGTTATTCCCTCTTTAAGCCAAATCTGATGAGAATAAGATTCACTCATTCCCTCTCATCTTCCCCCACTTCCCCTCCACTGTAAAAGCCTTTCCTTGTCTGTTTTATGTGAGATAATTTATCCCATTCTACCTCTCCCTTTCTCCTTCTCCCAGTATAATCCTCTCTCACCCCTTAATTTTGTCTCCAGACATCACCCCTTCATCTTCAACTCACCCTGTGCCCTCTATCTATCAATCTAGCTATACATATAATTTTTTTTCCCTCCAACTACCCTAATACTGACAAAGGTCTCATGAGTTACAAATATCATCTTTCCATGTAGGAATGTAAACAATTCGACCTTAATAAGTCCCTTATGATTTCTCTTTTCTATTTACCTCTTCACGCTTCTCTTGAGTCTTGTATTTGAAAGTCAATTTTTCTATTCAGCTCTGGTCTTTTCATCAAGAATGCTTGAAAGTCCTCTATTTCACTGAATGTCTATTTTTTCCTTCTGAAGGATTATACTCAGTTTGCTGGGTAGGAGATTCTTGTCTGTAATCCTATCTCCTTTGCCCTCTGGAATATCATATTCCAAGCTTTCTGGTCCATTAATGTAGAAGCTGTTAAATTGTGTGTTATCTTGATTATGTTTCCACAATACTTGAATTGTTTCTTTCTGGTTGCTTACAATATTTTCTCCTTGACCTGGGAACTCTGAAATTTGGCTACAACATCCCTAGGAGTTTTCCTTTGGGGATCTCTTTCAGGAAGTAATCAGTAAATTCTTTCCATTTCTATTCTTAGAGGCTTTGGATGTAGGATTTTTGGATGTAGGAGCTCCGACTTTGTTGTCTTCTTCTGGTCATATGTTTTGATCTTCTTTGTCACCAAAGAAAGATTCTGTGGGCTGACTTTTTTGTGTGTAGTTTGCTCATATTCCAGCCAATTACTTGAGTTTTAAATTCTTTGTTAAGGTAGGGATCTGCTTCTGGTGTGGAGAATGTACTGTCTCAAGCTTTGGAGGTTTTGTACAGCTGTTTTCAGAAGTATTTCTAGGGACCTGTAAATTTTCAGTTCTTCCAAGGTGGTACAATCAAGAGTAAGGTGTTTACTGCTTTCCTGGCCTGTACTCTGATCTATGAGTGACCACAAGTGCTCTTTTCTGCCTTGGAACTGTGAGGAGGATTTCCTCTCCACTGCCACTACAAGCTCCACCATGCCAGCGCTCCTCTTCACCCCAGGACCACCACCCATAACTGTGACCCAGATCCAAGCAGGAGCAAAGCAAGAGAATCCTGCCTCAGCACCAGCAAAGATATCCCTACAATCCTCCTCTGATCAGCCACTCAATTCCCCCTCAGTCAGTGGGCCGAGCTCCAGAAGTAGCCGCTGCCCCAGGGCTGTGCCAGGACTGGGGCTAGGACTGAGCTTCTCTCTCACTGTGGTCACAGAATTTTCCTACTGACCTTCTAAGTTGTCTTTGGTGTTTGTGGGTTGAGAAGTCTTCAGTCTTCTGAGGCCTGCTCCAGGTTCTCTAAGGCCTGGTCTTTGCCTGTGCACCCACGCTGAACTGTGTTTCTCTCCCAGAACAGTGCTATGGACATTTCTAATCACCCATTCAGGTTGTCTTGAGCTGGAAATTTGTTTCACTCTGTCTTTTTGTGGGTTCTGCTGCTCTAGAATTTGTTTAGAGCCATTTTTTTACAGGTATTTGGAGGGGTTTGAAGAGAGCTCAAGCAAGTCACTGCTTTTACTTTGCCATCTTGGCTCCACCCCCCTCACTTGGATATTTTGATGGAATTAATTAGACGTCTCTTGCCCCAGAGATCTTTACAACTCCAGAGACCTCAAAAAAAATTTCCCCCCTAATTTAGGTTCTTAAGAGCTTAAAGAAACCAAGGCTGTTTTAATTCCTCTTGGTTGACTTTGATTGTAATTTACCTAGGCATTTAAGTTCTGTTAAATAATTCACAGAAGAAACACAGAAGTCAGGTGAAATTCTTCTTCTAGAATTAAATTTTGTATTCTCTTTATGATTTAAACAAGCTCCTTTCTTTCCATGGTGGAGAGAAGAGATAATCTTAAGCACAGATAAGGTTTTAAAATCGTAATTTTTTTTTCTTTCTTTCTTTTCCCTGGAGAATCCTCTAAGAGAATTTCTTCTAAATTCTCTAGAGACTGGCTTCAGTTTTGTTTAAGAACAAAACATTTTGTAATTTTCCAAGGAAGAAAGAGAGTGACAAAGGGGTGTGTCATGGTGGAAAAAAAGGTTCCCTTATCCCCAAAACCTATTAGGATATTTCAGTTTGTATAATAACATTCAAAGCACATTTTCATCAATATTTTGGAGAATTCATGGTAAATATATTTCTCTTCTGTTTATAAATTTAGTCTCTAATTAGTTTGCAATGTTACAAATTTCTGTGAAGATTTTTCCCTCTTTTCTAATTTTCTAATTTTTTTTTTGCATTTCTGACCTGAGCAGAATTCAGAATACAAAAATGAGATTATATCAATCAATCAATTAATCAACATTTGTTAAGCCACTACTATGTGTCAGGCACTGTTTGAAAGCAGAAAACGACTTAAGTCTTTTATTTCAAATTCCTAAATGTGACTTAGTTACTCTGGTCAATACAATGATCCAAGACAGTTCTGAAGGACTCATGATGAAAAATGTTATCTACCTTCAGAGAGAGAACTGATAAACTTGCTAAGTGCAAATTCAAGTATAATTTTTCATGTTCTTTATTTTTCTTGCTTTTTTTTGCAACATGGTTAATATGGAAATGTTTTACGTATGTAATTAATATCATTATTGCTTGCTTTCTCAGCGGGTGGGGAGGAGCTGGTAGAAGGGAGAGAACTTGGAACCCAAAATTAAAAAAAAACTTAATGTTAAAAATAAATAAATAATAATTAAAAAATAAACTTATCTCTCACTGAACATTTAGTCATGAAGTTAGTGGAAATTCCTGTTTTTCAGGAGAATGAGTTTAGCATTAGAAATGCAACAATTATAAACATTCAGGACAGTCAATTTGAGTATGAAGCTTTGACATTTAACTTAAGCTTAAGCAATATTTCAATTTAGAAAGTTCTTCCCTGGGGTCAAAAATGTCTAGTTTCAGAAGAAATCCTGATTCAAATGTTTTCACAAAGTCCAAACTAGGTTTTAAATAAATCAGGTTCTTTTGAAAGGGATATTTTTCACCCATTAACCAAGAGACGATTCCAAGAAGCCTCCTTAGGATGGCAGTAGGTTTGACCAAGAATAATTTAGCCTCCAAATCTATAGATTACAGAGCAGAATTCTCAGAAGCAGGGCAGTTATCAGAACCTGTGGGATCCCAAAATGATTACTGATAACTCAAGGTGGAATTGAGATTTATGTCAAATTTCTATCTTTAGTGATAAGGATGCTTTTCTGAGCACTTGTTTTATGTCAGACCAGGCCAGGGCTACACAAAAATTTTAACAGGGAGAGTAGCGAAGACAATAGAGTAATTATAATTCACAGACAATCAAACAAACAAGTTTCTTGTTTATTTGCTTGTGGAAAACAAGTTGAAAGGGAACAGGATTTGGACAAATCCTACTCCTGGGCAAGGTATGCACCCAGAAAAAAGAAGGGAAAGGAGGCCTTCCTAATAAGACCCTAAAGTTTCTCAGCCCAGTCCTTGCTTTCAACTACTGAATCAAACTCATCAGAAAAATTAAGGTGGCTACTAGGCTGAGTGCTTTAGATATAATAGTTTATGTATAGTATTTTATTCATACACAAGAGGTAGACAAACAGATAATACAGACAAGTGCAGAAAACACTAATAATATCTCTGCTAGTTCAAATGCTGTAATAAATAGAAGAATGTTGATTTATAAGTCTTTAGATAGGCTTGTACAAAAAAAGAAATCACCACGAGAAATCTCAGGGAAAGTAGCTATTTTGAAACTTTGTCCAAAAGATTGTGGCATACTACTACTACATGGTAGCATCATCAGGAATAGTACTTAGGGCCAAAAGTTAGCCTCCTGAAACACCAGAATTGCCAGTTAAAGTCATGACCACTAGTTTTGTCTTTGTCCTTAGTCTCCTGTATTTTGGACTGTTCTTGGAATAAAGTACAGATCTAACCATGTTATTTCCCTACTCAGTAAGCTTAGATTTGAAGTCAACAGACCTGGATAAGAATTACATTGGGAAAACTGGGTGGGTGTATAACCTTGGGTAAACCACTTCCTATCTCTAAATCTGTTCCTCATATGTAAAATGTGAAAGTTCTAATTCCTACCTCATAGGGTTGTTGTGCGAGTATTGAATCAGATAACGTATGCAAAGTGCTTTTCAAATCCCTGTGTCCACATCAGCTATTATCATCATTTTTAGAAACATTGTAGCATATGCTTTCTTGATGAAAGCTAGTTGAATTGAGTTGCTTGAATAGCTGTTCTCTAAGTAAAATTCTCCAGTAATACCAGCATTGAAAATGTCAATATTCAGTATTGTTAATAACATATAATATTAGCTGCTGACGTGAAAATTACATCCCATTAGTTCTGAGACAGCACTGTCCCTTCTAATACCCCTTTCCCTGCAGTCAACCACTATCTAACAAATTGGCTTTTGCCTTAAATAACCACAGTAACCATCTCAGCAAAGAAGTTTCTGGATAAATGCTTTAAAGCACTTTGGAAAACATGCTGAACTGTTCTGTGGATGTGACTCTGGGTTGTTTGGGTGGTTTTGAGAACTCTGCGAGGTTCTACTCAGCTTGATCAACTTTGAATAGCAGAGGCTCTATACTTGTCATTTGAAAACCAGCCTAGTTAAGTTTAGAAGGTTCACTACCAGGATAAATGTTTCTGCCCCAGCCACTCCTGAAGACCGCTTATTGAGGGATAGATGGTGGTGGAGGGAACACCTGCAATGAAGAAATCATGGAATTAGAAGCTGTAGGGTAGAGAGGTAAGAGTGCTGGATCTGGAGTAAGAAGGCCTGAATTCCAGCTCTCCCACTATCTGGCTGTATGACTTTGGCAAGTCATTTTCCTATTTTGGGACTAGTTCCCTTTTGCTGACTCTGTGTTCCAGCTCAATTGGCCTGCCTGTTGTTCACCAAAATTGACAATCTATCATTTGCCTCCATGCCTTTGCCCCCATGATTGGAATGCTCTCCCTTCAGTTAAAATAGGAAACCATCGGATCATGTCGTCTTTACTCAAGGGTAACCCTCCAGGGATATTCTTCTGAAATTCTCCCTGCAACTACTACCATAGGATGGTAGCCTGGTGTCTCTCCCTACTAACTGAATGTGTTATAGAAAAGTTGATTTGACTTCTAATGCCATGATGGTGGATTGAGGAAGGAGCCCTCTGAAGCTAAACAACTAGAAAAGCACCACAGAATTGATCTAGGAGCTGGGAAGAAGCTTATCAGCATGGCAGGAAAGGTCTGTCTCACTTAGGTTGGAGAAGAATGAGGTTCAAGAGCAGCAGCAGCAGCCAGCCTCACTGCAGAGGGCCTATAGTAAGACTCCTAGCCTGGGGCAATCTACCAGCAAGGCTCTGCCCTCCTGAAAACTAGCAGCCCCCTAGGCAAGTGAGCAGACTGTGCAGCACAGCAACCCCACCCAAGCACAAGCCACCAGGAAGGCCTTGACCCCATGGCTGACCAAAGGTGAAGTCCCACCCTGGAGCCTACCAGCAGAAAGACTGTTTCCATAGCAACCCAGTGGCAGGGCCCTACCCCCGGACAGACCAACAAGATACTTCCTCCAGGCCCAGCAACCAAAGACTCTATATCCCACATAAAAGAGGCATGAAAGAGCTATTATAATGGACAGGAAAATGGGGGGGGGGGCATGGGCAAAGCTTAAACCTTACTCTCATCAAAATTGGCTCAAAGAGGGAATAACATACAAAGTCTGTTGAATATAGAAATCAATCTTACCCTATGATGAAGTAAAAAGGGGATGGGGATCATAAAAGGGGAAGGGAGGCTGATAAATGGAAGGGTATATTGGGGAAGGCAGTGATCAGAAGTAAACTATTTGCAAAGAGGGAAAGGATGGGTCACCAGAGGGGACGATAAGCAAAAAATAGCATGGAGGGAAATACACAGTTATCATAACTATAAATGTGAATGGGATGAACTCACCCATAAAATAGAAGCAGATGGCAGAATGGATTAAAAACCAAAATCCTACAATATGTTGTTTATAAGAAACAGATCTGAAGCAGAGAGATACACACAGAGTAAAGGTAATGGGCTGAAACAGAATCCATTATGCTTCAGTTGAAGCAAAAAAAGTGGGGGTAGCAATCATAATCTCAGACAAAGCAAAAGTAAAAGTATATCTAATTAAAAGAGATAAAGAAGGAAACTGTATCTTGCTGAAAGGCACCATAGACAATGAAATCATATCAGTACTCAACATATATGCACCAAATAGTATAACATCTAAATTTTTGAAGAACTTGAATGAGTTATAGGAGGAAATAGATAATAAAACTGTACTAGTGGAAGACCTCAACTTTCTTCTCTCAGAAGTAGATAAATCTAACCAAAAAGTAAACAAGAAAGAAGTTAAGGAGGTAAATAAAATTCTGGAAAGATTAGATACTATTATGATAGATCTCTGGAGAAAAATGAATGGAAATAGAAAGGAATATATCTTTTTCTTAGTAGTACATGGCACCTACACAAAAATTGACCATGTAGTAGGACATAAAAACCTCACAACCAAATGCAGAAAAGTAGAAATAGTAAACACATCCTTTTCAAATCATAATGCAATAAAAATTACATTCAATAATGAACAATGGAAAGAAAGATTAAAAATTAATTGGAAATTAAATGGGTCAAAGAACATGAGTCAAAGAGCAAATCATAGAAACAATCAATAATTTCATCAAAGAGAATGACAACAATGAGACAACATCCCAAAATTATTTGGATGCAGCCAAAGTGTTAGTTAGGGAAAATCTCATATCTCTATTTATATCAATAAAAGAGAGAAAAAGCAGATCAATGAACTAGGCATTCAACTAAAAAAAAAAAAACTAGAAAAAGAACAAATTAAAAATTCCTAATTAAATACCAAATTGGAAATCCTGAAAATCAAAGGAGAGATTACTAAAATTGAAAGTAGGGGTAGCTAGGTGGAGCAGTGGATAGAGAACTGGCTTTAGAGTCAGGAGGACCTGAATTCAAATCTGCCCCCAGACACATAACATTCACTAGCTATGTGACTCTGGGTAAGTCACTTAACCCCAATTGCCTCACCTAAATAAATAAATAAACAAGCAAACAAGCAAATAAATAAATAAATATAAAATTGAAAGTAAGAAAACCCTTGAAGTAATAAATAAAAATGGAAGCTGGTTTTATGGGAAAAAAACCCAATAAAATAAATAAAACATTTGTTAATTTGATTTTTAAAAAGGAAAGGAGAAAACCAAATTACTAGTATCCAAAATGAAAGAGGTGAATTCACCACCAGTGAAGAGGAAATTAAGACAATTGTTAGGAGCTATTTTGCCCAAGTGTATGCCAATAATTTTGACAATCTAAATGAAATGGATAAATATCTATAACAATACGAATTACCCAGATTAACAGAAGAAATAAATACTTAAATAACTCAATCTTAGAAAGAGAAATTAAACAAGCCATCAATTAACTTTTTTTATTTTTTTATTTTCACATTACTGATGTTGTAAGGAAGAATTAGAACCAATAGGAGGAACCACAAGAAAGAGAAAACAAAACAAAACAGAAGAAAAAAAATAGCAAATAGTATGCTTCGATCTGCATTCAAACTTCATAGTTCTTTCATTGGATGTGAATAGCATTTTCCATCATGAGACCTTTGGAGATGTCTTAGATACTTGCACTGATGAGAAGGGCTAAATCTATCAATGTTGATCATCGCACAATGTAGCTGTTACTGTTTACAGTGTTTCCCTGGTTCTGCTCACTTCACTTGGCATCAATACATACAAGTCTTTCCCTGTTTTGTTTTGTTTTTCTGAAGTCTGCAGGCTCATCATTTCTTATACTATAATAGTATTCCATTACATTCATATACCACAACTTGTTCAGCCATTCCCCAGTTGATGGGCATCCTCTCAATTTCCAATTCTTTGCCACCACAAAAAGAGTTGCTGTAAATATTTTTGTACATATGGATGCTTTTCCCATTTGTATGATTTCTTTGAGATACAGCCCTAGAAATGCTAGTGCTGGGTCAAAGGGTATGCAGATTTTTATAGCCCTTTGGGCATAGTTCCAAATTGCTCTCCAAAATGGTTGAATCATTTCACAACTCCAACAACAATGCATTAGTGTTCCAATTTTCCCACATCCTCTCCAACATTTATCATTTTCCTGTTTTGTCATGTTGGCCAATCTGATAGGTGAGATGTGGTACCTCAGAATTGTTTTGATTTGCATTTCTCTAATCAATAGTGATTTAGAGCATTTTTTCATATTACTATAGATGGCTTTAATTTCTTCATCTGAGAACTGCCTATTGATATCCTTTGACCATTTATCAATTGGAAAATGACTTGCATTCTTATAAATTTGACTTAATTCTCTATATATTTTAGAAATGAGGCCCTTATCAGAGACACAACAGAGTTGTAAAACATCAATGAATGTCTTCAGAAAGAATCCCCAGAACCAGACTAATGTGGAAATGTTTTACATAATTGCATATATATAACCTATATTTGATTGATTACCATTTCAGGGAGTGGGGAGGGGAGCAAGGAATAGAATTTGGAACTCAAAACTTTAAATAAAAATGTTAAAAAAATTGAAAAAAAATTTGATTTGATGGCCTGTAATGTGCTACATCAGGGCAGCTGGATGGCATGTGGACAGAGTGCTGGACTTAGAGTCAGAAGAACTTATCTTCATTAGTACAAGTGTGGTCTCAGACACTGACTAACTGTCTGACCCTTGCACGTCACTTAACTCAGTTTGCCTCAGTTTCCTCATCTATAAAATAAACTGGAGAAGGAAATGGCAAACTACTCCAGCATCTTTGCCAAGAAAACCCTAAATGGGCTCACAAAGTGTTGGACATGACTAAAAAATGGCTGAACAACAACCATTGGCCCAGGAAGCACCACAGTAGCGGGTGCCAAAGATACTCTTTGCACAATATAGCCTAAGGCCGAAGTAATCGTATCAATTCCAGACAGTCCTGTCACAGTACATGAAGAGTCCTGGCCTTTTCAGCCTGCCAACTCTCTGCTCCTGTTGGTTAGGGCCACAATTATTTTTCATTAGTATGAGTTTAAAAATGAAATTAAAAAAAAAATAAAGTCGCAGGAAACATGGGAAATTATTTAAGAAAGGTCAGAGAATATCCCCAAGTTCTCTTTATGTCCTGGTCTCACTCCCATCCCACTTCCAAGAATAATGTGATCACACATCAGATTTCCGTTAAAATTCAGTCAGCAAAGCAGACAGAAGCTTCACATTTCAAATTTAGCTGTCATTGGGAATACGCTAAAAGCTTTTTGTCAGGCAAACTGTCTTTTCTGCCAAAGTCAGCCTTACAGACATGCTATGCTCCACAAACTCTTTTTAATTTGGCTCATAACGAAGAAGTTGTCCTTAGCTAAGGCCCTAGAGCTGAGGCCACCTCATTTCTCCTGCAAAGATAGCAGATCTTGCTGGTTTTTTCCTTACTATTTTCTCCCTTACCCCTCCCCAATAGCCTCTCTCTTTTAGGTTGTTCTAATACAACATGCTGTGTCATTTTATTCCCGTTTTTTTTTCTGACAAAAAGGAAACAACTGTGGGTAGTTCACGTAACAAGGAAGTTGTTAATAGATGCACAACTGTAGGTTCCTCTCTACTCAGAGAAAGCCATGAAATTGCCATATATCTCTATGCCAAATGGACATTAATATGTCAATAAAAGGCTTGCCTGTAAAAAGTTCAGAGAAAATCTTCAGAATCTCTGAGATTCCATGGAAACTGTGAGCTCAGTAGCTTCCTGTGTGTCCCATGGAATACTGACTGCCAAGACGTGACCTCTTGTCCCTCTGGAGAAGCCGTCAAAATAAAAAGCACTATAAATCCTGACATTTTAATTCAAGAGTCCTGTGGATATTGGGCCTAGTCAGTAAGAAGATATACATCAAGCTCATATAAGAGGCTTTTTCCAATCCCCTTTCCCCATACCACTCCCTGTCCCCCCCAACTATAAGGGTCTCCCCTTCTAAGATTTCTATGTAGCATCCACTCTGGGTTACATTTACAGGTTAGATCCCTAAAGGGTGACTACTACCTCATGTTCTAAGGCAATGATGTCAAACTCAAAAAGAAATGGGAGGGGCAGGTAGGTGGCGCAGTGGATAGAGCTCCAGTCTTGGAATCAGGAGGACCTGAGTTCAAATCTGGCCTGACACATGACACTTACTAACTGTGTGACCCTGGGGCAAGTCACTTAACCCCATTTGCCTCATCAAAAAAAAAAAAAAAGAAATGGGAACCACTAATCCATGCATAAGGTTGCCTGTGGGTTGCATATGACTTAGTTTTAAAAATGTGATATTATTTATGTTTTATTGTATTTTTATTTATTTTGTTAAACATTTCCCAGTTATATTTTAATGCGGTTTAGGCCTACTCAGGAGTGTTATGGGCCACATGTATTTGACACTTCTGTTCCAGGGTATACTAAAGGTTCAAGTTCCTACTACCATAGCTTATGAGCTCCCACCAGTGTGTTTCCCATTAACAGATAGTAGACATGACACCTCTTAACAAAAAGCATTTATTAAGATAGCACAGGAAGAACATTAGCTATAAAACTCCCTTTCTATAAACCTAAGGTACATCCTTCCACAAATCCATACAGCTTCTGTGGAAAAAACAAGCATGAACTTAGAGCGTAACAGTAGTGAGACACACATGTTAGGAACATCTATGACCAAGGCTGCTTCTACAGTGTTAAAGGGTCTCAAAATCTTTTCTCACCTAGTAGAGTTTTCACAAAGCTCAATTGTGTTGCCAGGGCTAATTTTCTTATGGGTCCACATCATTTCTCTTCTCTACTCAGCATTTAGTATGGCACCTGGGACATAGTAGGTATTTAATAAATACTTGTTGACTTGACTTGCTAACAGGAAATCCTGTCTTTGAAGGTGCTTCTGGTCTCGAGTGAGCTCTTTCTGTGATCTGTGTCTCTCTGAAGTTTGCGTGTCTGGTTTTTTTAGCTGTACCTCCAATTCTTTCGGCCTGACTCTCTAATTGCTGGATCAGGTGTCTCATTCTGGATGGATAAGCATGAGGGAAGAGCAAAACTTCTAACCTCTCCTAAGAGGTGAAGAATTGGGTTCATCCCCAACTACTAACTTCTTTCTCAACTGATTGGACTATATCTTTTTATGGTTACCCTGGAATATATCAAATATTATTTGTCCAATGACCTATCCGATTCACTCAAGGGACTCATTAACACCTCATGAAGGGATCACCTGACATGGCTGGATTTTCATAATTAGTTAATAATTCATTATAGAACCCTTTCTATGCTAAGATTATGGGTTTTCAAGCACTGACTCATATATCCCTATACATGTATGTATGTATGTATACATACATATATACACACATGTATGTATGCATACATACATATATACACATATGTATGTATGTATACATACATATATACACATATGTATATTGTATAATATACATTTATGCATAAGTGTATACACATACATTTATGAACATATATATGTATGGGTATATACATGCATATCTAATAGTGCTTCTCTGGCCTCTGCTCCCACCAAGGGCCAGGGGTTTGAGTGAGTTGCTCCATCACTGACAGAGCCCCCACAGATTGTGACCCTTCAGTTTTAATGTTTAAAGAGCACCAGTTCCATTTAACCACTTAACAGTCAGATTATCTTTTATATAGAAATGTTTACTTAAAAGATATAGAAAGAGCAATCCCTCTCCCCACCCCCCAATACTTGAATACAATCCCCTCTATACCAACTCAGTCTCTGGAGAGGAGAGGGAGATTTTAGGTCCATAGTTTAGCTAAGTTCTTACATAGCTTTCCCATTAAGTTCCAAGTTCAAAGCAACAAGATTCTTCCCAGACCTTTGCATCCTGTGACCCTGATTCTTAGGGATTCCCTTCTGGACTGGTTGCGAGATCTGCTTTGGAATTCCGGTTCCAATGTCCCCCTGGCTCAAACTCTAAGGTCAGGAGGATGCACTTCTCATACCTAGAATTGAAAAGGGCAAATGAAAGAGACCAATATCCTAAACCTGTTTCTTAGGGCAACAGAGTGTAAGGGGAGGGGAAGGTAGTTCTCAAGACCTTTTTCCTAGCTTACTACATAGTGCCCCTGCTATGAACAAATGAATCTTTCATCCCTGGACACTGTGGGAAAGAGGGAGACTATCCTCAGGTAGATTTAAAAACAGAGATAGTTTTAGCTATGCAGCCGATGGAAAGAGGTGGCTCCCAACCACATGGTAGGCCAACAGATGGTAGCTACACATAGACCACTCCTCTCAGAAACAGGTCCTTGGAATCTTTTACATGAGCACATTCATCTTAGGGGTTCTGGACATGCTCAAAACATATCATGTATGTATACACACATATGAATGAAAATATATTTATACATACAAATACATACATATGTTTGTGTGGATGCATATATGTATATGAATATGCATATATGAATTAATAGAACTCTAGCTAGGGCATAGCTCTCCTAATTCCATGTTAGTATACTTTCTGCAATGTTCTTCCCACTAGATCATACTGTCAAAAGCTGACTTTTAGGTTGTTGGTCAATGAGTTCAAGTTTAGGTAAAGTTAGAATACTCCATTCTCTAATCAGTATTTGTCAGGTGGTGGGGTGGGGGTGGGTGAGAAGGGGTAATATATAAAAGTTGTAGCCATAAAGTGATAAGACTAATTTTCTTTTAAACCAGGCCTGCATACTTTTGGGACCAAAGTAGTACAAATGCTACTGAATAAGGAGGGAGTGTAGGTACCGTGATACCAACATAAAAGAACATTCTTTTGGCTGGAGACTCTGTTAGATTCATTGTGTTTCTCCCTTCATGTTTCTATGGACCTTGCTTCTAGTTTTGGAGTGCTGTCCATCCTTTATTTCCCAAATCCTTTTTAAACTTCTGGATTTTTATTGTCACTATTTTAAATAATAATAATAACATTATTGTTGTAACAATAGCTTGCATCTATAAAGTATTTTAAAGTGCAAAGAATTTTAAATATGTTATCTTATTTGATTTCCTCAATTCAGTGAGGTAGGTTTTATATGTGTGTGTGTGTGTGTGTGTGTGTGTATTTACAGACAGAGAGAAAGTAGTATAAAGGGCAATCAGGAAAAGCTTTTTGTAGAAGATATCATTTCAGCAGAGATTTGAAGGAATCTAGGCAACCTAGGAGGTGAAAGTGAGAAGGGAGAGCATTCCAGGTATGGATAGTAGCCAGTGAAAATGCATAGTCAGGAGGTGAAAGTCTTTTGTTAGAAAGAATAATAAGAATAGTTTCTCTGGACTGTAGAATATGTGGAGGAGAGTAAAGTTTAAGAAGACTAGAAAAATATGAAGGAGCCAGGTAAAAGTAAGGATTTTATAGTTGATCCTGGAGGTAATTGAGATCTCCTGGAGCTTATTAAATAGAAGGGTGATGGGATTCAGACCTGTGCTTTAGTGACATCACTTTAACACCTGAATGGAGCATGGACTGCAGTGGGGAGAGACTTGTGGAAGGGAGCCCAACTAGCAGACTGTTGCAATATGCCAGGTGTGAGGTGACAAGGGTCTGCACCAGTATGGTGGCAGTGTCAGAGGAGAGAAGGGAGCATATGAAAGATGTTACAAAGGTAAAATCAGTAGGAATTGACAACTGATTGGATATGGGGGAGGGGGGTGAGAGAGAAGGAAGAGTCAAAGATGGCACCTATCTTGCCAGTCTGGCTGCTTGGGAGGGTTGTGGTACTCTCTACAGTAATGGGGAAATCAGGAAAGTTTGTGGAGAAAAATAACTAGTACAATTTGGGAAGTCTTGAGTTTAAGATGTATAGAAATCACTTAGTTCAAGATGTCCAAAAGGCAGTTGGAATGTGAGACTGGAGGTCAGAAGAGAGGATAAGGCTGGATAAATAGATTTGACAATGATCAGAATAGAAATGTATGTTCCTACTGCAGAAATCTCCAATACAATTTCCTTTTAGAAATTATTAGGATACTCTGAACAGGATGGAATCATAAACATCATTCAAAAGAGCTACATTAGCCATAAAAACTCAAAAAACCCTTTTAAGCAGTTGTGGTTCACAATAATTCTGACCTTATGAAGAGTTAGTTATAAATAAAGAGTTTCCCCTAAAAGGAATACTTTTAAGATGATTTGATTACCTTCTGTGTATAGTTGTGTTTTTTGTTTTGTTTTATTTGTTTAATGAAATATCTTTTGAAAAGATGGAAACAAAATTTGGTAAATATATTTTTATGAAAAAACTTTTAAATGGACTAGTGAGAACTTAAAAATTACTCATTATGTAATTTGCATAATGAGATTCTGGAATGCTTAATTTTAAATGTACAACAGTTCTAAGCAATTGAGATTATGAAATCCTTATGGTGTAATGTGCTGATCAAATCACACTTTGGAGTCATTACATTTCCACTGTCTGACTTTAGCATTTCATGTGAATTACAACATCTTTATTAATGAAAATTTAGTTTAAAATGTTAAGATTCTGTGTTGTTGTCATTCCTCAGCATCATGTGAATGTGTACAGTCTTTCCTGGTGACCATTCTGAGGCAGACCAGTCACTTAAATGACTAAGGTCAGGTGTGCTTGTTAAAAGACCAATTTCATCATGTTATTATTGTGCCTCCTATGTTTTTGTTTTTTACAATTTTCTAGGAACCTACTTACTAATTTATACATAAGAACAATAAAACTACAACTGCAAAACATTTTATAGAAATAAAGACATGAATAATTAGGGAAATATTAATCACTCATAGGCAGGTCACGCTAATGTGATAAAAATGACAACATTACCTAAATTAATTTCCTCTTCAGTGTCATATTAATCACTTTACCAAAGGATAACCCAAAAGAACTAGAAAAAAATAATGAAATTCATTCAGAGACACAAAAGGTAAAGAATTTCAAGGAAAATAATGACAAAAAATGGAAAGATAGGGGATTTAGCAGGAACAGATCTCAAACTTGACTGCAAAGCAGTAGAGTTCTCAAAACAATCTGGGTAAATAAATAGACTGATCAGAGGCACAGATTAGGTAAATAACATACAGAGCAAATCAATCTAGTAGCCGAGCATCAAACACAAAGAACACAGCAACTGCAGTAAGGATTATTTGATAAAACCTGCCAGAAAAATAGGACAGAAGTTTCACAGAAATTAGATTTAGACCGACACCTCATCCCATATACCAAGATAATCTTCCAAATTGATATGTGACTTAGTTATAAAAGGTCACATCATTAATAATTTAGGGAAACATGGAAGATTACCTTTCAAATTTATGGATAGAGGAAGTGTTCATAACCAAACAAGAGATAAAGAAGACCACAGAAGATAAAATGGATAATTTTAACTGCATAGAATTTTATTTTTTGCACAAAGAAATCCAATATAGTTAAGATTAGAAGGAAGGAGTTAAGTGGGAAAATATCTTAGAGTAAATCTGTCTGATATATAAGAAACTGATTTAAATTTATATGAATAAGAACCATTTCATAATTGATAAATGGTTTAAGGATAGAAAGAGATACTTCTTTTTTTTTTATTTTTAGGCAATTGGGGTTAAGTGACTTGCCCAGGGTCACACAGCTAGTAAGTGTCAAGTGTTTGGACTGAGGCCAGATTTCAACTCAGGTCCTTCTGACTTTAGGACCGGTGCCGTATCCACTGCTTCACCTAGTTGCCCCGAAAGAGACACTTCTTAAGAGAAGAAAAACAAACTATGTATAGAAAATTTTAAAAACTGCTCTAAATCACTTAAAAATTGGAAAAATTCAAATAAAAGCAATTCTGAGGTTGCACCTTACTACCATCTGATTAACAAGGCTAGTAAAAAACAAAAAGAAAATGACTAATGTTGGAAGGACTGAAGGCAAACTCCATTGTTGGTGGAACTGTTAATTAGTCTAACTACTCTGGAAAGCAATTTGGAATTTGCACAAAAATGTTACTAATCAAGCTATACCAGTGCTAGGTCTATATGCTAAAAAGATCAAAGAAAGAGAAAAAGACATTATATATACAAAAACTTTATAAAAGGGTTATGTTTTGGTGGTGGTGGTAAAAACTGGAAACTAAGGGGTACTTATCAATTGGAGAATGATTGAACAATTACGGTATGTGAATGTAATGTAATACTATTGTCCTGTAAGAAATAAGGGGGGGATTTCAAAAAGACATAAAAACGCCCGTATGAACTCATACAAAGTGAAGTAAGCAGAATCAGAAGCACAATTTATATTATATCGAATTGAAAAATAAGCAATTTTGAAAGATTTGAGAACTATGATAAACTAAATAATAAATCAAGTGTTGTTCACTTCATGATAGAAACATGAGGAACTAAAATAGAGAATATGAAATGTATTTCTGGACCAATAAACGAATTTGTTTTGCTTTACTGTGATTGTGTGACATAGGTATCCTTCCCTTCCCTTCCCTTCCCTTCTGTGAATTCTACTTTTTTAAAGGATTGTTGTGAGTTTCTGAACCTCATTCTCCTGGAATGTGGAGGAAGATTTCTTGGGTAGTGGGATACCAGAGAATTGAGGCTTCTAGAGAGAGTACAGTTCCTGGGAAGGGCCAAGGAGTAAGCTCACTAACAAACTCAAGTTCACAGATCTAGCACCTAGAATTCTAAAAAGAAAATAAGAATCCTGGGCAGCACCAGCTTTTTAAATTTTTTTTAATTTATGGAATAAAACAAGCATTTTCATGACATAGCATAATAAAGAAAGATGATTGCACGTGAAACTGCAAATCTATTGTCTATAACTTGCTATTCATTTTAAATATACAATAGTTATCATATAAATTTTTTTCTCCCCCCTCTCACTGAGATGGTTACCATTAGACTCAAATAGGTACATATGTGTGTGTGTGTGTGTGTGTGTGTAAAATTATTCTATATATACTTCTATTTTTCAGTTCTTTCTCTGGATGCAGATATATTCTTTTTAGCTAATTTGAGTATTTATAATAGTCAAAATGACATTTGCTGAGCCTTTTGGAGAGAGAAGAGGATCATACTAGGAAGGCCTTGGAGCTTAGAGTAGAAGTAACCACTCACTAAAGCTATAATATATGGAAGCAAAAGACATGGACTGTGCACTCTGGTATTAACATTTAATCATTCAAATGGATCTTTGATTTCAATAATATGAATATGTCTTCCAACAATATAGAGCTCCACCTGACCAAGTCTGCCCATCCTGGGTGACTCTTGTCTATATCATCCCATAAGTTTGACCTCAGAGAATACTCCCAATGTGTGTGTGTGTGTGTGTGTGTGTGTGTGTGTGACTTTTTTCTGATGCACAAGGAAAAAGGTGGGGCAAGTAGGCTGCCCATCAGTTATCCCTTCATTTTGGCACATGGCCATCCCATTTTCTTTTTCAATCATAAATTCCATTTTCTTTTTCAATCATACATTCCTTTCCTCATTATTTATAGTTCCATGTATGTCTTGTGCTAAGCCTTTTCACATTTACAATTCACCTTTCCATTGTCGTTTGAGTGATACTCACTCATTTTTTCAAAAGCTGTAGTCTACCATGACTCTTTTCCACTTGCCAATACTGCTAAAATATCAGCATTAAAATATGGACTCTTATTTCTGGGAGAAGTTTGATGAGTTGAAAGGATAGTTTTAATTTCCAGGGGGTGATATAACCCAATCCCCCCACGTTGTTTAATTTTGGGACTAACTTGTTTAATTGCATTGTCTGTCTAAGATTCTTTCTCTGTCTCTCTGTCTCTGTCTCTCTTTCTCTCATCATTGTCTCTGCTCTAAAGCCTGTCTAACTGCATGTCACTATCTAGAAATAGGCATTCTTTAACCATTTGATTTTTCTTGAGTGAAGAGTCTGATCAAACTCACTTTAGTGGCTACAGATCTCTTCCAGGAAACTTTGTAATGTTATGAGGACTGAATGTCATCTATATCCAGGAATGTTAGGGTAATTTTCTCATGGGAGTTCTAGCTTCTCTCAGCAGGAGCTGAGGGTCACAACCTGTTGCGGCAAAAACAAGGAAGTCTCACAAGACCTCTCCTTTGCTGACACGCAGCTCCCACGGTTGGCTCGGCTACTCACACCCCTGACACGAGGGCTGCAGGTGTCCAGCAGACTTGGTGATTGGCTATCACGTGGAGATCATGCTTTGATCAGGTGTTACTAGGGATATAAAAGAAAGCTACTAGCACTTAATAAGCGGAGCTTCTGCCAATCTTGCTGTTCTCCCACCTCGTCAATGAGCCTCCGGGTTAAGAGTATTGAGCTGGTCTCATGCTCACCACTGCAGCAGCCGCGTCACAGGAACATCTGGAAGACCTCACCGTCCACAGAGAATCTCTATTCTACTTAGACTCTGTTTGGGATCTCCTCCATAACAGAGGTAACTATCCTTGGCAAGAATCTCCCCATTCTATGAATTATCTAATATTAATATTCAGAGAGTTCTTGGAGAAGAATGTCTTAATTTTAATATCTTTTAATAATTTTGATGTCTGCATAGGAGACACTTTGTTTGAAGAGAGCTTTTAAGTTAGTATTTTGCTCTTCAGAACTAAATCCTTTTTTATCATCAAATAATAAACATAGTGGGATCTTACACTCTTTATACCTCTCCATTAATTGTCATGGGAAAGGCATGTTTTACTGTGGAAAATCACTTGTGAATACCTGCTTTTTCTGTATGAACAGTCTCATAAAGTTATTGTCAATGCAATGTGGAGATAATTCTCATAAAATTTTACATAGATGGGAAGGTAGACATACAAATTGATAAATGTTGCCTTTATTATTACTATTAAATTTTGGTATTAATATAATCTGTGATTTCTCCCATGCTTTTGTTATTTTCCCCTTCTTCAGATACTCTATGACTTGATCACACAATTCACTCGTAATTATATTGCTTTTTATATTCATCTCCTCCGTATATTTTTTCTAATCCAACATCTTTTCCAATTTGTAGTTGCTGTTGTTCTATCTCAGCCTCTTCTGTCAGCAAATTTGGGACTGTGATGTTTGAAGTCTAAATGTGGTAGTTGAAATCTCCTTTACAATTTATTAAGTTTGTTGCTAAAAACTCTTTGGAGCTCTTTGAGGCTTTTAAAAATTTGTCACTCTATTTTTATTTGTAAGTGGCTGTAGAATGACCTAGGATGGTTGGGTCTCTCACTAGGCTTTCATTAAATTGTTTTTACCTTCCAATATTTCAGTACATGTTATGATGCTCATGATTTTCCATCATTCTTCTCCATAACATTTTACAAATGACTTTATATTCTGAAGTGGTGTTGACTGAAGTTATTCTGACAGTACAAGTCTGAGAGGGACTTGCCTCTATCACCTCTAAGAGTGTTTTACTTCTGACAGTAGTTTGAAGCTCTTAAATTTATCCTATAAGGCTGGATGTATATATGTTTGTGTGGATTAAAACTTAATTCAGTGGCATGCTAGAGATAGCTTATACTGGTCCTAGAAAGCCAATTTTTAGCTTTTCAATGCTAGCATTTACACCTTGGAAATTGGCAAATGTTACAAACTGGGGCTTGATTTATTGTTTTGTTGATTGTCTAGACTTAAGAAAATGATAGACAAAAATTGCAGATTGAACTTAAAGTGTGTTGTGCATATCTATATCTATATGTATTTTTTCTTTCTCTGTCAGGGAACCAGTTGTTAGACATTTACCAGCACCCCCCTGGTTGGACTCAATGTAATGTTGGGTGTTTCCCAAGATCATTTCTTTTGAGGAGAGCTTAAATATTGAGTAGTATCATATGTCTGAATTGCTTTATGGGTCTTTTATGGGCTGAAAGTAGAACCCACTGAAATTTTGGGAATTGTTTATCTAACAACTCTAAATGTGTTTCCCTTTTGAGAGAAGTCCATATGTTCTGGATATTATTATAAGTTTGGATGCTTTCAACAATTTGTGCCATAAAAGGGAGGGTTCCCATAATGTTGAGGGTTTTGCTGATAGCAACACCAAGTTTATTCCACTTTCAACAGGAATTGAAACCACACAGTGATGCTTTGGATCTGGAGGATTGTAAAATCCTAGGGAGTGGTAAGATTCACCAGAGAGAGCTATATTGCTAATTTATAAGTCCTTAAGTGCTTTCTACATTTGCTTTGGGTTGGAATAAAGGCTGTCCTGTGTTTGATATGCATTGTTAGACTTGATTGAATGTAAGAGATTTGGGAAACCTTTTACTCACCTCCGTGTAGAAAAACACATGAGCTGTATAGCAGCTTTAGTTTGATATCTCTAGAGGAAACTCTGGGTGGGAGCAAAGCAATCCAAGAAAATGTAATTTTGGGAAGGATGCCCCAAAGATTGAACTTGGTAAATTTAGGTCCAGAACTTGGAGAACTGGACTTTGTTTGTGTAAGATTTTATATAACACAATCAACTGCACAAGAACAAGGAAGGAGAAACATGATTATCAAGCAGCTTATAAGAAAAAATATCTAGATGGTTCAGTTGATTGTATGTTTCACATATCTTGGTAGTATAGTATGGCAGCCATGTAAACTAATATATAAAGAGATTTCACTAAGACAGGCATTTCTTCTAGGAATAAGGAGGTGATAATCCCACTGTCCTCAGCCCTGGTTAGTCCATGTATAAATATTTTGTTCAATTCTGGACAACACATTTTAAGAAGGACATTGGGAAGCTGAAGAGTGTCTTCTTGTTGTTCATTTTTCAGTTGTGTCCAACTCTTCATGGTCCCATTTGGGGTTTTCTTGGCAAAGATATTGGAGAGGTTTGTCATTTCCTTCTCTAGCTCATTTTACAGAAGAGGAAACTGAGGCAAACAAGGTGAAGTGACTTGCCCAGGTCACACAGACAATAAGTGTCTGAGTCCAGATTTGAACTCATGAAGATGAATCTTCTTGACTCCAAGCCCAGCATTCTATGCACTGTGCTACTTGGCTGCCCTTGAGAGTGTCTACAAGGAAATAAGTAAGGTGATAAAGAGCCTCAATTATGTCATATGAAAATAAGTTAAAGGAACTCGGGATGTTTGACTTTGAGAAGACTTAGCAGGGGACATGACAATTTTCTTTGAGTATCTGAGGTGTTGTCAAATGGAAGAGAGAACTGACTTGATCTGCTTGTTCACAGAAGGCTGAACTAGATTTAGAATCAGAGGACCTGTTGTCTCTCTCCCTGTGTGTGTGTGTGTGTGTGTATGTATATATATGTGTGTGTGTATGTATGTGTGTGTATGTATATATATATGTGTGTGTGTATGTATGTGTATATGTGTGTATGTATATATGTATGTATATATGTATTTTATTTTGAACTTAAGAAATAAAAAACCATTTCTATAACATTGTAGAAAGAAAAAAGAGAATTATACCTTATTCACTTATTCCCTCGGTGCCCGGTATAAGTCACTTAATCCTTCTCAGCATGTTTCCTCATCTATAAAATAAGACACCTGAACTAGGTGACCTCAAGGGTTTTTTCAAATCATAAATCTAGGATTCTATGAACCTAACTCAAAAATAGGAAAACTTAGGGTTGATATGAGGAAAAATACCTTACAATTAGATATCAAAAATAGAAATGGGGTGCCTTAGGAAACAGCAAGTTCACCTTCACTGATGGTCTTTGAGCAAAGGTTGGGCAGATCCTTGTCATCCATCTTGGATTTGTGTGACAGGTACACAAGGAACTGGGTCCAAAATTGAATCTGAGGGAGACGTCAGGCAGCATTGCATTTGGAAAATTGTGCAGTGCTTTCAGCAATCACAAATTTCTCCCCAACAGCAATGAAAACAAATTATCTTTTTAAATAATATTCTTCCAGTGAAGCTACATGACTGCAGAGTATGAAGCATAACAATCTCTTATGAAAGAAATTTGCAGGTGTCTGAAAAAGCAACAGTATAGTCAGCATTTTAAGTCCCTACTAAAATACCATCTTCTACAAGAAGCCTTCCCTAATCCCTTTAGATCTTTAAATAATTAATAATAGTTCTTTAAGGGTTGCAAAGCACTTTACACATGTTATCTCATTTTATCCTCAAAATAACCCTGAGATGTAAGTGTTATTATCCCTATTTGTCAGATGAGGGAATTGAGTCAGATAGAAGACTTAACCAGCTTCACACAGCTAGCAGGTCCTGAGGCAAGATTTGAACTTAGGTCTTCTTGACTTTAGATCTAGTGTTCTACCCACTGCACCCCTTGGCTACAGAGTTCTACAATGGAAGAATACTGTATTGTGGACATAAGTAAGCTACAATTTATTATCAATGGTGACTTGTTTGCTACAAGTGGTATAAAGCAGAAAACCTAGCAAATACATGATTAGAAGAGAAGATAGACTGCCCATATAGCAAGAATGAAGGGTAAAGGGCTTAAGTGCTGTACCAATACCCAAAACATGTTTTAATATCTCTGAAAATGCCTGATCAATTGGTTGAATCTTACATGTGAGATATTTCCCTTCTCCAAGTATAGATTAAGAGCTATACAGGGTGAAAAGGTATGGATGAGTGTCATGTTCAAGGATGGAAAGGGAACATTAATGAGATCATGGATCCATTGAAATATTTAACTATCATTTCTTTATTAACCTCATACCTGCCCACTTCCAATTAAAAATAAATAACCCTACAGATATCGCTTTGTAGTAATGAGGCAGATTTCTATGGGTGTAACCAGGCCCCAAATTCCAGTTGTACCTTATAATTTTTCATAGTGTTGATATGACTTCTCTGTGCTTCCTTTGGGTAGAGCAGGGATAGAGAGTAACAAACACAATAAAGGGGTTACCCTGGAGATTTTGCTTCCTTGGATTATCTGTTTGAACCAAATCTATGCATTGCTCAAGAAAAGAACACTTTATACATGAGTATAGCACTTGATACTTCAGGGTTGCCAGAGACAAAAGAGGTAAACCTGGATAAAAGAGGCAAGTCTATTATACAGATTATTTATATTAAAAATATATATATGCATATATAAATATATATGTATGTATACATATATACACACGTATATGTGTGTTTTAACAAGTAAACTAGTCATAAGTCTGCATTGTAATATTTTTATAACCAGCAATGTGATTTCAGGAAATAAAATCTAAAATAGTTTTAGGAACCCTTCTTCCCCCCTTTTTTTGCCTACTTCCTGGTTATTGACCATATTCCACAAAGGTGAAGTTTCCAGATAGCTGAGTTATGGATAAGTAAAGGGTTATTATACCTCCCTTACATACTAAGCTTGTGTATTTTGTATCATAGTTATCTGTAATCTGCCTCATAAAACTAGAAACTACTTGAGGATAGGACTATGTATTGTTCTTTCTCTCTCTCTTTTTTTAATCTTCCTAATTGCCTAACATTGTGCTTTGCACACAGCAGGTGTTTTATTGAATTATTTATTGCAGAGGCAGTGTGGTAAAGTGGCATGAGTCCTGGGTATCCTAGTTTTTTCAGACCTAGGTCTCTTGAAGTTGCCTTGCCATTTGTGTGATTGATCTTGAGCAAACTGTTCTGGGTTTCCCCCTCCCTGTCAAACAATAATAAATATCAATGCTAAGAAATGACCATTGCTACAGTTTACAAAGCACTTTTATATGTATTATTTTATTGATTTTTATGCCACCCCATTGAAAGATGTAGTTTAAGTACTGTGACTATTGTGCCAATTTAATGAATGTGGAAAGAGCCTCAGATGTGTCATTTGCCTAAGGTAATATAGCTAGAAAATGTCAGATGTTAGACTTGAACCCAAATTTTAAGCCTAATCTTTTCCCATTGCACTATGCCTAAAGGCCCTCTCAGCTCTAATATACTATAATTCTAGTGTTATTTCCATTATAAATAAAAATTGGAAATGAGTGTAGCTCATAATTTTAATCTATTGTCCGCCTACAGTGATGACCTGAGAGATTTTGGCACAACCTGTGTTTGAGTCCATGAGGATAAAGGAGGGATGTTCATTTCTTTAATACCTTCAGGGCTTCTGCATACCCCTTCTCCTACAGCATATTACTGTAGCATTCAGAGGAAGCCAATTCAGCACTTTTATTCACAGTCAGCAGTGCACCTTAGAAAAACCACAGGACTTCCAAATCAGGATACCTGGGCTTAAGTCTAAGCTAAGGCATTTAGGGGTTGTAGTAGTTGGAGTTGTAGTAGACAAATCACTTAATTTCTCAGAGCCTTATTTTCCTCATATATAAAATGGAGGATAAAAATACTTGTACAACCTACCTCCAGGGCTGTTGTGAGAAAAGTGCTTAATAAAGTTTATATGTCTATATCTAATCCATCTATCTAATCCATCTATCATCTTATCCATCTTATCCATCTATCTTATCCATCTATCTACTAGGTGGCACAGTGGATAGAGTGTGGGACTTGGAGTCAGGAAGACCTAAGTTCAAACACTGCCTCAGACACTTAATAGCTGTGTAACTCTGAGCAAGTCACTTAACCTCTCTCAGTCTTCGTTTCCTCATCAGCAAAATGGGGATAATAATAGTGCTTATCTTCTAGGGTCACTGTTAGACTCAGATAAGATAATATTTGTAAAGTGCTTGGCAAACCTTAAAGAGCTGCATAAGTGCTAACTATTATTATCACTTAGTTTTTATGGGCACCAATTTATCTATAAAATATGTGTGATATTTGTACTTTATACCTCAATGATACATGATGTAATTGTAAATGCTATGAAAATTTGAGTTAAAATAAATAAGGGGGCTCCCTCCAGCTCCTTCACTTTGCAGTATAGCTTGGTCTTGATTAAGAGGAATAATAAGTTCTGTGAAGTGGCACATATAATTGAATTCACACTATTCAAAGTTATAATTACATGAAATATAGCATTTGGTTCCAGCCCAATGGAAATATGCATTGATAATGCAAATGGGCCACCACTTCATTCATAGGATTCATTATTCTCACTAATCAGCAACTAACTATATAGGACAGTGAGGCCACTTAAGAAAGTATGAGTCTAGAACAACAGAGAGCTTTTATAAAGAGGTGAATAAATATTTTGGTAGATTTTTTAAAAATATGGTAGAATGCATCAATTTGAAAAGCAAAACAATTCGATAATGTATAATATGAAGGATGGATTTAGTTTGGGTTTGAGGAAACTCAATCCACAGATACAAATATGGTTTGTTCCCTCTTCAGATATGTAGTCATTATCATACAACGGCTTATTATACATGTGTGCATTTTAGATCAGCTATTGTCAACAGCATAAAAATATGTCTTTTTTCCGTCTCGTAGTTGAGATGGATTGTATTTAGCTATAGGAGAATGATTCCCCAGTTCTTCTCTTCTTCTTTGTGACTAATACCAAGGGGTTCAAATTATTATGGGTCATCATTGCCCCCACAATTTTGAAGTACCTTGTATTACCATTGGTTTCTCTGTTGGATTTCATTTATTTATTTCTTTTTGGTAAATTCCATGGTTACGTATTAATAGCTCTTCTGTTTGTTTTGTTTTCATTTCACAAGAAGCTACCCTGAAAAAATTCTTCTGAATTATCATCTCATGCCAAGATTATACAGGTGATATCTTTTTTATTCCCATTGAGGGTCTAACCCAAGCCTAGTGAGGTCATTCTGATTATGGTCAATTGTGGGAATATACGTCAGATGCTTCCTTTCCTTCCTGTTTGTAAGACCCAGCTAACCTTAATTGACCTTCTAGTGGACTCTAGAGCCTCATTTGGAGTTTGGATATGGTCAATGGTCTGTTGAATGGTATTTATTTTCCACATGTTTTGCACAAATTTGGCAATTCATTCTGGCATGTGGTCTTTCCTGCCCTGAAAACAAAATTCTTTTATTATGACTCTTTTTTTTTTCTTTTCTCTCTTTCCTTCTCTCTCTCATTCTTTTAATGGGTACAGTTCTCTACCCTCATTGGTAAGTCACGTTTTAGATTTAGTGTTTCCAGAGATTGGGAGAGACCTATTATGCAATAGAAGCCAACCCATTGGCATAAATCCCTGAGTTTCTTGTAGAATATGAGGCTTTTAGGGGAAAGGAAGCCTCGTCACTATTGTCAGTTGTAGGTGAGGTGCCAATTATAGTCCTTTATCAAGGCCCCTCATTCAATTCAAAACTCATGTAGGCATGATATGCTACCTGACAAGACTTGGTATTTGAATCTCTCACAACATTTATTTTATTAAGATTTTGGTAGTTGCATATACTTTGGTATATGGGAAAGTATTCCATAGTGTCACTGGATCCTTTTAAACTCAATAATGAAATTATCTATTTCAAATGATTAGTTTTATACATTCCATTGATATATAACTCACTCGCAATATTCCTTGAAGTCCAAATTTATTAGAGAAATAATGTGGTATAGTGGTTACAGAGTAGGCCTTGGAGTGAGGAAGATCTGGGTACAAGTCTTACCTCTGACACATAGTGGCTGTGTGACCCTGAACAAGTCATGTAACCTCTTAGTGCTCAAGGCAACTCTTTAAGACTCTAAATTGCAGAGAGGATGTAACTTGTCTTAATAGAGGGAGATTCCTCATGTGAAAGTTCCCTATGGCAATGAAATCTCAGGCCCCATCCCTGTCTTGTTTAGTTCTATGAACAGCTTTGGGGTTGCTTTAACTATATATGATCAACAGGACCAACATTATATGGAGGCATAGTACCTCCATATAAGTGGCGACATGATATAATTTCAAGAATATTTTCATAGATATAGAAACATATATTTACACATATATATGGAAATAAATGCCATATACCTAAGAAAATCTATAAATGTGATTAGGAAGGATGAAGATAATGATTCTACCTCTAGATTTAGCTGTGACTCTCAGCCCCTCCCACTCATGTGCATGGGAGAGTCAAAGGACTTTTAAACTGAGAAACTCAGTTTAAATCCATAGTGTTTGGGGTTTTTTTCTTCTTCACAATTGCCTCCACTTGGATAAAGACTAACTGTAGTTCAGTCATTTGGAGTTTATAACAAGAAGGCATAGGAATGCCAGCTCTAGGCTAGAGTAAGGACCATGACAGAGAGATTCAATCTCTCAGATCAGAAAGCTTTTTCAACAAATAGATTAAACCAGAGCTAGATGGCTAGGAGTGTTTCTGCTTGGTGTTCTAAAGTGTTTGGTACCTGTGGCAAAGAATTTCCTGCTGCGGTTGAAAAGCCTTCTAATCAAGACTTTGAAAAAGCAAAAAGGCAGACTACTCTTTGAGGGGAAAAAAAAAGGTGGCGAGAAACTCATTTTTTCCTAGCTATCTGGTCCTAATGATGACTGCAAGGTTCTCTTAAACAGCTGTGGAAAACCTTGGGACTTTGAAAGAGAATTAATTAACTTTCTCTTCTTTTGGGTAATACAATTCTTGTGGCACTCTATTCTACGACTCTAGCCAAAGCCAGGAACTGGAAGAAAAGAGAGCTTTCTAATCGTATGCAGAGTTGTGCTTGGTGGTAACCAGGGGACCAGTGGGGCAGCATCTGGTGGAGACAACATATCCATGACAGCAGCATCTGGTAGATACCATGCAACAAGCGGGGGCCAAGAGGAAGCAGGCTTGGCAAGAGAAGCACAATGATATCACCAGAAGCCATCAGTGCTCCCACAGCATTAGAGGAATGAGTTGATTCTCCCTGCATACACCCTGAACATACATGTTCAATATGTGTGTGCTTTTCCATCCATGCGCCCTGGTCACATGCATTCCCTATGTATATGCCTCTCCATGTGTGTTCTCCATATTTGTCTACTCTTCTGGCATGCGTAATTGTGGAAGAATACATATCCCAGTATGAGTAAAAGGAGTAAAATGTTTTAGTCATGTTTCTTACTGTATCATTAAATGCCACTTCTTTGAACTAATTGTGTTCATCAATGAAGGCAAACATATTGGAGGCAGGGGGAGGAGGAATTGTGAGAAGTGGTTTTGAATGATGCAGTGGTAGACAGAGTACCTTGAACCTGGTGTCTCTGTCTGAAGAACAAGTTTGGAGCTGCTACAAAGGAACTGCCTACATCCCCAATCAATCAGTCAGGTACCAAAAGAGACAAAGCAAATATTTAATAAATGTTCTTAGATTGATAAGCATTCATTAAGCATTTGTTTTATTCCTAGTACTAAGTAAGGCTGGAGATACAAAGAAAAAACATAAATAGTCTCTACCCTCAAGAAGATAATGTTCTAATAGGGGATACCGCATGTTTCTATTTTATGTATACAGAATAGATAGATGTTTTTGGAACATCCAGTTCAAAATGTCCATTACATAGTTGTTGATGATTCAGGACTAAAGCTCAGGAGAGATAGAAGGCCTGAATATAAACATCTATGAGTCATCTATAAAGAGATGGTCATTAAAATTCATGGCAGCTGATGAGGTTTCCAAGTGAAAGAATATAGAGAGGGAAAGAGAAGATGGCACAAGGCAGACACTTAAGGGATATTGATGTTTTGTAGTTGTGAAATGGATGAAGAAGCAACAAAGGAGAAGAGAAGGAATGTTCGTACAGATGATGGGAAAGCGACCAAAGGAGAGCAGTGTCACAAAAATAGAGTATCATTTGGATTTTGACCTGCAGAGAGGTCAGGAAGGAGGAGGACTGAGAAAAGGTTATTAGATTCGGCAATGAGGAGGCAGTTTCCATTGAAGGTTGAGGCTGTTAGCCAAATTGCAGAGGGCTTAGAAGAGAATGAAAGGAGAGGAAGCAGAGGCATCTGATACAGAAAGCTTTCTCCAGGAGTTTAGCTTTAAGTAGAGGAGAGATATGGGATGATAGCTAGTGAGGATCTAGTAAAGGATATTTTTAAAGGGTAGAGAAGACATGGTAATGTGTGTAAAAATCAAGGCAGGAATCAGTAGCTGGAAGATTAAAAGGAAAGGGAAAATGATAGTGGAGAAAATCTTTTAGAGAAGACAGGAAAAGATGGTATCAAGGTTACAGGTAGAGGGACTGGCCTTGGCAATGAGAAGGTTCATCAGAGACTGGAATAAAAGAAGAGATGATGGAGGATGATGTTAGGAGAATGTGAGATAAAGAGAAGAGGAAGTTCAGTATAAATGGTCTCAATTCCCCACCCTTCTCTGGGTGTACCTTAGGATTAGAGTGCAACAGCAGGTTATGAGAATGAAATAGATTGAGGAGATGGAAAATTAGGGTATCTGAAGGAACATCAACATATATGTTGAAGTTCATTGGTATGAAGGAAGGAGTTGAGGCAGGGAGGAAGTCTGTACTTCTTGAGAAGACAGGGAGTATATCCTGGAGGCTGCTAGGGTCTGGACTAGCATGCGTGTCAAAGGAACAATGGTTGCTGGTGGTAATGGGCAGCTATGAGTATTGTGATACCCTTATTAAGGGAGTTTGGGAATTTGGGGTGGGGTGGTCTGATAGAAAGTACAACTCCTGGAAAGAATGCCCAGAGATGCAGTGTCATCTGTATGGAGCTAGCTAGGTCTCAGGGAGTGCCAAAAGAAGAAAGGCTCCAGAGAAGAGAAATAAAATTGAACGTATTTTAATTATAGAGTGGTAATTCCAGAGGCCACAGTAGAAGGGTCAGGCAGATCTGGAGTGAGACTTTGGAGAAGTAATATTGAAGTGAATGGGAAGGAACGAGTAGAAAGCTGAGAGTGTGGATAGAGATTTGTTCTTTGTCAGTTGGAAGTTCAGTATCACTGAGAGGGGGAGACTGAGAGAGAGTTGGAATATGCTTACCCTTGTGAAATATCTAGGTGGAGTGTCATTGGATGGGAGAAGGTCCACTGATAAAAGAAAGTGATCAGAATGCTCAAGTTCTTCCCCAGGCCTTGCAGGTCTGGGCATCATCCTTAAGGGCCCATTTTCTTGATGGGAAGTGTTTCTGTGCTCTGGATGCAGCTTAGAAAATCAACCTCCAGGAGCTGCTGATAGTGTTGTTTCTTTGGGAACTCTTGAACCCTACTTAGGAAACAGAGGTAAAAATTAATGTGTCCCTAGATGTCAAGAAACCTGGCTAGGAGGCAGGAGATGTGTGCCTGAAGCATCTGGAAGCCCAGGAATGAGCAGGGTCTGGTGGTGTGTCCTTGGGGTTTTGAGAAGACTAGTTGCATGGCAAACATAAATAGACTGCAGCCAAATAGCAAAGATGATTTTCACAGAAGAGATTATAAGCAGAAATTCCAAATATTGATCACACTATCAATGAGAGGTTTTACTACATTCTGCTCTTGTCAGAACAAATCTTAGTTTTATGTTCAGCACATTTTAGGAAAGACAATAACCAAACCTAAGTGCTTCCAAAAGACAGCAATCAGGATGGTGAGAGAACTTGAAAACATGTCACTTGAAAACTGGATGAAGAAAATGAGGTTAAATGGGTAAAAGATGACTTAGAAGGGACATGACAGTTATTTTCGTATATCTGAAATACTGTCTTGTGAAATAGGGATTAGCCTTGTTCAACTTGCCCCAAGATGGCAGAAATAGAAATAAACTTCAAAGTGATAGAGTAGGCTTGATGTAAGAAAAAAAGTTCCTAGCAATTAGAGGGGTCCAAAAGAATGGGCTACCTTGGAAGGTAGCAGATTCCCCCTTTGCTGGAAGTCTTAAAGGTGTTGAACAATCATTTACTGGGGACGTTGTAGAAAAGCCTTTTAGTCAGGTACAGGACACGATAGATAAATGACTTCTGAGGTTGTTTGCCACTGAGGTTATAAGATTCTGTGAGTAAAATATATCATTAAGGGTATACATCTATCTATCTATCCATATGTATGTGTGTATATAGATATAGATCTCTCTCTGTCTCTCTCTGTCTCTCTCTGTCTCTCTCTGTCTCTCTCTGTCTCTCTCTGTCTCTCTCTGTCTCTCTGTCTCTCTGTCTCTCTGTCTCTCTGTCTCTCTCTTTCTATATATATATATCTATATATATATATCTCCAGAAAGAATATATATCAATCAAGTGTATATATTGGATTGGATGGATCCTCTGGGAAGGATTTATAGTCCAACCCAGCCCAATCTTGGCTTTGGCACTTAATACCTGTTAGACCTTGGTCAAATCATTTTATCTCTCTGGGTATCAGTTTTCTCATTTGTAAAATGAAATGTTTGTACTAGATGGCCTCCAAGGTCTCTACCAGACTTGGCCATAAGCGGTGGAAGGCTTATGCTTTGCATTGGTGAATGAATGTGATAAAATGAAAGATCAATCCAAGTACTTGAATTTAGTTAGATTCGTGGTTTGATGAAAACTGTAATTTTGTTTCTGAGAATGGAGAGTGCAAAGTGTGTTAGAGGAATGCTGCCTAGCACCTGATTCATCTAGGTAGTTTGCTATGAGTTCACCAGAGGAAGAGTATGAACTAGGGTCAAGAAAGCAACTGTAAGGAAAGACTTTTTATTCATTATGCTATTCATTCATACATATATGTGTATGTATATAGGTATATATGTGTATATATGTGTGTATATAGGTATATATGTATATATGTGTGCGTATATGTGTGTATATATATGTATATATGTATGTGTATATATATAATATACATACACACACAGATATATGTACTTTAAAGGATGTATAGCATTTTCTGTCTATAAACCTCGTCACCTACAATATGAGGTAATTGGTGGAAATGTGATTATTCCCATCATACAAATGATGAAAATGAGCTAAGAAAGGTAAAATGATGACTAAGGTTATATACTAGTAAGTGACAAAGCTAGGTTTTAACTATTTAATGTTAGATGCATTACCCTTATCAGAGTACCCTAAGGACCATTGGACCTTTACACTTGTGTCTGAAACCTCCTTTTTATATTATTTCTTCTAGTTAGAATGTCAGCTCCTTGAGATCAGCTGATGTCTTCTTTTCCATTTCTATCCCCAAGGCTTAGCATAGTGATGTGTATTATAGTAAGCCTTTAATAAATGCTTTTTCACTTATGCATTCATTTTATTCATCCTATGCCACATGACTCCAGTTTTACAACTATCAATACTCCAGTGTTGTATGAAAAGTCTGAGAGACATAATTTCTGGGTAAATAATAATTTTATTAATTATGGCTAACAAATAATAAAAGGATAGTCATTTGGCTTTCTCTTATAAACCAAAGATGAATCTTGTAGGCCTCTCAATGCTTATATGCCCTTGGAAAAGTGGGTATTCCTGATAAGTGGAAATCAACTCTGATTAGTTAACAATTAATGAGAGAATGCATATTATAATGAGAGGTGGGTATGTGCTAATGAGGGGTTGGGACTCTGATTTTGTCTCTCATGAAATAAGAATCTCAAACTAGAGATTCTACCTCAGGCAATCTATACAAAAGGATCTATCCTCCACCCAGTCAGTGAACAATGAAGGATTGTCCATCTAGACTAAATTCTCCTTGTAAGGTCTTCTAGTTGGGTGGGCCAAGAAGCATGTACCTAGAGGATTTGGGCAATGGCATCTATCAGCAATGTCCTTCACAAAGACTGGCTGTATAACCTACAGGGATTTATTTCTGAATGAGGAAATAGAAAAGGGAAAATCTTTATTTCAATTAATAATTGGTTATTAATATAGGGGAGAAATAATTTCTATCACCACTATTGTGTATTTCTATACTATTGATTTTTAAAAATATTATTTAAACACTTTTGTTCCTTTGATATCATGGAAGAGGAGTACAATTACTTCATAGAAATAGTAACTTACATTTCTATAGCATTTGAGGTTTATAAAGCACTTTCCTCACAACAATCTGTGAGGTTGGTAGGGTTTATAGATGAAGAAACTAAGATACAGAAAGTGGTGAAGTGACTTGTAATTAAGTAACTCCATGTTCAAGGCTCTTTGCTACTATACCACTTTGTCTCTCTTTCTATCTTGTGCTAGGAACTTTAGATTGTCACTGAGCTAGCAAGCATTTATTAAGTGCTTTCTATATGCAAATCATCATACTCAGCACTGGGAATACATAAAAAGGCAAAAATAGTCCGTTCCCTCAAATGTTTTATAGCAAATGCCTTTCAAAAAACCGGTTGATAAACAAGAATTTACAACTGAGGAATCTGTTACTTTAAAAAGTGTTTTAAGTAGGGTATCAAACTGATCCCTTTGTTCTCAGATATTGCAGCAAGTATCTTATGGAAGGGAATAGAGAAGCCAGGAATAATATATTGGTCTCTTTGCTGCCACCTATTGCCTTACAAGGAATGTTGCTCATATGTAGTGTTTTCCCTTTTCAAAACTCATTGTTTTCTTTTTTATCAGAATGTTTACTTAAAAATTAAAATCAATTTATTTTCACCATGAAGTTTCTAATAGAAATATTGTTTTGTGTCTACAAAATAAATGACTAAGATTTCTAATACTATATACATAAATATACAAAGACTTAAGGGTTTCTCCTAGCAGGGATATAAATTAATTGGGATGTGGTCTATTAAAATGCACCCAAAATGCAACAAGACAAATTTGTATTACAATGGAGCCTACAGACAAAGTGGGGGAGGGGGGAGATATCCTACTCTTTCTCTGGATTTGCCATACTCACTTCAACTTGCTTTCATACTGGCAGGCCTAGGTTCCCAGAGACAGATCATTACCACAAGGTTACATTCAAACTCTCTCAGAATCCTATGAGGAACCCCTTTGAAATGGAATACACTTCACTTACTTACCACAATAGCAACTGAGTACTCATCCAGGATGTCTTCTATCTCCACAACTAGCTAGTCATACTAATAATACTTTTGAATATGAAATATGGCTTAATAATAAAATACTATTAACACTATTGTTTAAATAAAATTTTTAAATTAAATACATATGTAATAATTAAATACATATATGATAATATGTAAATACACATATAAACTTAGACCACATGCTTTCATCAATTAACTCAATAGTTAAAGGGAAGAGTGGTGGACTTAGGGAAACCTGACAGAGAAATACACGAGGGAGAACAATTTATGTGTTTAAGGTAACTCAGTTCTATACTTCATGTTGTTCAGTCATATTTGACTCTTCATAACCCCATTTAGGGTTTTCTTGCCAAAGAGACTAGAGTGGTTTGTCATTTCTTTTTCAAGTTCATTTTATAGATGAGGAAACTGAGGCAAACAGGGTTAACTGACTTGTCCAGGGTGACATAGCTGATAAGTGTCTGAGGCCAGATTTTAACTCATGAAGATGAATCTCCCTTCTTCAGGTCCATTACTATCTCCACTGTGCCTCCTACCTGTCCCAACTCTATACTGCAAATTTCCATTTACTGGTCTATTCAGGAGTATCTGTACCACCCCAAATTGCTTCTTTGCTAACATCTTGACTTTTCATATTTATCACTCTTCAGAAGGTGAAATCTACTTTTCTTCTCTATTTGAACATATAGTCTTTATATGCTCTTTCAGTTAGTTAACCGTAAGTCTTAAAAGCATGTTTAGAAAATGTTTGCTCTGAATGTAAATAGTAGTCAGTTCTCTTTAAGCCAGAGAACTGCGAAGCTCATCAAACTGGCTACTCTTAAATTATAAGGATTAAGTTGTTCATTCCCTCAGGTGCCGCATCGTCCAATCAGAAAGAAGCTCATAGCAGCACAACTCCTCCCACCAGCCTTACCGTGGCAGTTGTAGGGCCTCCTTCTGCTTTTCCTTTTCAAGCCACAGGTGATGGAAGAGAATAAGTCTTTATGAAAAATTTCATCATCTTTCAAGTCTACATGATGCTGAAGGGCCATAACTGTCACTGGAAGGCTTGGCCAATGAAATCAGGTCACTCTAGCCAATCAATAATCACTTAGCTGAAGCCTGCTCTCAGCTGACAAAGTTCTGACTGAGTGGCTCCTTCAGTCCCAGCTGCTGCATCTTCAGCTCTTCTGAGATTCTGCTTCTTCCTCTGCCCCTCCCCCACCTTACCTATTGCTTTGTTGTCCAATGGCTTCAATAAGAACCTCCTGACTCTCAATGACTCACCTTTTACTTGAAAAGTCACAACTCCCCAAAGTTCTCTTATGAAATTTATAATCCTTTTAAAATCATGCCTCATCCTCTAAATATTCTTATGGTTTTCTATTTTCTTAGCTTTCGTTTCTTTAGTCATAACAATATATAATTAATGGAAGTGCCCATCTCAGCTCTGGACTTCTGATGTTTCCCAAAAGGTCCTTCATCTCTTTAATGTCCTTTATGCTATTTCTTTGCAATCTCATTTTTCTGGTTTTTAGTAAATAAAAAATCTTTTTCTACCTTTATATGACATTTAACTGTCTCTGCACACCCAAAGCATTACTGCTCATTGTTAACAAAGCTATCCAAATCTTTATGCCATAGATCATTTTTTTCCTTCTATGACAGTCCAAATCCTGTCTGAAATGTATTTTGTCATACATGTTTTAGTGTATATAAAAACAAAGTCCTTTTTCTATTGATGATATCAAAAATGTCTATAAAGTAGCAGCATCATATATCATTTGACATTCAATATTAATATCTTCCTTTACATAAAATTATTTTTCTTCCATTTTAGCATAAACTGCTCCTTTTGAACAGGACTTTAAAGAGACATTGTACTTTTTACATTTACAAAGGTTGAAAAAAAAGATTTCTTTTTCTAGTCCAAGCTCAAAAAGGAAATTTGAAAAAAATAAAGCAAAATTAAAATTGACTAACTTAATGACAGCATTCTCATCAATAGAAGTAATATGAGAAAAAATGTGCAAGAAATTGAGCTATTAGGAAACTTTCTAAATTGTATAGCAAATTGAATTACTTATTTTCTCAAAATATGTTAAAAAATACACTCAACCACTGAGCTTTACTCACTCTATTTTGTATACCTCAGTAATCTCCCAATATCATATACCTATCTTCATTTTTTCCCCTAACTTTTTACCACTCTCAATTGATATTTTGCTTCTCAAAAGACAAAAAACAAAAACAAAACAAACTTCAGTTTTACTTTAACTTGGTGAAGAGGTTTTTCAGGACACCAACATTCCATGTTTGTGTTTGAATGTGTCTTCTTTTTATATCTGCAAGAAATCACAAATTCATTGGCCAAACAAGAAAATGCACAGTATTGAATTAGTTCTTCAATAGAAAATATAAGATGGAAAGAGGTCAGTTTTTGCAGATGATAGAAGATTTGATCTGGCAAAGGTGTAGAGAATATAAAATCTCATTGTGTCTTTCATGTTTATTTTTTGAAAAGATTTTCACATTATAGAATAAAATATGGCTTTGATTATCCTCTTCAAGAGAATTCTTCCATGGGGCAGCTAGGTGGTGCAGTGGATAGGCCTTGGAGTCAGGAGGACCTGAATTCAAATTCGGCTTCAGACACTTGACACTTACTAGCTGTGTGACCCTGGGCAAGTCATTTAACCCTGGTTGCCTAAGCAAAAATAAAAAAGAGAGAGAGAGAGAGATGGGTCTCCCATACATACATTCAAATTATATAAGATCCAAAAATGGAGGGATATCAAGGTCACGTGATCAACAAGATGGAAGACAAGATACTTTTCCCCATTCTCACAAACTCTTCCTTTGTCTCAATGCCTCCAAACCAAAATTTGAGTAATCCTATTTTGAAGCAATGAGGGACTGGATGAGATTATAGAACAGTGGGAGTAAAAAAGGAAACAAAAAGGAAAGAATGGGTGTGAGAATTTAAAAAAAATTAGGACTTCAATCTGAAGATTACATTAATGGCCCAAGGGACTTCTTGTAGTCACCATGGTATGAGTTACAACAAAGACTCCCCCTTCTGTCTTTATCATAGCCACTTAGATTTGGTCTAATGTTGGGGAAAACTGTTTCCTTGGCTCCTAAACTTCTTTCTTTGTCCAGCCCTTAGCTCCTGGGAAAGATTGTCACTTTACATAGAATAAACTCTTGGCCACAATAACACACTCAACTTCTCTTGACAAATGGTGGATTCCATGGAAAATAAATGACAAAGTTCCATAAAGAGTTTGTGGATTATGTGACATTTCCTTAGATTCACAGACTTGTTTTCATTAGCTTTGCTGACTAATTTCTTTTAGGCCCATTCTGACTTCTTTTAAGCCCCCAGTAAACTCTCGTCATTGTTTATTTCCATGGTGCGTATATCACAGATCAACGTGTCCTATTTAAGAGGAAAACACTTGATGTTTTCATTTTCACATAATTGTCTATTTGGATAGACATTAATGAATGATCCTGTCAGTTAGTGGAATTATTGACCATATAGTGGTACTATATAGAAGTCTCAACAAAGAACCTTTCCCACTTTCAGAGTTTAAAGGCTATTTCATTCCTTATCCATAATGGTGCCATTTCAAGTTAATCTCTATTGCCCTGTGCCATTTTATAATGGATAAGTCATGCATTGATAATATTAAATTGTAAGTCATAAATCAGTTTTCCCTTAAAAAAGTATTCTCTTAGTCTTAAAAATATTGTTAACTTTTAATAAGCAGAAAAGAAATCTATTTTAAAGAAAAAGATTGTGATTAGAATTTTGCTTGGGGGAAAAAAGGATGAATCAAAATGCTTAATCATATTAGTCTCCTAATTTAATATTTTCTGAACTCTCTGTACTTAGTATGATGTGCTACATTATATCATTTAAGAAACATTTAAAAATTGTAGATCCAGAGTGAGGCTAAGAGAGTAAACCTAGAAATATAATAGAACATTTTAATAAAAATGATAAAAGCATCTGATTGTATCAATATTATATCAATAGATATCAATTATATCCAAAAGACTTTTGACAAAATCCAATACTATTCCTCTTAAAACATGAGAAAGCATAGGAATAAGTAAGCTTTTCTTTAATATATTAATACCCACTAAAAACTAAATAAACATGTAATAGAGAAAAATTGAAGATGCTTTCAATAAGATTAGGGGCAGAGCAAGGATGTCTATTTTCACTACTATCTGTCATAGTGCTAGAAATACTAGCTATAGCAGTAAGATAAAAAAAGGAAATCTAGAGAATAAATATAGGCAGAGTACCACAAAAGTGAGAATATCCATTATTGAAGATCATCTAAAAAGCAATGGAAAGGCACATGATGAGGTAAGAAGGATCCAGCAGGTTAATTATGATGATTTGGCTGGAAATAATTTAAAAATATGATGAAGGACATATGAGTAGAAAAGGAAGTGAGCTGTTCATGTAATGAGAACAAGGGTAACAGATGGACAGCCTGAATGGTGTGTTAATATCCTCAAAGGACTGGAAGTCCTCCAATGTATTGGTTTTTATCTTCTATGAAGGACTTGTAAGGGCAGGAACAAGAACTATACAGAATAGGAGACATGGATAAGTTGCAATTTGCAGTATTGGAGGAAGTATCCATGCTGATGAAGTTTCAGATCTATCAAAACATTGAATAATAATAATAACAATAATAATATTTATATTTAAAATTTGCAAAACTCTTTACATATGTTACCTCATTTGATTCTTGCAACCCTGTGAATTAGCTACTATAATTATCCTCATTTTACTGATGAGAAACTAATGGTACAAAGAGGTTAGGTGGACTTACTTAGGATTACACAGCTAAGTGTCTGAGGTGGGATTTGAATTCATACCTTCTTGACTCCAAGATCACCTAGCTACCTCATTATTGGAGTACTACTCTAAAGTCAACAGAACAGTGAGGGATTGAATGAGAGCTCCAGAAATCTGAGTTTCCTGCTTCTGATACTAGACTTTTTTTTTAAATAGGACTTAGGCAGAAATTCCCTTTTTATAAGCAGTCTCTATTTCCTCTTTAGGTGTGAGTAATTAGTAGTAATTAGATATCAAACCAGAGCACAAATGACAACTGAAAAGAACAATATGTCACTGCTAAGTTAGCCTTGTACTGTTACCTATATTACATTTAAATTCAACTAGGTTGCTTAATGCAGTCATAAAATTGGTTTCCTTGGATTGTAACAACCTTGTCATAAAGAATTAATTTTGATGAAAGATTTGATGATGTTTTGGAGAACAATAAACTTCATTCATAGGAGCATAAGATCATTAATTTTGGAAGGAAGTTTATAAGATCATTGAGTCCAATGCTCTCATTTTATAGATGGAGAAACTGAGGCATACAGAGGTTAAACAACTTGCACAGGGGCACATAGATAATAAGTGTCTGAAACAACATCTGACCTCAGGTCTTCCTGACTCCAAATCTATCACCTAATCAATTACTCCATAAAGATTCCCTCCTAGTCTTCTGGGAGCCAATTTGGCAGAGTAAGTAGTATATTGCTGTAGCTCCCCTCTATTCACCTCCATAAAACCATAAAATGGTGCCCCAGAACAAATCCTGGAACAGCAGAGCCAGCAGAAAGATGAGGTAGAACAGTTTTTTAGCCTGGGAGACTTGGAGGATTGGCAAGAAAGGTCAGTTTCACTCAGGTAAAAGGGGAGCGTATTCCAGGACAGGAAGCATCCCAGAAAACCAGGAACAAACCCTGCCTCAGAAAACCAGCAGAAGATCATAAGTCCCAGTGTGGTGGAGCAGGCAAAAGCCAACACCAGGACCCTCCATGTGCCTCAGCATTGCCAGGCGAACTGGCAGGCTCCAGCTCAGAACTACCACGTGCTTCAGCACAGCCCAAAGTGGGCAGGTATCTTCCAGTGGCCAAATCTCAGCATGCTTTGGCACATCTCAGGGCAGTTGGGCATATTCTGGCTACTGGACCTCCAGGTGCTTCAGCATAGTCCAGGGTAAAAAGGTTTTTTCCAGGACCAGTGTAGTCTGGGGAAACACAGAAAAACCCCACCTGGCCTCAGCACACACCAGACACCACCACTGGGACTCCAACTCAGCACCAGGTAAACTGCCTAACCCCTAAAACCCCCAGCTGCCAGCAACTGAGGCTCCAGCACACAAAGCCAGTGACCAGGCCCTTGGCTTACAGTACAAGAAAGTTGGGACAGTGCCCACTATACTTCAGCAGGAGAGCTCAACTTTAAAAGCCACAAATAGGTGAAAAAAAGATGAGCAAGAAGCAAAAACAAACATTGATTGTAGAAAATTACTATGGTGACAAGGAAGATCAAAAACTTCACAATCTAATGCAGAAAGGCAGAAATATTAAATGCATCCTTTTCAGATCATGATGCAATAAAAATTACATGTAATAAAGAGCTGTGGAAAGATAGATTAAAAATTAATTGGAAACTAAACAATCTAATCCTAAAGAATGAGTGGATCAAACAACAAATCATAGAAACAATCAATAACTTCATCCAAGACAATGCCAATAATGATAAAACATATCAAAACTTATGGAAGGCAGCCAAAGCAGTTTGTAGGGGAAATTTTATATCTCTAAATGCTTACATGAATACAATAGAGAAAGAGGAGATCAATGATTTGGGCAAGCAACTAAAAAAGCGAGAAAAAGAACAAATTAAAAACCCACAATTAAATACCAAAATTAGAAATACTGAAAATCAAAGGAGAGATTAATAAAATTGAAATTAAGAAAACTATTGAACTAATAAATAAAACTAAGATCTGGTTTTATGGAAAAAAAAATAAAATAGGTAAATCTTTGGTTAATCTGATTAAAAAAAAGAAGAAAACCAAATTACCAGTATCAGAAATGAAAAGGGTGAATTCACCACCAATGAAGAGGAAATTAAAACAATAATTAGGAGCTATTTTGCCCAACTCATTGCATTAAATCTGGCAATCTAAGTGAAATGGAAGAATATCTACAAAAATATAAATTGCCCAGATTAACAAAAAGGGAAATAAAATACTTAAATATTCCCATTTCAGAAAAAGAAATTGAACAAGCTATCAATGAACTCCCTAAGAAAAAATCTTCAGGTCCAGATGGATTTGCAAGTGAATTCTACCAAATATTTAAAGAACCATTAATTCCAGTACTATATAAACTATTTGGAAAAATAGGTGAAGGAGTCCTACCAAATTCTTTTTATGATACAAATATGGTGCTGATACCTAAATCAGGAAGATCCAAAACAGAGAAAGAAAATTACAGATCATTTAAAATAAAATATTAGCAAAGATATTATAGCAATTTATTTCCAGGATAATACACTATGACCAAGTGGGATTTATACCAGGAATGCAGGGCTAGTTCAATATTAGGAAAACTATCAACATAGTTAATCATATCAATAATGAACTTAACAGAAATCATATAATTACTTCAATAGATGCAGAAAATGCTTTTTGACAAAATGCACCACCCATTCCTATTAAAATACCAGAGAGCATAGAAATAAATGGATTTTTCCTTAAAATGATAAGTAGCATCTATCTAAAACCATCAGCAAGCATTATATGTAATGAGGATAATCCCTACGATCAGAGTTGAAACAAGGATGTCCATTATCATCACTGTTATTCAATATTGTATTAGAAATGTTAGCTTTAGCAATAAAAGAAGAAAAAGAAATTGAAGGAATTTGAATGTACAATGAGGAAACAAAGCTATCACTCTTTGCAGATGTTAAGATGACATACTTAAAAAATCCTAGAAAATCAACCAAAAAAACCTCATGAAATAATTAACAACTTTAGCAAAGTTGCAAGATATAAAATAAAACCAAATAAATGACTTGCATTTCTATATATTACTAATAAAGCCCAGCAGCAAGAGATTGAAAGAAATTCCATTTAAAATAATTGTAAACAATATATAATATTTGGCAGTCTACCTGTTAAGATAAACACAATTACAAAACACTTTTTACACAAATAAAGTCAGATCTAAATAATTGTAAGACAATTAGTTGCTCATAGGTAGGCTGACTTAATATAATAAAAATGATAATTCTATATAAATTAATTTACTTATTCAGTGCCATACCAATCAAATTACCAAAAAATATTTTATAGAGCTAGAAAATACAATAACAATTCATCTGGAAGAACAAAAGGTCAAGAATATCAAGGGAATTAAAGAAAAGAAATGTAAAAGAAGGTGGCATAGCCATACCATATCTAAAACTGTATTATAAAGCAGCAATCATCAAAACTATTTGGTATTGGCTAAGAAATAGAGTGGTGGATCACTGGAATAGATTAGGTACATAAGACATAGTAGTCAATGACTATAGTAATCTGCTGTTTGATAAGCACAAAGACTCCAGCTTTGGGAATAAGAACTCACTATTTGAAAAAAGCTGCTGGGAAACCTGAAAAATGGTATGGCAGAAACTAGGCATAGACCAACATCTTACATCATATAACAAGATAAGATTTAGGCATAAAGGGTGATACCATAAGCAAATTAGGAAAGCAAGGAATAGTTTACCTGTCAGATCTATGGAGAAGGGAAGAATTTATGACCAAACAGGAGATAGAGAATACAATGAAGTGCAAAATGGATAATTTTAATTATGTTAAATTATAAAGTTTTTGCACAAGCAAAGCCAATGCAACCAAAATTAGAAGGAAAGCAGAAAGCTGGGAAATAATTTTTACAGCTAGGGTCTCTGATAAAGGCATCATTTCTAAAATATATAGAGAACTGAGTCTAATATGATGGAAAAGGAAAATGTTGGATGTTAGAGAAGATGTGAGAACTATACCCAAAGGGCTATAAAACTGTGAGCAGAGCCAGGAGAACATTGTACTAACAGCAGCATGGTGAAGTGGCCAACTTTGATAGACTTTGCTTTTCTCAGCAATACAATGATCCAAGACAATTCCAAAAGACTCCTGATGAAAAATGCTATTCACATCCAGAGAAAGACCTATGGAATCTGAATGCAGATCAAAGCATACTATTTTCCCTCTCTCTTTTTTTTTCCTTTCTTGTGCTTTTCCCCTTTTGTTCTGATTCTTCTTTCACAACATGATTAATGTGGAAATATGTTTAATGTGATTGTACATGTATAGTGCATATCAGATTGTTTCCTGTCTTGGAGAGGGGGAGAGGAGGCAGGAAAGAAAAATTTGGAACTCAAAATCTTATAGAAGTGAATTTTAAAAACTATCTTTACATGTAATTGGGAAAAAATAAAATACTATTAAGTGGGGGGGGGAAGAAAAGAAAAGAAAAAAGACTCCCTCTCTCTTTCTTCTTTTATAACATATATTTACTGCTTTTATTTTCCATTTGCTCTTTAAATAAAGATTCCTTCCAGGACTGCTTCATTTAAAGTATCCTCCTTCATTTGCCTCTCCCCCACCACATGTTTAAGCTACACTTAAAGTTACCCATAAACAAGAATCCTAAGCACGTTCAGCCAATCCCCATATGCTATTTCAATCTTCATTAATTCAGTCACATTGAATGCAACACTAACTCTCCATGTACAATCTTTATATACTGAACTCCATTTGCTGCACATGCTGTTGTAAACATACAGCAGCTGCTCATATGCTGATGTTTCCCACTTCCCACACCCTAAAAATTGGACAGCCTCAAAGGAGTGTTTTGACACTGTAGTCAACAGATCTGTGGATATAAGGAACAGCTGTGGGCAGCTGCATGATCCCAACTGCCTTCCTTGCATTTCTACTACAAGGACCCTAATCTGAACAATGATTTAGTGCATTTCGTAGATTCCCTTGTTGGGTTTTAAATGCACTGTATAAATCCAATGTTTTTGCTCATATTTAATCTCTAGGCCCATTATTATCCTTCTGCTTCATTAATCAATCAACATTTATTAAGCACCTAATATGTGCTAAGCAATGCTCTAAGCACAGAGGATATAAAAAGAGGCAAAAGTCCCTCAAGGAACTCATAATCTAATGTACCTGTACATGCCTGGAAAGTCTTTTCTCAATGACACATCACAGCATATAGAGTTAATACATATAATCAAGAGAAGTCATGGCTAGAAGTTGCCATCTGCAAGTCACTCTAGCTCAACTGGTCTATTTCCTCTTTTGATTCATACAAATAACCTTGCATTTTCTAGATTACACAGTTTGCCTGGAATGCTCAGTCTCCTCACTTCTGCTCTTTGGAACCTCTACCTCATTTCAAGACTTAGCTCAAGAACCACCTCCTAAATTGACATTTCTTCATACCCCGGGTGCTAGTGCCCATGACTTTTTATTTACTTTTAATGTGCTGTATGTGTCATTGGTAATGTGTTATAAGTGCCTTGAGGGGACCATTTTTCATTTTGTCTATTTATCCTTACTACCTAGTATAATATCTAGCACATGGTAGTAATTTAATAAGTGCTCAATTTATTGATTACCATAGAGTAATCCTTAAAACATTGCCCTTTGGCCTTTAAAAATAAAAAATGACTTCTTCCTGTGTGAGAATCTTTTATTTAAAAATTTAATTTTATTAGTACTCTCCCATTAATATACCAACAGGCATTGCCAATCAATCTGTTATATGGAACAATTCAAAACCAGAAGGGTTTTGCATGTTCTCTTCTTCCCCCAGCAGCACTAGAGAAATGAGCCCTGCCTCTGTTCTGAACATTTTCTTTGCTCAGAAAGGATTCCAGGTAATTGGTGAGGCAGGGAATATTTTCTATTTCAAAATGTACTGTGTTCTCACTTTGACTTTTTCTATATTTTGGCATATCAGTGAGATTGGAAGTGGAAAGAAATGCTTTGAATGCTTTTTCTTTCATTCTTTTCTTAAATATTAGTACTCCATTAGCCACCTTGCATACCTGGATTGCTATATCACACCCTTGAAATCAACTAACCAATCAATATTTAGTGTATACCCAATATAGTACATGTACTATCTCCTAGTATTTTTTCAATTGACATCTCATTCTTTCAATTCAACATGAAATAATTAAGTACTTATTATATGCAAAGCATGAGAAGCAACATGGAGTAGGGGATAGAGGGCTGGCCTAAAAGTGGGCAAGACCAAGATTCAAGTCCTGCTTCTGACACATACTGATAGTGTGATCCTAGGCAAGTGTCCCTTAACCTTGGAGCTATAGGCAACTTATTGAGACTAAAAGTTGCTGGGAAGATGCCCACCTGCATTGGTAGAGAGAGATTCCCTAGCCAGGAGCTCTTTATATCCATGAATTTGGACGTCTAGTCCCAATTGTTGTGTGAAAAGCACTGAGGATAGAATGATATAAACCAGAGTCCGTCTCCTCAAGGAACTTACATTCCAAATTACCTTCTAGCTATTTAGAGGTGAGGAGTGATGATATCCACCCTCTTCCTTCCTGCCAATTCAGCAGTAGTCAATATAATGTCTTCACCAGACCTTATGACTAGCCTGAGAATCAACGCTTTTTTTTTTTTTTTGCTAACACGGGAGAACTAATTTGAATAAAAAGTGACCTGGCCCTCTAAAAGGGGGCTGCACTTACAGTGAAGTTCAGATTGAACCTAAAGTTGGAGTGTAGAAGTAGGATTTTTTTATTCAGCTCTCAGGTAGAGCTGAGCAGCAAGACATATAGAAAATATGTAATTACATATAGAAAAGATGTAATTACACATGACACTAGCACAGTTCTGGGCAAATAATATGCACTTAATAAATGCTCACTGACTTGACTGACTAGGGAAGAGAGAGATCATCCTCTTGAAATTTTTTTCTTTTTTTTTTTTTTCTCCTTATGGTGAGGCGATCGGGGTTAAGTGACTTGCCCAGGGTCACACAGCTAGTAAGTGTTAAGTGTCTGAGGTTGGATTTGAACTCAGGTCCTCCTGACTCCAAGGCCAGAGCTCTATTCAGTGCACCACCTAGCTGCCCCAAATGTATGTCTCTTTTTTTTTTTTTCTTTTGTAGGCAATTGGGGTTAAGTGACCTGCCCAGGGTCACACAGCTAGTATGTGTTGTGTTTGGTCTGAGGCCAAATTTTAACTCTGACTTCAGGGCCAGTGCTCTATCCACTGTACCACCTAGCTGCCCCCTTCTCTTGAAATTTTTCTTGTCACACTAAGTACCAGATCAGCCTTTATTTACTGAGTCATTAGCCATTCAAGCTGAAGTCTTCATCATTACATAGTCACCCGTAATGCCTCAGTCACTATGGTCAGAAACTGACTCCTCAAAATTCTGAATCGCTTTTGTTGGATTGTTAGCTGGTAGAGAATGTTGTGTATGTGCTATATAGCCCTTCAGAAAGGTTAAATCATAACAATAATACCTAGCATGTATGTAGTGCTTTAAGATTTGCAAAGTGCTTTACAAATAATCGTTCATTTTATACTCACAATAATCCTGAGAGGAAGGTGCTATTATTATTCTCATCTTACAGATGAAGAAACTGAGGCATATAAAAGTTAAATGACTTGTCCAGGGTTACATGGCTAGAAAGTATCTGAGACCTGATTTGAACTCAGATTTTCCCGACTCCAAATTAAACACTCTAACTACCACAGCACCAAACTTACTCAATCTACAGATGCTCTAAGGCATGGGTTCTTATTGGCTAGTCTCATATTACAAACATATTTAGTTGCAGACTAGATATTCTGTTCCATTTCTATATTCCATGTTTTTATACAGTAACTGATAGCTTCTGTAATTGCGGCTTTATTTTGAAATCTGATATTTCCTAACTTTCTTCTGTCTCTCCCCATAATTTCTCCTGAAATTCTTATTTATTTCTTTCTACATATATATTTTATCACTTTATCTAATTAACTCATGATCAACACCCCTGCTTATTCATATTCAATAGAGGCATAGTAGATTCTATTTAAATCCGTCATTTTAACTCTATGTGAATCTTTATAATTTGAAGCTTGTTTGTTGTAAACTCCAAATATTTTTCTTGTTGAGTAATTTGCTAAGGTTATTTTTCTGCCACCATATTCTTTTCACCATTCTAGGCATGAAATTTTCCTTCTTGTTAAATCCATTGTTGTGTATATGGTCTGCACAAATATTTCTAAGTTAATGAGCTTCATCATTATCTTATGTCAAGGATACCTACCTGCAGTCAGTTCTTCATTTCATCTCACAATTTATTTACTAATCATATTTCTTCTTTTGATTCCTTCAGTGTTTATTATGAATTTATTATCTTAAAAATGTGTGATTAGTTGCTGTTTTTTCACTAAGTATTTTCCCTGGGATTTTTATTTTTGGTTTAAACTTTATTAAAACACATTTTGTGTTGGTGCTCTTCCTTAGTTTGATCATTTTTGGATTAAATTATTAAAATAAAAATATTTTCTGATAATTGCTCATCTTGGTATTATTGCTTTCGATGAGGCTAATGGGCCTTCCTTTTGGCCTCGCATTCTACCACCTTCATGGAAATTCCTTTCTCTTTCTTCACGTGTGCTTTTGACATGTAAACGACGGTAGGGATTTTGTATATGAGTTATGATTGCCTTTGTAATGAAATTATTTGATAGATTGGTATTATTCACTGTGGGCCTTTAATAACCCAAGGAGAAACAGAATTTACAAATTGTATTTCCAGGAACTACACACACTTTGCTTTAACAAAATATTAGGCTAAGGGTTTTCCCTTATCCCTGAAGAATATGAAACAGAAGGCTTCTCAATAGTATTTGCAACAATAGACTTACTTTTGAAGAACATTTCATAAAATGATAAGAGAGCATAAAACACTTGCTGGAGACAATTATATCAGTTCTGATGTGATGTCTAATCATGCACACAAAAAGTAAAATATGAACAGAAGAATCGGACATTTGAGGGACAGAGTAGAGTGTCAGGGAACAAAGGTATGAGTATGATGTATATAATCACTTATGCCCTGAAGATAAATTGGATTAAAGCTATGTTCAAGATAGGCAAGGTCTGGAGACTGTGTAAGTGACCTGCCCTAAAACTGGAGGAGGAATTTGTTATGTTTGTGTAGAAATTATATCCATGTAGCTAGTAGGCAGAGCAATGTGGGTTCCATAAGGTACATTATTTCTCTACATCATTCACATTCTATCATTTTATGAATACTCCTAATCTTATAAAGGTATGACAGAAGGGAGGGTCTGGGCTGCAACAGATTTATTTCTTTTTAAGCAAAAATTTCCCCATAATAATCAATGTACATTTTTGTTCCATGTGTTTGATATATATAGCCACCTGTTTTCAGAAAGAATTCTGTATATCTGATTTATTGTGTATTGCTATAGATATTGTGTATCTATATTGTGTAACTTGCTATAGATATACTATAGCCAAAATAAAAATCTTCTGGGGTATAGAAGCTAATTCTTTTGAGATTTGGGAAGATAATCTTGTTAATAGTTCTGGTAATAAATTAGAGTGCCCTAGTAGAATAATAGCAGTCTGCTCATAGACCTTTTCTGAATACTAAGGTATAAAAACAAGCACATATATCACCTGTTAACAGAAGGGTGGACCTAACTGAACCACTAATCTCTTACTGTCATCTGGCAAGAATTATTTTTTCAGAAAATTTATTTGTTATCTTAGAAAAAATCAGAAAATTGTTTGGTATGGGATAAATTCCTTTTCTCTTCCCTTTCATTTATACAAATTCTTTTTTTGGACTTGTTTATTAAATGATTTATTTTGAACAAAACTAAATGTCAATATAACCAGTTAAACATATTACAATTATTTACATTTAAATATGTGAAACTAAAAATAAATGCCATAATGCATTTTCGTTACTCCCTCCAAGTGTCTATAAGTAGATATATACATGCATTTGGTTGTTTATCTAATCATTGCCATTACTTTTTCTTTTATATGATAATAATGTGGGTTTTTTTCTCATTTGGCTTTGTAGTATTTCATCAAATGTTTGTATATTTCTTTATATTCTATATTTGCTACCTATAATGGAATTATAGGTATAGAAGTATACATGTACATACATATATATGAATCATATAAAATGGAACCATACATACACATATATAGCATAAATTTACACACATCTACATACATACGTACGTGTGTGTGTGTGTGTGTGTACAATAACAATGACCTGAGTTTATTAAAGCATTTTGGTATTATTAAATATTTAAGTTACTTTCAGTTTTTAAAAATTGTTTCTTGATGTCTCATGGAGTCATTAGCTTCTATTTGCCCAATTCTAATTTTAATGTAATTATTTTCTTTAGTGAGCTTTTGTACCTTTTTTTTTCTAATCCGTTTTTTAAGGTATTTTTTTTTTTTTGGCAATTGGGGTTAAGTGACTTGCCCAAAGTCACACAGCTAGTAAGTGGCAAGTGTTTGGTCTGAGGCCAGATTTGAACTCAGGTCTTCCTGACTTCAGGGCCGGTGCTTTCTCCACTGTGCCACTTAGCTGCCCCCTGTTTTTTTCTTTAAGGTATTCTTTTCTTCAGTATTTTTGGTGTCTCTTTAACAAGCTATTAATTATTGTTTCATAATTTTCTTCCTTTGCTTTTATTTCTTTACCTAATTTTTCCTGTACCCTTCTCATTTGATTTTGAAACTCACCTTTTAGCTCTTCCAGGAATGCTTGTTGAACTTATGTCCAATTCACATTTTTCTTTGAGGCTTTGCTTGTAGTTGTTTTTGTTCATGGCTTTTTTTGAGTTTGTGTCTTGAGCTTCCCTTTCACCATAGTAATTTTTTATGATCAGTTCTTTGTTGTTATTGTTGTTAGCTCATTTTCCACCCGATTTCTTCATTTGGAACCTTATGTTAATGTTGGACTCTGCTAGTGATGTGATGTGGGGAAGGGCTCTATCTCACACTGCTGTTTTCACAGCTAGTTCTGGAAGTTTGGGATTTTTTTCTGCTTCCCCGGTGATGTGATCTGAGGAGAGGTGTGGTCACTGCTCTCCTGATCTGCACTCTGGTCCTTGCCTAGGAAAGGCCCCTGATCCTTTGGAATTGCAATTGATACTACTCCTCAGGGCCCCTCCTCCCCTGGGACCAGAAATAATACTGTTCCTCAAGGTCACTGATCCTTTGGCGCTGGAAATGATACCACCTCTCAGGGCTCCCACTGCCTCTTGACCAAAAGTGCTCTTCTTTGGCTTTGAACTATGACCCAGAAGTAGGTATAGACAATGTGCCAAACAGCATCTGGTCCTGCATCCAGTGGTAGAAGAGCGGTAGCTTGTAATCTTGTTCTGATCAGTCACAATGTCCCCTTATTGTCTAGGCTTGAGAAATGCCAAAGCTGCTACTGCTTTTGTCACCACCACCTACTTGTACCACTGATGTTTCATCCACCCCCATATCACAGATCTCTCTTTCTAACCTTCCAAGTCATCTTGGGCTGGAAAAATGTCTCAGTCTGACCTTTTATTGTCTCTGACACTCCAGGATTCAATTTGAGACATTATTTTGAAGTTGCTTGGAGGGAAATGTTGGGAGAGCTTGGCTAAAGGCTTCTCTTCTCTTCCATCTTGGCTCTGTCCCTTGAGATAATAATTCTTTTAAGTGTTGTTTTTTGGGGGGGGAATTTGGTTTGGTTTTGAGGTTTTTTTTGCAATTTTAAATATACTGACATAAACATTTGATCAGATAGTTTTTCTTTTTCTTTTTGATAACACTCTTTAGGTATATTTCCATAAAAGAATTTATTTTGACAAAAAGTCTGCTTATTTTCACAACTTTCACTGAGATTTCTGTTTCTAAAAGCGTCATTACATTTTTAATAGATAGGTATGCCTCTTTCTTTACAAAATCACAGCATAAGTTTTTGTGGGTTTTGATTACAGATTTTGACAATTTGATGGGTATGAAGTAATATCCCAAAGATGTTTTCATTTGCATCATTTTGAGTACTAGTGAGATTGAATATTTTTAAAATGTTAACAGTTTTTCTTTTGAAAATTGTTTATATTCTTTGACTATGCATTGTGGACTGTGGTTTACATTTGTAATTTTTTTAATGGTTATTTTATTGGCATATTTATCTGTCATCCTTACCAAAAACATTTCCATGATTTGTTTTTATTTTTTCTTTGACTATAATTTTGATGTACAGAAATAATTTATTTTGACATTTTTTCTTGTTCCTAATAATTCATTCTATTTAACTCAAAATAATCATCTCCCATCCACAATTAAAATATATTATTCTATACCTCTTTCATTTTAGTTTTAAAATTAATTTTTGTGTTTATGAATTTTAACTGTATTCACTGAGGCATATGGTGGGAGATATGGGTATATATTTACTCAAATATATTTATTAAATAATACTTTCCCCAATTTTTATTTAGATTAATCAAACATTAATCATCTATTAAACAGCTACAATTATAGATATTGAGTTAGTTGTTTACTATTTTTATTCCATTCCTTTGTCCTAATTTGACCAGTAACAGATGTTAGTGATAAGTACTTTGTAATATGCTTTAAAGTCTGGTAATACAAAAATACTTTCAGTTTTATTTTATTTATTTATTTTGTGTGTGTGTGTGTGTGTGTGATTCTTGAATGTCATTGCATTATGGACAGTACTGAACAGAAAATCAAGAAGAATTGGATTTACATCCTGCCTCTCTATGGATTAACTGTACCCAGGGTTCAAAGATTACTTGCATAAAATTCTCCCCATTAGTGGATGACTCACATTTCCTTAGCTAGGAGAGATAGAATTGGTATGGGCTTAGTAAAAGAGAAAGCCTTTTCTCACACAAGGGGAAATATCCTCTAAGATTCTTGTGTAGTAAATTGAGTATACAGATGTGATTGAAATACCAACTTTTCTACAAGTTGACTTTTTCCTCAAGTCTTTCTCTCCCTTCAGGGACCTTCAAGGATCATCTTAGATGCCATAATTAAATGCTACCAAAAAGTGAAGTCCTTAAAGAGTGTAGTGATTCTGGTCATTGACCACACTGGATACCTACAAATGAATTCCTGATCCACTGTCTACAGCAACTTAAAGCTACGCTGTGTATAAAAAAAGGCCCTGATTTCCATTTGGAGATGAAATTCAGATTATGGTTATTAAGAAAACTGACTGTGTTTGAGTTAAAAACATATTCAGAAAGCAGAACTTCAGGGTTTTTGTAAGCTTTCAGAATTCAAAATGGGTTGTAATATGTATATGATTACTCTGAGATCACTTTTCTTCCCATTTCTAATACAATCATTTACAGTGAACTGTCATATGTGTCCCTAAAAGTGGTTATTGAAAAATTATATTAAAGAGTAGCTATCTCACTGTAAACCACAAGGACATATTATATAAGGGGGAAGAAAATACTCAGTTCAGTATATGGGTAACCTTTTGTAGAGGCACACTGTTGTGGTTCTTGTCCCCTCCCCCCCAATAGAAGGTTTAATCTGAAAGTTCTCATAATAGAAAGTTTTGAGGGAAAGTAAAGGGCAGTAATGGTCATGGGAGTGGTATTAATACCAAATTTGTCCACTGAGGAAGAGGGGAATATGAGAGAAAAGGAAGTAAAAAATGGTTCTTATGTCTCAGTGAAGTCAACAGGAAGCTTGAATGCATTGTCTAGTATGGAACAATTACTTGGGTATGTAATAAAATTTCATTACCTCTAGTATTTTAGGATAGGAGGAGTCTCATTAATTAGAAGACCACAAGAAAAAATATCCATTAGTGCTTTGACAGTTAAAAATTTATATGGGGGGCAGCTAGGTGGCAGAGTGGATAGAGCTGCAGCCTTGGAATCAGGAGGACCTGAGTTCAAATGTGACCTCAGACATTTGACACTTATTAGCTCTGTGACCCTGGGTAAGTCACTTAACCCCGATTGCCTCACCAAAGAGCAAAAAAAAGTTATATAGGATCTCAATCAATAAAGTTTCCAAGGGGAAGAGCTTGTAAAGAAAATCTATGCAAATAATAGCATTCATACAGATAGAGGTTGTCAGTGGGGAGAATTGTTCTCAAAATTTCCCAACAGCTTAGTCACCAGTTGAAACAATGAAGAATATGTTGTCCATACACAGAAATACCAGCAAACTGTGCTGTGGGGCAGTAGGAAAGAAAAGCTTCCTCATTCTGGGGGAAAGAATAACTTTTAAAAAAACACTTATGTGACTGAGTTTACTCAGCAGTTAAGGTGCAGTTAAGAATTAAACTTGTTGATTTTAACATGACATTGCTGTTACATCTGAAATAAACGAGTGATGTTTTGTTCTGGTAAAAAAAAAAAAAAGAAAAAGAAAAGAATGTGAACATGCCTGTCTTTTCTCAAAACTGGAAGCCAGAAGAAGGATCTCTCATCTCTCAACCTTTCTACAACTCTACCCCTTGCACAGACTCAGAGTACCAGAAAATTGATGAACATTTATCACTTAGATTTTTATTTAAATGGAACAGTTTGTTGTTGTTGTTGTCTTTTCAGTTGTTTCTGTTGTGTCTGACCCTTCATCATCTCATTTGGGGTTTTCTTGTCAAAGATACTGGAGTGATTTGTCATTTCTTCTCCAGCTCGTTTGATAGGTGAGGAACTAAAGTAAACAGGGTTAAGTGACTTGCCCAAGATCACACAGCCAGTAAGTGTCTGAGGCCAGATTTGAACTCAGGAAGATGAGTCTTCCTGACTCTAGGCCCAGGATTCTATCCACTGGGCGACCTAGCTGCCCCAGGAGGAGCAGTTTCCTGATTAATTATTCACTAATTCATTTGTATTTCTATTGTTACAGTGTTTTAAAGTAATAAATGAATATTGTGTTTTAGCAAAGGCTTTTTCTGTATGTATTGATAAAGTCATGATTGTTAAAAAATATTTTTTGTGCTTATATGTTGTATGATTAAATTTTCTGATGTTGAACTAATCTTATATACACAACATAAAGTCTACTTATTTTTGAATATATTTTAAACATATTGTTAACCAATGGGCAACTAGGTGGTATAGTGGTTAGAGCATTGGGCTTGGAAATCAGGACGACTCATCTTCATGAGTTCAAATCTGTCCTTAGACATTTACTCTGGGCAAGCCACTTAACCCTGTTTGCCTCAGTTCCTCATGTATAAAATGAGCTAGAGAAGGAAATGGCAAACCGCTCCAGTATCCTTGCCAAGAAAACCCCAAATGGGCTCATGAAGAATCAGACGTGACAGAAATGACTAAACAACAATTGTTACCCAGTATTTGTATTGTTTTGGAAAACTGATTTCTTCCTTTTTCAGCACTGGGTTTATCAGGTTTTAAAAATCCCTATTTTCTAAAATAAGATATTGGGTAGTATTCCTTCTTTTGCTGCATTATTGAACATCAAGTTATGTAGGATTATTTGTTCTTGAAGAATTCTCAGAAATTCACTTGTGAATCAATCTGGTCCAGAATTCTTGTGGTTGTTGACAAATGATTTGATGATGTCTTATTTCTTCCTGTGAGACTGGCCTATTTAAAGGACTAATTTTCCACTGTGTCATTTTTGGGAATGTATTTTCGTAGATAACTATTAATTTCCTTTAAGTTGCCTTATGCTTTACACTATAGTTGTGCGCAATATCCCCCAAGTTAAAAAAAATTGCTGATTGTTATTTCTTTTTTTATTTTGTAATTTTGCTCATTTGTATTGTTTCTTTTCTTTTAAATCCCAATATTTTGTGAATTTTATTTGTGTTTTCCAAGAGATAAACTCTAGGTCCTATTGATTCAATTGTCTTTTCTTCTATTTATTTCTATTACATTTTTTCTGTCTTTTTTACTTTCATTTGGACTATCACTTTCTTACTTTTCTATTGCCTGTAGGATCAAGTTCAATTTAATTATTTTCTTCTCTTATCACTTATTATAGAGAGCATTTGGTGATATATATCTGCTCATGTATATATACAAGTATATATGAATCCATTTATATGAATATGTTCATGTATGTTTGTATATACATATGTATGTATATATATATATTTGCTTCAGAATTGCATTGGCTACATCTCATATTTTGACATGATATCATTTGTATTTCCTTTTAAATATTCTAATAATGTTGTTTTGATTTCTCCTTTAGCCCAATCATTGATAAATAAATTGGTTTTCTGTTTGCTTTTGGCTTTACAACTTTTTCTCAAATTTAAAAAAATTCTATTTGTCATATTGTAATCTGAAGATATAGTGTGTTGAATTTCTGGTTTTTTAAATAAATAACATTTAGATAAAATTTCTCTTATCTAATATAGGATCAATTTTTTGAGTTTTGAATGTGTCATTTCAAGGAATATATATTCCTCACTTCTATTAATTCTCTATATTTATTCATTTGAAATTACTCAATCAGAGGCTTAGGACTTTGAAGTGACAACCCATATTAAATTTTTTGTAAGTTTCTGCTTGCTTCATCTTTTAAAAAAGATTTTATTGATATGTTTTGCTTTTTTTAATCACCTAGTTTTCCCCCATATTCTTGCGTTTTTTCTTTCCCTCCCAGAGAGCTATATTTTATAACAAATAATTTTTTAAATAAAAAGAAAAAAAGGAAGAGATTTTTAAAAATAAATTTATATGTGGACATACAGATACACATATATACATATATGCACATATACATAAATACATATGTGTGTTTATGGTGTTATGAGCAATGATCCATATTTAAGGGCCACTTAGCTCTGCAAAGGATAGAGGGAAATGTCTTCTCTTATCTCTTCTTTGGGACCAAGATTGATCTTTATAACTTCCCAACATTCATTTTTGGTTATTTTGTGGTTTTTCTTTCTATTTACATTGTTGTATCCGTTGGGTGTATTGTTGTCTTGTCTCTTCTTACTGTTCTTTGCATCAATTCATGTAAATCATTCCAGGCCTTTCTCTATTTATCATGTTTTTAATTACTCACAGCACAGTAATATTCCATTAAATTATGTACCAAAATTCCTGACAAATTGATGGGCACCTAATTTGTATTTAGATCTTTGCTATCACAAAAAGTCCTGTTATACGCATTTTGATGTATATGGAGATTTTTCTGTCAGTGGTTTCCTCAAAATATAAGCCTAGTAATGGAACCTCTGAGTCAAATGGCATAGATATTTTAGTCATTTTATTTGCACAATTCTAAATTGCTTTCCAAAATGGTTGTGTTTCGTGATGATGCACTAGTTTGCCTTTCTTCTGTGAGGGACTGTCTGATGTTGGCAGCTACCAGGTTGGGCGCTGTGGCAACGGTAGGGTAAGATCTGGGTATTTTGGAAGTCGAGGCAGGGGCTGTGGTAGGCAGAGTTGTGGTGAACTGGGATGGGCTGGATACGGAGAAGCCCTGAGGCAATTGGGCAGTGCTCTGTGACATAAGCTGGGTACAAGGAAGTAGTCGGAGCTTGAGCTCCTGAGGCAAGGGGCGGTGCCACGTGGGAGTGGGATTGCAGAGGACTGAGTTCCCTCTGCTTAGTCCCCTCCCTATATGCAACGTCATCCCCAGATGCCTCTTGTGACCTTCCTGACTTCCTGGGTCCCTTTGTGCAGCACTGACCCAGACCCCTCCTGAGTCTGACTTCCTAGATCACGTACTCTTGTCTATGCGTCATTCCCAGATGCCTCCTTCCTATATCCAATCCTGGCTTCCTACGTCAATCCCTCCCCCTTGGTGTGCTAAACTCAGACAGCCCCTTCCGGTATCTGACCCTACAATCATTGGCTAGTAAGCGGGCTGGGGAGGAGGGGCTAAGTAGGTTTTTAGGAACAAGCGTGGTCAAATCACGTGCTCTCCCCTGGCTCCTGCCCTGTTGCTCTGGCCTTGCTGCTTGGGCTTGCTATGATGGCTTGCTGTGTTGGCCTCTGAATAAAGCTCTGGTGTTGGTGCCTCCCGATGGCTCGTCTCTGTGTGGTGATCCGGCTGAGGACCGAAGACTCGGGAGTGAGTAAGACTCTGGTAGTGTGCTCCTTATAGAAGGAGTGGGTACCGGCGTATGGCTGGCAGAAGGTCGGCGTGCGGCCAGTATATTCTTCTAACAACACTTCCAACATTGACTATTTTCATGTATTGTCATCTTTGCCAATTTTGCTGAGTGTGAGATGAACCCTAAGGTTTATTTAGATTTGCATATCTTTTGTTATCAGTGAAGTACAGAATTATCTCGTATGGTTTTTGATAGTTTGGAATTCTTCTTTTGATAATTGTTCATATTTTTTAATCACCTACCTATTTGGGATGGCTTTTATTTGTCCTATATATTTGTCTTAGTCATACATGTATATAATATATATATAATATATAAAATAAATAGTCCTATATATTTGTCTTAGTCATATATATATATATATATATGATAGATAACAAACCCCTATCAGAGAAATTTGATACAAAGTTTTTATTTTTCCCCTCCAATTGACTACATCACTTCTCATTCAAAATGTGTTAATTTTGTTTGCACAAAACCATTTTAGTTTCATGAAATAAAACTTAATTCATTTTTGTAATTTTTCTTTCTCTTATTTGGTAAAAATTCATATCCCATCCATAGTAATGAGAAAATAAATTATATGATTCTCTTCTAATGTTTATGCTCTTATCTTTAGTATTCTTCTTTCTCCATTTTGAATTGATTATGAAATATGGCATAAGATGTTGATCTAAGAGCAATTTCTGCCAGACTGATTTAAATAGCTTTCCCAGCAGTTCCTTTAGGACATTTTATTCTTGGGAAGTATTTGAATTTATCAATCACTTGGTGATTGAGTTCCATTATTTTTTATTCTTCCTTGTTTAATTTGTTCCATTGGTCAACATTTCTATTTTTTCAAGGTGAATCAAATAATTTTGTTGCCTGCTGCTTTATAATGTATTTTGAGATCTGGAAATGCTATTATCTCTTAATTCTAACCTTTTTTTTTCATTATTTTCATTGATATTCTAAATGTCTTGTTCTTCCAAATAAATTTTGGTATTAAATTTTACTCATCCAGTAGTTTAATTAGCATGGAATTAAATACATAAATTGACTATGGAAGTATTGTCATAGGGAGTTACTCAATGTGCTGGAGGTTTTCCTATAGTGTATCACATGGATTCCTCTGGTCCATTTGGGATGTTCATCAGTTATTTTTCACTCTTGCTACATGGACAGTCACATATTTATTTGATGACATTCTTTATTACTCTTTTCCTGTGTAATTCTTTATTTCTAGTGTGTTTTCTCCTGCTCCATCTCTCCATGCATTTCTGCCTTTTAGATGACCCATAGCTTTAATTTATTGGAAAATGCTATTCAACACTTGTAGCTGCTTAGCACCACCAGAAGAATATTGGTGTTAAAAAATAGGACTTCATTTCTTGGAGAAACTTGGGGTCATTAAAAGAAACATGTAATTTCCCATACACAATTCTGCCTGCTCTCTTATTTTTGTTTAACTCTCAACACAAATTATTGTTCCTCTGTAGTTTCTTTCCAAGATGTGTGGATGGACTGATGGCCACCACTAAGGATCATTAATTCAAATGTATGTCATAGTTCAGTCAATAGTCATTATTCATCAACTTTTTTTTTTTAATGTGTGATTAGTTTGGCGAAACTCATTTAGGAGGCTCTGCAAAGTTTCAGGGCTTAATTCAATTAGGCCAATAAAATCTGAAAATAGAAGCATCTGGGGGATCTCATGAGTTATAAAAGAGCATTTTTCTTTCAGGGCTTTGGCCTGGATACCTTCCATAACAGTAGCAAATACTTTGCTGATTATATAGGTTACTGCTCTATGTCTCCAGTTAAGAGGTTCTATTGTTATATCTTTTAAAATCTTACTTTGTTTATATGAGACACTTTATAATAACTCCACTCATGGTAAAATTATTCCTTGTTAAAAAAAATAGCAGTATAGTTATGCCAAATAAACCAATACGTTGACCATTATTACATACTATAATTTCAATATCAGTACTCTGGAAACAAGATTGATCTTTGCAGTAATCTGAACTTTAATCCATTTTAATTTTATTTTCTCTGTATCATAGTAGTCATTCTATTTATCTCTTCATTTTTCTTACTTTGTTCCCTGTCACTTCTTGAAACTTTTCCTATGTGATATTTTAAAAGATTCCAGAGACATGGTTTCTAGGTAAAATCATTTTATTAATAAAACCATATGTTATTAATAAAAGGATGGTCATTTGGTCCTCTCTCTGAGACCAAAGACAATCATAGCAGTGGGCTCACAGTTTATATACCTTTTCAATAGGCACTGATGTCATCCCATCATTGTATCACCATTGTATCACAGAGAAAATATCTCCATACCAGACCATTCCCAGCTATACCAGACCATCCTCAGTATAAGAGACCACTCCCAACCTTTGGCTAACTAGACAAAAGGATCTATCTCCACCCAAGTTTAAGTAGAATACAATGGGGTTCTCCACCTTAGATTAAATTCCTTGGAAAGTTGGGTGGTGTCTGAGCAAGATCAAGGAGAGTCAATGTGATTTTATTATCAGTAATGTCCTTCAGATTGAACTTCTTAAAATGAGGAATTTAGAAAAAGTGGAGACTTCTGAATCTCCCCAAGATATTGGTTATTAATAACCATTTCTGTCACCTAAGTTTCTCTGAATTAATTATATTACCATATATTATTCCATAACATGACAACCTACATTATCGGTTATGTCATCATAATCCATTGATGATTATTATTATTAAATGTAACATATTCCATTATACTTATATGCCATTATTCTTTCAAATATTTCCCAGTTCTTGGCCATATAACTTTCTTTTCTTTTGTTACACAAAAATACTGCTATGAATATAATATACATACATATGTATATGTACGTATACATACATATGTGCGTATATATGTATATATTTGCATGTGTGTAAATAGCTATCCCCTTTGTTTTTGACCTCATTATAGTGTGTATATATGTGTGTACAAATGTGTGTATTTGTGTGTATGTAAGTATATATCTACACACACATATAGACACATTATATAATCTATATATACACACATTTTATGCAATGTGTGTTTATATACATATTATACACATTTGTAAAACACTTTAATAGCATAGTTTGAAACATTTCCTAGAATGCAAGAACTAATTTACAACTCCATCAATAGTGCCTTTGTGTGTCTATTTTCCCATATGCTTTCAAACACTGAATGTTTTTCTCCTTTTATCATCTTTGCCAGTGCAATAGGTGTGAGGTAAAACATGAAATAGTTTCACTTTACATTTATTTTATTGTAAATCATTTGGATAATTTTTCTTATGATTTATATTTCATATTTCTTTTGAAAACTGTTTGAATCCTTTGACTACTCTCTATTGGTAAATAGCTCTAGTTTTTATATTTTTGTGTAAATTCCCCATATATAATAGACATCAAAAATTTATCAGGGATATTTAATGTGAAGATTCTTCCCAATCCCAGTCACACAATTTCTTTTTTTCTAGTTAAACACTGATTTTGTGCAAAAACTTTTAAAATTGTATATAATGAAAACTTTCATATTTTGTGCACTCCTCTATGCATTATTTCGTTATGAATTTCCCCATACTACTGATCCAAAAGCTATCTTCTTTCTTTTTTAAAAGTCATGACCTATTACATGTAAGTCAAGTAACCATTTGGAGCTACTGTGCTATATGATGTAAGATCCTGATAGAAGTCCAATTTCTGTCAAACTGTTCTCTAGTTTTTCCTGCAGTTTATTTCATTAAACGTAAGAATACAATGTTTGCTTCTTGGATTTTCCTTCCTACTCTATTCCACTGACCTACTTTCCTTTTTTTAACCAGTAAAAATAATGTACTGATTAGGGTAATAGGTTAGGGGTACCATGACAAATTGAGTTTCTCCTCACCCCCAGACAACTTGATTAAAAATGTAGAATCAATGAATACAGATTAAAAAAAAAAAAAGCTAAGGGGGACATAACAGATTTAGAAGCACTTTGTAAGTGGAGGGACACCCTGAGTGGCTCAAATCAACTCTTGTCCTAGCCACCTTCACAAAGTTTCTCTTATATGTTCCCTTCTCTTTACACACGCAGTCACCACCCTCATTCAGTACCTTATTACCTTTCACATCAGTTATTATAACAGCAGCAAGATGGCGCAGTGTATAATGTGCTGGGCCTTAAGGAAGACGATTCCAAATCTGCTCTCAGACACTTGATAACTTGGTGATCCTGAGCAAGCCATGTAATCTCTGTTTGCCTCAGTTTCCTCAACTACAAAATGAAGATAATAAGAGTACTTACCTTACAGGATTATGGTGAAGATCAAGTGAGATGATATTTGTATAGTGCTCAATCTGGCACAAAATGGGTGCTATATGAATACTCATCCCCTTCTACTTCCCTAGTGGCCTCCTCTGTGGTTTGCCTACCTTAAGTCTTTCCCCTCTCTAGCCCATTTTCCCCATCACAGCCAATGTAATTTTCTTAAAAAACAAGTCTGACTACAACATTCTCTACTTAATGAACCCAAATATTTCTCTATTGCATATAAACTTCTGTTCAGTAGTTAGAACTCTTCACAAACCAACCTTTCCAGTCTTCTCACACCATTACTTATTCCATGTTCTCTACTGTCCTGCCTTAGTGTCCTATTTATTGTTCTTCATTCATGACCTTCCATCTCCCATCTCCATTCTTCTGCATGTCTATAATGCTCTTTTGCCACATCTATGGCTTCCAGAAACCCCATTTCGTTCAAGATTCAGCTCAGGTACCAACTGCTAGAGGATATCTTTCCCGATCCCCACCTGCAGCCAGAACCTGAGGCCCAAAAGGAAGGAAAAGAATAAAAAGGTACATAAAAGGCGAAAAGGCCAACTTTGTGTCCTTATGACTTAGCATGGAATGGGCAAAGAGTAATGTCAAGTTGACATTTTTGATTATTGATGTCTACCTTTAGTAAACTAATTAAAATAAGAGCATGCATATGCTTAAGGGCTCTAATATCTAGTATAATGCCTTGTAAAGTAAGTAGGTCCATACAGAAAGTCCAGAACAAACATATTTACTATTCTTCCCAGCATTTCAGTAGCAAGTGGTGCCAGAGGTCCAAAGGACAAGGCTCAGTCACTCTCCAGGCCTTTACTCTTGTCCCAGGGGTTCACCAACTGATACATTTCAGGTGGAGCACAGACTATGAGCATGTATAGGTCTCTGTCTTGTAGTGACCCACCCAGCCAAGACCGCTTCCATATTTTACTCTCTGCAGTAAATAAAATTGCAATCTCTGGAATCCTTATTGTACTGCTGCTACAAATAAAATAAAACTTTTTGTTACAATACATTTTGTAGAAGTAGATCACTCCAGAATAAGCAGGATATTTGATCACAGATATTTGACCACAATATTGACAGTTGACTTTGACCATGCATCACAGCCTGGAAGACATTTATATTGGAAACTTTCTTGAATAGTGGTGGAAAGCTATAGAGATACAGAGGATGAAAGCAATGTGACATGAGGTCACCATAAAGGAAATAAGCAGGAATATTGAGGAATCAAAGACAAACACTTTATTTTAACCATATTTCTTTATTTGGATGTTATACATTATTTAAAATAATGTGGGATTTTCATCCCCAAATTCAGGAAAATTAAAAACTGAAAAGGAATACCTTAATAAGTGATTGTTAAAAAAAATTCTTAAGATTAAGCAATTATTTGAAACCTAGAGGGAAATATTGTAGAAGAAATGATAGAATGTCAAGAAAAAAAGTGAATGTTTTAAATGAAACAAAGTGCCTCTAATTTTAGCTTTTTCTGTGCTTTTGGTAACCAAGCAAAATGGCTAGGTGACAACTCTTTAATTGTAAAAAACGTAAAGAACCATTTTGTACATAAACGGAAGATGATAGTATCCCATTGTCCATTGCAGTAGTATTAGTGATCATCACCTCATTGGTAAAATTATTCTTAGTGCCTGAATTTTAAGTTTCTAAATGAGTTTTATGCCTTCCTTTTAGAAAGAAAGTAAAGGATGAAAGGGAGAGAGAGAAGGAAAGAAGGAAGGAAGGAGGCAAGGAAGGAAGAGTTAAAGAGCTCCAAATAACACTTCTTAGCTGTGATGATTCAAGGGTTTAATTTCATTTTTCCTTAAAAGTTTGAAAGCCAAATTAATTTTCCATTTTGTACCAAGAATCAAGTTTCTCAAGTAGAGATGAGCCATTTTTTCCTATTAAGAACCACTGACCCATAGAGTGAGTCAGTTGTGAAAAGATCACAGCGCCAGGGAGTCCAGTTTTACACTGGCCACCGATTCTATGAGTTTCCTCATCTGTAAAATGAGGAAGTTGGACCAGATGACCTACATGGTCATTTCAAGTCTGAAATTGTATGAGTGGTGAAAACACACATATATGCACACACATACTCACACATACTCACACACACAGGGACAGATATAGGTAATTTTTGCCCTTTTCTTTTCAAGAAATAACTATATGACATTTGACTCATTTGTTTTCTAAGTTAAAAATAGGGAACATAGAATTTTTGGGAATAAATTCCATACTATGATCACCTAAGAAAAAGCATCAGAAACAATATTTATATGTTATAGGAAGAGTATACAGGAAAATAAACAGACAAAAAATCTACAAGCAACAATAGCAAAAGCTTTAATGAATGAATGGATTTTATCATAGCTTTTCATGCATGCTTATCAAACTTTTGATTTTTTATCTCCTAAATAAGATAGGCATGAGAATCCACAGGGGAAGTTTTACCATAGGATGCTTCAATGCTGCCAAAACAATATCACCTCATTGGGCATTTGTTGAAGGCCTGAGGAAATTGAGCAATGGGTCTGTCCACATCTGCTGTAGAAAAATGTTCCTTTATTATCTGCTGCAGAGTGAGTGGCTTATGTTAGTAAGCTCTTGGTGTATTATGTAGCATATGAAAAACATTTAATAATTGATGTATTCAATAATTTATGAAGCAATAGGCCAGATCTTTGCCAGGGAACTGCTTAATTTCCCACAGCTCAAGTTTTTGAGAATGATTTCTTCTAGTAAAAATAAAACTATATTATATCAAAATAAACATGTGGAGCCCATCATTTGTAAGTATTTTCAATCTAATTAGGGGCCAGTTGTGCTAGAAGATTTTTCTCTGTATCACAATTTCATAGCCAGGCCAGTAGAGACATGCTCCAAACTTGCATTTTTGTTATCTGTTGTATATGGCATGGAGACAAGTACATCTTCAACCTATCACAAAAACTCCAAATTCATCGGACAGATGGGCAGTAAGTGGCACTTCTATTGGCACCTTCCAAGATGGAGACTAGTGAACTCTGAAGTGAAACTTTTTAACAATAGTTGTGATGTATAAGCCCCAGAATCCCCAGAATCATTTGGTTCAAATTTTAAATTACAGTCTCTTTAAATATTAAAAAGAGGAAAAATTTGATATCTTTTACCAATGGAATTTGGTGCAAAAAAAGAAAAGAGAATGGGAAGCATAGGATGTATAAAAATCCTTCATTAAGTGAATATTGATTTAAAAAACCCCAAATATTGATAAAATGTGAAATATATGCCCATCCTCCACTTATCCAGATACTTGTTATATATTTTAAAAAAATTCCATGGCCAGACCTTCATATAAAATGGTTGGAAAAACACATCATGAATATAATCATTTTTGCTATTGTAAGTCATAATTATGAGGACTGCCACACAATTTAGCCATAAATATCAATATTCCTTTACTCAAAATAGTCAAAATAAGCCAATGGACAATTCTGTGTTCCTTTTTACTTCAAAAATTAATTTTATAAATTCTTTCAACTGTACATGCTTAACATTTCACAGTACCATTAGTATAATCATTTGTTATTTTAACTGACTTTAAAACTAGTTTTTTTTTTCTTTTATCATTTAGGATATCTTGGAGAGCTAGGTATATATATTTTTAGTAGGGAAGGCTGGATGAGTATTATAAACTTTTATGAAAACTAATATACATTTTAGGGCTTACCTGACTATCCAGTGTCCAGCCTTTGGATGATTTTCTTCTCCATTAAATAGAAATATTGAATAGATTATATACTTAAACTTTTGAGATCTTTCTTGAGTATTTAGAAAGGATAACTAATAAGTTTCTAAGGAGAGGGATGCTTAATTACTTCCCACTCTACATTGATGTAATTATAGAAACAAATTAACTGTAAAATGTGTCCACTTGATTATCCCTTTAAAACTATGAATGTGTTCCTTGGTTGAATTGGAAGGGGCAACGTCATCAGCCAAGAAATACCTGATAGCTCCTTCAAAGACTGAGTTTGCTAAGCTCTACAGTCAGCGCAAGCTGGTGCAGTTTTGTAGAGTATGGCCCTTATTCCTATAGGAGAGGACAGTGGGGAGGGGTTCCTCTTATTATTATCCTTTTATATTTGTTGTGTGATGTTTGATTTCAGTTAAAGGGGTACACTTGAGGACCTAAAGGGCCACATGTGGCCTTGAGGCCACAGGTTCCCCACCCCTGATAAATTTTCACTTCTTTTCCTCTGACCTCCAGCCATGCCACTCTGAACTTGGAAAATCCTAGAAGGGAATCATTAAATATTTGGTTGCCAGACATCTAGAAGGAGAATCATTGATTACAAAAAGCTGGTATGGCTTTCATCAAAATCAGGTACTGTGAGGGTAGCCTTATTTCCTTTATTTATGAGAAAAATTTTTAATTAATTAATTAATTTTTAGTTTTGAACATTCACTTCTACAAGATTTGGAGTTCCAAATTTTCTTCCCATCTCTCCCTTCCCCTCACCTCAAGACAGCATTCATTCTGAATACCTCTTCCCCCAATATGCGCTCCCTTCTATCATCCTCCCCTTCTCTTATCCCCTTCCCCTTCTATTTTTCCATAGGGCAGTATAGATTTCTATACTCCAACGCCTGTATATCTTATTTCCCAGTTGCATGTAAAAACAATTTTTTAACATTCATTTTTAAAATTTTAAGTTACAAATTCTCTCCCTTCCTCCCTCCCCACCCACCCTCATTGAGAAGGCAAGCAATTTGATATAGGTTATATATGTGTAGTTATGCAAAACACTTCCATAATAGTCATGTTGTGAAAGACTAACTATATTTCCCTCCATCCTATTCTGTCCCTCTTTTATTCTATTCTCTCCTTTGACCCTGTACCTTCTCAAAGGTACTGCTTCTGATTACCCCCTCTATTTGCCCTCCCTTCTATCATACCTGCTCTCATATTCCCACTGTCCCCTATTTTCCTGTAGGGTAAGATAGATTTCCATACCAAATTGAGTGTGTATGTTATTCCTTCCTTAAGCCAAATCTGATGGGAGTAAGAATTACTCATTCCGTCACACCTCCCTCCTTTTTCCCTCCACTGTAAAAACTTTTTCTTGCCTCTTTTGTGTGAGATATTTTACCCCATTCTACCTCTACCTTTCTCCTTCTCCCAGTAAAATCCTGTCTCATCCCTGAATTTTATTTTTTAGATATCATCCCTTCATATTCAACTCTCCCTGTGCCCTCTGTCTATCTGTCAATCTGTCTGTCTGTCTGTCTGTCTATCTATCTATCTATTTATCTATCTATCTATATTCCCTCCAACTACCCTAATACTGAGAAAGGTCTCATGAGTTACAAATATCATCTTCCCATGTAGGAATGTAAACAGTTCAAACTTATTAAATTCCTTATTATTTCTCTTTCAGGTTTACCTTTTCATGCTTCTCTTGAGTTTTGTATTTGAAAGTCAAATTTTCTATTCAGCTCTGGTCTTTTCATCAAGAATGCTTGAAAGTCTTCTATTTCATTGAATGTTCATTTTTCCCCCCAAAGGATTATACTCAGTTTTGCTGGGTAGTTGATTCTTGGTTTTAATCCTAGCTCCTTTGACCTCCAGAATATCATATTCCATGCCCTGCGGTCCCTTAATGTAGAAGCTGCCAAATCTTGTGTTATCCTGATTGTGTTTCCACAATACTTGAATTGTTTCTTTCTGGCTGCTTGAAATATTTCCTCCTTGACCTGGGAATTATGGAATTTGGCTATAATATTCCTAGTAGTTTTCTTTTGGGGACCTCTTTCAGGAGGTGATTAGTGGATTCTTTCAATTTCTATTTTACCTTCTGATTCTAGAATATCAGGTCAGTTCTCCTTGATAATTTCTTGAAAGATGATGTGTAGGCTCTTTTTTTGATCATAGCTTTCAGGAAGTCCAATAATTATTAAATTATCTTTCTTGGATCTATTTTCCAGGGCAGTTGCTTTTCCAATGAGATATTTCATACTGTCTTCTATTTTTTCATTCTTTTGGTTTTTTTTCATTTTCTTGATTTCTCATAGAGTCATTAGCTTCCATTTGTTCCATTCTGATTTTTAAGGAATTATTTTCTTCAGTGAGCTTTTGGACCTCCTTTTCCATGTGGTCAATTCTCCCATTGAAGGCATTCTTCTCCTCATTGGCTTTTTGGATCTCTTTTGCCGTTTGGGTTAGTCTATTTTTTAAGGTGTTATTTTCTTCAGTATTTTTTGGGGGGGTTTCCTTTAGCAAACTGTTGACTTGTTTTTCATGGTTTTCTTGCATCACTCTCATTTCTCTTCCTAATTTTCCTTCTTATTTTACTTATTTTTAAAAATCCTTTTGGAGCTCTTCAATGGCTTGAGACCTATTAATATTTTTCTTGGATGAAGGAGCTTTGATTTTGTTGTCTTCTTCTGATTGTATGTTTTGATCTTTTTGTCACCAAAGCAAGACCCTATAGTCTGAGTTTTTCCTACTGTTTGCTCATGTTCCCAGCCAATTACTTAACTTTTAAACTCTTTGTTAAGATATAGCTCTGCTTCCAGTGTGGAGGGTGCACTGCCCTAAACTTCGAGGTTTTGTGTAGCTATTTTCAGAGATATTTCTAGGGACCTGTAAATTTTCAGTTCTTCCTAGGTGGTATGATCAAAAGAGAGGTGTTCACTCCTTTCCTGGTCTATGCTCTGGTCTGTGAGTGACCACAAGCATTTTTCTCTGCCCTGGAACTGTTAGGAGGCTACCCTCTCCATCACCACCACAAGCTGCGCCTTGTGAAATATGCCCCAGGACTGCCCTAGGACCACCACCCAGGACTGTGACCCAGATCCAAACATGGGCAAAACAAGAGAATCCTGGCTAAGCACCAGCAAAGAAGTCCCTGCAATCCCCCTATGATTAGCCACTTGATTCCTCCACTGTCTGGGCCAAGAACTCCCAAAGCAGCCACCACCACTCCAGGGCTGCACCAGGGCTGAGACTATGTCATGCTCCTCTCTCACTCAGGTCTGACAGACCTTTCCTACTGACCTTTCAAGTTGTCTTTGGCATTTGTGGATTGAGAAGTCTGGGAACTGCCATAGTTGCCAGTGATTCAGTCCCCTGAGGCCTGCTCCAGGTTCACTAGGGCCCCATCTTTGCCTACATGACCCACACTGAACTGTGCTACTCTCCCAGTCTGGTGAAATAGACCTTTCCCATCAATCATCCAGGTTGCCTTAGGTAGGAAATTTGTTTCACTCTGTATTGTTGTGGGTTCTACTGCTCTAGAATTTGTTTAGAATCATTCTTAGAAGAATTTGGAGGTGTTCTGGGGGGAGAGCTCAAGCAAATCACTGCTTCTACTCCACCATCTTGGCTCTGCCTCCCTTTTTGTTTTTAAAAATTAACAAGCATTCATTTTTTCTCTCTCCTGTCTCTCTTCCCTACAGGAAACCTGAATAACTATAGTAACAAATATGCAGCATCAAGCAAAATAATTTCCATATTAGCCACATCCAAAATTTTGTGATGTATTCTACATACTTAAGTCATCATTGCTTTGTCAGGATTCTTCATCAGTGGTTCTCTGGAATCATGGTTGTTCATTGTGTTGATCAGAATTCTTAAACCTTTCAAATTGTTAATTTTTACAGTGTCATTGATTAAATTGATCTCTTTCTGCTCACTTCATTATATATCAGTTCATACAAGGCTTCTCTGAAATCATCTCCTTAAATAATTACTTACTATAGAACAGTATTTCATTATGTCAATATGCTACAATTTATTCAGCCATTCCACAATTGATGGGCATCTCTTTTTTTTAAACAAGAAGAAAAATTTATACTATAACATTAATATTATGAAAATGAACAATTTTCAAAACTTTTATAAATACAGAAAGAAATGAGAAAACCTACACAATTTATACAATGATCATACTGTGAAGATAACTATAAGATAGCTATAAGAACTATGATCAGTATATTGACCATTCATGATTCCAGAAGACCAATGATGAAATGTACTGTTCAATACAGAGAAGTGGTGAGTTTAAGATACAGAATGATATATATATACACATACATATATATGTATGTGTATATATATATATATATATGTATGTGTATATGTATATATATATATTTGTATACAGCCACTGAGGGAATTTGTTTTGCTTGACAATGCATATTTTAACAATTCATTTTTCTTTTTCTTTTTTTAAACTTATTTTTAGTTCTCAACATTCACTTCCATAAGCTTTTGAGTTTGAAATTTTCTCCCCTTCCCTCCCCACCTTTTTCCTCAAGATGACATGCACTCTTATACAGACTCTACATATACATTCCTATTACACATATTTTCACATTAGTCATGTTGTAAAGAAGAATTAGAAGCAATATGAGGAACCACACGAAAGAAGAAACAAAACAAAACAGCAGGGAAAAAAAGAGGAAATAGTATGCTTCAATCTGCATTCAAACTTCATAGTTCTTTCTCTGGATATGGAAAACATTTTCCATCATGAGACTTTGGGAGATGTCTTAGATCCTTGCATTGCTGAAAAGAGCTAAGAGTATAAAAGTTAGTCATTGCACAGTGTGGTTGTTACTGTTCTGCTCACTTCACTCGGCATCAGTCCATACAAATCTTTCCAGGTTTTTTTGAAGTCTGCTTGCTCATCATTTCTTACAGCACAATAGTATTCCACTACATTCACATATCACAACCTGTTAAGCCATTCCGCACTTGATGTACATTCCCTCAATTTCCAATTCTTTGCCATCACATATAGAGCTGCTATAAATATTTTTGTACATTTGGGTCTTTTTCCCATTTTTGTGATCTCTGGGATTTAGTGATGGGAATCTCTTTAACTGAAATTTTATTGCCACCACAAAAAGAGCTGAAATTATACACACACACATACATACACACATGCATCTCTCTCTCTCTCTCTCTCTCTGTGTACATACACACATACACACAATATTCCTCTTTCTTCAGTCTCTTTGGATTATAGTTCTATTGATAATTCAAAAGTATTGCATAGTTTAGTAAAATTTGGGGCATAGTTCCAAGTTGCTTTCCAGGATTGCTGGACTAATTTACAATTAAACTAATAGTGCATTAACATATCTGTTATCCTTCACTCCCTCCAATATTTGTCATTATCCTTTTTTTTTTTTTTGGTCAATGTTGCTAATGTGTGAGGATTTCACTAAGGTGTGTAGAACTGTACTCTCAGAGTTGCTTTGACTGGCAGTTCCCTAATTTTTAGTGGGTTTTTTTGTGCATGACTATTGATAAGTTACATTTCTTCTCTTGCAGATTATTTGTTGATATACATTGACATATTACTAATTCTCATTGCCTTTTTAAAAACCAGATTACTTATATAGTAGATGACAAAGACATTATAAATACAGTTTGCCTAAATTTTTGCAAAGCTTTTAATAAAATATCATACTATTCTTATGGAGAAGATGAAGAGATAGGATTTAAAGAAAAACAGAATCAAATGGATTAAGAACTAAAAAAGCTGTTCTTGGTCCTATGTTAATCCAGTTTTTTATCATTAACACAAATAAAGGCATAGATGATACACCTATCAAGTTGGCAGTTGACGCAAAGTGGGGATGACACATAGGAAAGCAGAATCAAGGTCCAAAAGGATATTTTCAAGTTATAGTACTAGGCTGAATCTCAATGATAAAATTTGCTGAGAAAAATGTGGAGTCATGCATATGGGTACAAAAAGTCAATTTGAAAGTGTAAGACTGGAGAGTTTGGGGTTGGATAGCAATTATTCTGAAAAAGATCTGTGGGTTTTAGTGGAATCCAAGTTCAATATAGGTCAGCAGGGGGATTTGGCAGCAAAAAAAGCTAATGAGGGACATAACTTCCAGTAATAAGAAGGAACATGATGGCCCCACTGAATTCTGACCTCTATTAGACCTCATCTGAGTATTATATTCAGTTGTAGATATCATAGTTTAATCAGGATATTTATTGATAAATTGGAAAGCATCCAGAGGAAAATAGCCTGAGAGGTGGTGGGGTATCCTCAGGGATATGCTGATAAATGTTTAACATGTAGGTCTCCCAAGAGGTATGGCAGACTTTTAAGTTTAATCTGCATTTGTCAACATTTTCTCTATTACTTCCTTAAGTCTAGGTGGCCACCAAAAGAATAAACCAATCCTTGATTTGTAGTGTTTGCTGATTTCCAAGATGTGAATGCTCATACTAAAATTTTAACCTTCAAGAGCTGTTTTAAGTGTAGCACACTGTTGGCCTTGGAGGTCTTCAAACAGTGAATAATCACTTCTTGGGTTTTCCCAATATAGTAGGGATTCCTTTCACATATGGGTTGGACAAGATGACCACTGCTCTATATTGTAGGCTTGGAATATTTGAAAGACTTAAGAACTCTGATGAACACAATGACCAACCATGATTTCAAAGGACCCATGCTACCCATCTCCTGACAGAGAAGTGATAGACTTAGGATGTAGGATGGGACTTATATATATATTTTTGAACATATGCAGGAACTAGTTTTGCTTAACTATATTTCTTTGTAACAATCATTTTCTTTTTTTTTTCATTGGGGGTAGAATGAGAGGGAGAAAAAACAATTATTTGTTAGTTGAAAAGAATTAGCAAAGAGCACTGAACTTAGAATCATGATATCTGTATTTAGCACTCCTCTCTGATACCTCTGACCTATGAGAATATGAATAAGTCATTTAACTTCTCTGAGGTCCAGTTTCTTCATTTTCAAAATATGAGTAATAAAATTTGCACTATATCCCTCACAGGCCCTGCAAACTTTAAAGCACAAAACAAAAATCTATTGTAGAGATATTAAAAGCATTCCATATTTTCACATACACATGTATATGTATATATTTGTGTGTTCTTGGTGTAGTGGGAGAGAAATTAGAAATCACACAATCATAGGATCATACATTATGAGTTTAAATTCTTTTTTTCAAATATGTTACTACTGTGAATAAAGATTGTATATCTATTTAAATATAATTTACACATATGTATACATAAATCAATGTATAAAGAAATATTGGAATCAGTTATGAAGTCATATTTCTATTTTAGAGCATAAATATTGAGTAAGTGAAGAGGATAACTTCTATGCTCATATGCATAGGAGGGGAGAGTACATACATATGAATGAATGGTAAAGGTTCATAGGCCACTACTTTTTTTACCATAAAGCTTCGTGAATGACATTTCTTAGAGGAAATGTTATAACTCAGATTCAAAAATACATAGAACATGTATTAGGTGCCTTAGCAAGTCCAGTTATCATCTCTCTTTTTTTGTCACAGTTCCATTTTATCACTTGTTTTGACTTCTAGTCCCCACTATAACTATTCTGCATCCTTCCTCAATCTTCACTCGTCATTACAGTTGCTAAACATTGATCACAACACCCATATCCCATAGTATGCCACTCTTCCTCTATTCTTTTGAATAAAACATCTCATTTCTTTCTTTCTTTTTCTTTCTTTTTTTTTGGGGGGGGGCTACGCGATGGCGTTAAGTGACTTGCCCAGGGCCACACAGCTAGTAAGTGTTATTTGTCTGAGGTCGGATTTGAACTCTGATCCTCCTGACTCCAGGGCTGGTGCTCTATCCACTGTGCAACCTACCTGCCCCCATCATCCCATTTCTTTAAAAAAGTTGTCCATCCTTCTTTAAGGTAGATGGTAGAAAGTTGGTCAATTCTATGCCTTTTAAATGCAAAAGGAAACTAAGATATAATACACTCAAGATTACCAAATTAGTGGTAGGATTTATGACATGATAAAAAATGACTCAAGGGAGGGAATTGTAAGTCCTATGGTGTGAACATGGCATAATGAAAAGAACACTGGCCTAGGAGTTAAAATATTGATTTCAAACCCCACTTCTGCCACTGGTCAGACCTTGGACAAATCTCTTCACTCTGGGAGGTCTCAGTCTGTAATCTCAATCTGTAAAGTGAGGCAATTGTATATGGTGTATACTTTCTCTAAATTTCCTTTCATCTCTAACAGTCAATGAAACACTCTCCCCCTTTGTTTCTGCTTCCTGGTTTCCTTTAAATCATGTCTAAAATCCTACTTTTGGCAAGAAAGTTCTTTCCTGGTTCCCCTTAATGCTAACCTTCCTTCTGAGATTACCTTCAATTTTTCCTGTATAGATATTCTTTGTACATAGCTGCTCACATATTGTATGCCCCATTATATTATAAGTTCCTTTAGGAAAAGAATTGTTTTTATTTTTCTTTGTATCCTTAGTATTTAGCATAGAGCTTGGTACTTAGTAGGTGCTCAATAAATACTGGCTGACTTGACTGTGAACTATAAACACTATGTTTCTGTGCCCAGGTCCTTCCTTGACAAATGCAGATACTAAAAAAGAATTTGTTTTCCATGTTTCATTTTTTTCTCTCATAAGGTGGGAATAATATCTCTGAGATTCAAAATTCCGAGAATAAAAACTTCATAAAATACTGGCTGCTATTATTTGGTCATCACTGATCATTTAGTAGAGTAATAATGAAATAATATGATTTTTCAATGAGAAGGTAGTAATTATATTCCCAAGATATTCTGGAGAAATCATCATTGCTAGATATATTGTTTCATGACCCATGAGTCCAGATGGGGGTAACAACTTCTGTCTTTGGCATGCACTCTGGAATGAAATTGATTTTAAGATCCTAAACTACAAAAGGTCTCATATCTAAAATATACAAAGAACTTTGCCAAATCCATAAGAATACAACCCATTGCCCAATTGATAAATGGTGAAATGATGTGAACAGGCAGTTTTCCAATGAAGAAATCAAAACAATTTATAGTCATATGAGAAAATGTTCTAAATCATTATCAATTAGAGAAATGCAGATTAAAACAATTTTGAGGGAAGAAAAAAAGAAAAAAAGATACGTGATACTTTTGTAGTATATTTGTAAGAAATAGCAAGCTGTGCATTGTAGATTTGCAGTTTCATGGCAATCTTTTTTATTGTGCTATGTTATAGAAATGCTTGTTTTTATTCATAAATTAAAAATAAAATAAATTTTAAAAAAGAAAATATTTCCTAAGCTCCTTCAACTCAAAAATCAATAAAAAAGTTCTTATCAACTACTATTGTTCATATTATTTCAACTACATATTCAAATAGGCTTGATTTCATGGCCAACTTCCACCTAGTCAAGTGGCAAATATGGATTAGGAAAGGCATGTTTTATAAAGGAAAAAATGAATCCAAATACAATACTTATGTGGAGTATATAGGAATAGTTATCCTACAGGAAAGGGAGATTCAACAATACTTGGCCTACTAAATTTTGCGAATATGTCATTAGAAGATTTTGTTGTCCACCACTCATCTTCCTTACAACAACAATGCAAAGAGTTTGACATGTTGCCTTTTGATGTGGGTTTTATACAGTTCCCCCTGTTCTTCTGAAAAAATAATTCGGAATAAAAATGCCCAAAATTATCTTCCTTCCATGGTTTCCCTTTCGGGTGAAGAAAAACAACCCATGTCTTTTTGCAGCAACTATATCTTTTAAACTTACTGCACACTGACAAGCTACAAAAGTCTTTGAGAAGGTATTGAAGCATGGTAAACACACCTATCTGCAGTTGGAAGATTAATGATCTGTGTATTCAGAAGGGACATTGCTCTGGGAATGTTCCACTCTAGCCCTGCCACAATTTTCCCACATGCTTATTGTCTTGCTTATACTATGCCTCGTCTCTTGCTCCTGTGCTCTTTTGCCCCATGGAATTCATTTTTTCATTCCACATGAGGAATAATCTATAGTGTCAAAATATGCAAATATATGAAGGACCTGGACTTTCTTCAGCATGGAGGAAATTCTGGTGTGGGAGTACCCATTACACTGATATAGACCGCAAAACATCCATGATCTGATATATCCTGGGGAGTTGCCTGGGGCATATACAAATGACATACCCAGAGTAACACAGCTAATGGTTTTCATAGATGGAGTTGGTAGCACTCTATCTGTTATGCAAAACTGCTTCTTTTCGTCAGAGTAATGATAACAGATTAATGATTAATCATTTATTATTAATTAATGATTAATAATTAACAGAATAATGATACTAACAGATAACACTTGCTTTAAGAAAGTAAGAAAAAATTGCCTATGTAACAGAGCTATCCCAAAGTGCGACAGGCTACCTCAGGAAGTACTTGGTTTCTCTTCTAGCACAGGCTGAATATCTTCTTGTTAGGTATGCTATATTTGGGCATAGTAAGCAGTATTCAGCTTGGCTGGAACACATGTTTGTAGGATGGTGTATGCAATAAGCCTAGAAAGGTAGGCCAGTGCCATGTTAGGATAAATTGGGATATAGAGTATGAGTTTGGTACAAAGTTTAGATAATGCTTGATCTCTCCCCTTATTCTGCATCTAATCCTTGATAAAGTAGGGAAAATGACCTACAGACTGTTAGATAATTTTAAGAATATAGATGGGGTTAATGTAGATAGCTACAGTGAATTTCAAAGGAGAAGAGTTTGCTGAGTGACAGTGGCAAAGGGAAGTTCTGGAAGTGACATGGAGGAGCTAGATTACCATTCCTGTTCATGGAATGAGAAAAAGAATCCTAAGTTATGGTGAGTTTCAGTGTCTTTTGGAAAGAACCAGAATTCCACGAGTACCAAAAGATGAGATTATGAAAAGGAAACAACTAGACTGATGGAGGCTTATTAATTGTAATACAGATTTCTGGAGGGCACAAAAGAACAGGGGACCAGATCAAGATATGCATAGATGAGTGGTAGGGCTAAGGTGGATAAGGCATCAGAGAATGGACCAAGTATGAGATTTAAGCCTTAGTCAATTACAATATTCTGAGCCTAAGATACATGGAACATCACACAAACACATTAGCCATAGAAAGGGGGAAGATCGTATTTGCTGGAGCCCATACCCTGCGGGGTCAAGTGATGACTGAGTGTAGTATTTATGCAGGGGTGGAACCATTGATTTCCATGATATGTCACTCTAAACACAGGATATCCAGACTGAATTCACATTAACTATTAGTGATGATTGTGTCCCTGGAGCTTTGGAAGGACTCATGATTGGCACAAGGTCCATACTCTCCTTTCAAGTTGTCTAAGGATAGGAGACCCCCAAATGGTACCTTACTCTTAAAACAATCACTCAGCTTCTGGCCTCTAAATCTCTAGAAGCACAAGTCCATTTAGCATCCTGAGGGCTATGATGAGCCTGTTCAGGATAGTGGGAAGTTCTGCGTATGATCTCTGATGCATGTGATTCCTCTTTCATGTAGGTCCTCTACACAGGTCCACCACATGGCCCACAATACACTCAAATGTACCCCAAACCAGATTAAAATGCAGTTAGGAAATACCTAACAAAATAAATACAAATACAATCAAACATAGATAATGTATTGTGTGGTTTTCTAAGTCAACATGCACCTGCAAAAGTCCTTATGTACATCTTAGTGGCTCCTTTTTCTGCTTGGGTTTGACATGGCTGCTCTTTGCAAAAGGGGTATAGTATAATAGAAATGACACCTGAGAGAAGATACTTATGTTCATATTATATGTCCCACATTTATTTGTTGCATGACTAGAGCCATGTTATTTCCCTCTGTTTCCTTATCTACAAAAGGGCATTAATAATAACTGTAATACTTTAGAAATGAAACAGAGAGAAGCTATTTGTGTTCATATTATACATTCTACACTTATTTGTTGCATGTCCAGGGGCATGCCATTTGCTCTCAGCTTCTTTCTCTACAAATGGACATTAATAATACCTGTAATACTTTATGACATCTATGAGAGAGTATAGATGTAAGAAGGATAGATCAGGAGTTCTTAACTTATTGTGTCATGGATACTTTTGGCAGTCTAGTGAAGCCAATTTACCCTTTTTTAGAACTATTTTTTTAAAAGCACAAGACAAAATACATAGGATTACAAAAGAAACCAGTGATATTGAAACAGAATTAGCAAAATAGTTTTTAAAAGGTCATGAACCCCAGGTTAAGAATTCCTACAATAGATGTTGAGATCCTCCATATGCTCCTGTTTGCATGTGACATTGTGAAGATTTCTTCAAGCACATAGACATAACAGAGGCTCCTCTAAAACATTCATAATCATTCAAAACAGTGTGGTCTAACTATAAACATAGGAAAAACCAAATGGATAAAGAATGCTTATAGTCTAGACTCTGAAAATCCACACAACTGGTCCAGTAGTACATATATCTTAGACATAATAGATGAAAGTGAATGGGGCTTAACATTGTAAAGAAAAATGAAGGCTGGATCATAGTGAAATTATGTAGTCCATGATCTCAATCTTCTCCTATAACAAAAGTTCAACTTCTTAAAACCACAATCTCTTAAGTATTTCATAATCACAGAATTTGAGAGCTAGAATTGACCTCGGCCAGGTACCTAGCCAAACCTATCTTTAAAAAGAACCCTAATATAAGCATGCCTGATAAGTAATCATCTTAGATCTGTTTGAAAACCACCAAAGAATGCCTCTCCAGGCAATTCATTCCAGTTTTGGACTGCTCTGATTGTTAGGGGACTTTTCTTGAAAGTGAGCCTAAACTTGTGTCTTTTCAACTGCAACTCATTCCTTCTGGTTCTGACCTCTGAGGCCAAATAGAACAAATCTAGCCTGTCAAAATCTTTTTGCATTCTGACTCTGTCATCCAGTGTATTAGCCAACCTTTCCAGCCTTGTGTCATTGGCAGATTGATTGAGTATACTATCTATGTTTTTATCCAAGTCATTGACAACAATATTAAACAGCACAGGGTGTAGCAAAATCCCATGCTTCTTTGATGTTGAACTTTGCATATTTTCTCCCTCATTAGACTATATGCTCATTAAGGTCAGGGACTGTCTTTTGCTTCTTTTTATGTGCTCAGCACAATGCCTGGCACATAAGAGATGCTTAATGGATGTTGATTGATTAATTGATTTCCACAATCATTCAAATACTGATGACACAACTTCCAGGAGCCAAGAAGGTGGAGTAAGCAGTAAATCACAGTAATTCTCCCATATTCACCTCCAAAAACCATAAAATAGCACCCCAAAGTAAATCCTAGAACAGCAGAACCAGCAAAAAGGTGGGTGAAGCAATTTTTCAGCCCAGGAAACTTGGAAGATTGGAAGATTCCAAGACAGGAAGTGTCCCAGCAAGCCAGTAGCAAGCCCCACCTCAGCAAACCAGTAGTAGATCCTAAATCCTAGTGTGGTGGAACAGGCAAATGTCAATACCAGGACCCCCTATGTACCTCAGCATAACCAGGGGAATGGGCAGATTCAAGTTCCAAGAATCACCACATGCTTCAGCATAGGCCCAGGCAAACACGCAACCTCAAGAGGCCAGACAGCCATGTGCTTCAATGTAGCCCTGGTGGAAATGTACAAACACCCCATGGACCTCAGCATACACCAGACACCAGCATTAGGATCCTGGTTCATCACCAGGTAAGCTGCCAGATCCCTATAGCCTCCAGCAGGGCCAGTCAGCCTCCAACCAACCTCCTGAGCACAGCATCAGACGTGAGGATCTCCAAAGGCCATGGGCAACATTGGTGCCTCACTAGATAAATAGCTGGAGATTGCAGCCCCTGGCACAAGAAGCCTGAGACAGCACCCTTTTCACCTTGGGAGCTGAGCTCAAATTTTTTAAAAAAAAGGCCAAAAAAAAAAGATGAGCAAAAACCAACAAAAAATGAATCTGAACATAGAAAGTTATTATAGTGATAGGGAAGATCAAGACACAAACTCAGAAAAGGACAATAATGTCAAAACACCTATGAGCAAAACCTCAGAGAAAAATAGGAAGTGGCCTTGTGGAAGAACTTGTGGAAGAGCTCAAAAAGGAGCTTAAAAATCATATAAAAGAGGTAGAAGAAAAATGGGGAAAATAAATGAGAATGATGCAAGAGAATTATGAAAAAAAAGAGTGAACAGCTTGGAAAAAGAAAACAAATGCTAAAAATAGAATTGGCCAAATGGAAAAGGAGAAACAAAAATCCACTAAAGAAAACAACTCTTTAAAAAGTACAATTAGATTCCTACTCAGATGGAGCCAAGGTGGTGGAATAAAACCAGTGACTTGCTTGAGCTCTCTCCTAAACCCCTCCAAATATCTGTAAAAATGGCTCTAAACGAATTCTAGAGCAGCTGAACCCACAAAAAGACAGAGTGAAACAAATTTACAGCCCAAGACAACCTGGATGATTGATTGGAAAGGTCTATTGTGCTGGGCTCAGGGAGGAGCACAGTTCAGTGGGCCATGCAATGACCAGGCTTCAGAGAACCTAGAGCAGGCCTCAGAGGACTGAATCATGGGAAGCTGTGGTGGTTTCCTGACTTCTCAACCCACAAATGCCAAAGACAACTTAGAAGGTCAACAGGAAAAGCCTGTGACCATGGTGAGAGAGAAGCTTGGTACCCGCCCCAATCCTGTCACTACCCCAGGGTGGCAGCTGCTTCCAGAGCTCTTGGCCAACTGACTGAGGGGGAATCGAGTGGCTGATCAGAGGGGGATTGCAGGAATCTCTTTGCTGGTACTGAGGCAGAAATCTCTTGCTTTGCCCATGCTTGGATCTGAGTTGTAGTCCTGGATGGCGGTCCTGGGGAGAGGAGGAGCACAGGCATGGTGCAACTTGTAGGGGCAGTGGAGAGGGGATCCTCCTCATAGTTCCAAGGCAGAAAAAAGTCCTTGTGGTCACTCATAGACCAGCACACAGGCCAGGAAAGGAGTAAACACCTCGCCCTTGAACATACCACCTTAGAAGAACTGAAAATTTATAGGTCCATAGAAGTATCTCTGAAAATGGCTGCATAAAACCCCCGAAGTTTGGGATAGTACATTCTCCACAAGGAAGCAGACCCCTACCTTAACAAAGAGTTTGTAACTCAAGTAATTGGTTGGGAACATGAGCAAACTGAAAAAAAAGTCAGACTATAGAATCTTTCTTTGGTGACAAAGAAGATCAAAACATACAACCAGAAGAAGAAAACAAAGTTAAAGGTCCTACATCCAAAGCTTCCAAGAAAAATATGAATCAATCCCAGGCCATGGAAGACCTCAAAAAGGATTTTGAGAAGCAAGTAAGAGAAGTAGAGGAAAAACTGGGAAGAGAAATGAGAATGATGCAAGAAAATCATGAAAAATTAGTCAACAGCTTGTTAAAGGAGACCCAAAAAGTGCTGAAGAAAATAACACCTGAAAAAATAGCCCAACCCAAATGGCACAAGAGGTCTAAAAAGCCAATGGGGAGAAGAATGCCTTCAAAAGTAGAGTTGGCCAAATGAGAAAGGAAGTCCAAAAGCTCATTGAAGAAAATACTTCCTTAAAGATTAGAATGGAGCAAATGGAAGCTAGTCACTTTATGAGAAACCAAGACATTATAAAACAAAACCAGAAGAATGAGAAAATTGAAGATATCTCATTGGATAAACTGACCTGGAAAATAGATCCAGAAGAGCCAATATTAGAATCATTGGAGTACCTGAAAGCCATAATGAAAAGGAGGACCTGGACAGCATCTTTCAAGAAATTATCAAGGAAATCTGTCCAGATATCCTGAAACCAGAGGGCAAAATAGTCATTGAAAGAATCCACCAATCATCTTAGGAAAGAGATCCCAAAATAAAAACTCCAAGGAATGTTACAGACAAATTACAGAACTATCAGGTCAAGGAAAAAGTACTGCAAGTGGGCAGAAAGAAACAATGCAGGTATCAGGGAGCCACAATCAAGATTACACAGGACTTAGCAGCTGCAACATTAAAAGATCAGCAGTCATGGAACATGATATTCTGGAAGGCAAAGGAGCTAGAAGTATAATCAAGAATCACCTTCCTGGCAAATTAATTGTAATACTTCAAAGGGAAAAATGATCATTCAATTAAATATAAGGATTTCAAACTTTTATAAGGAGATTTAATAAGGAATTGAACAAAAAAATTGATCTCCAATATCAAGACCCAAGAGAAGCCTAAAAAAATAAAAAAAATAAAACATAAGGGATTCAATGGAGCTGAACTGTTTACATCCATACATGGGAAGATGATACTTGTAATTCTTTAAAATTGTACTACTAATACAACAGCTAGAAGGAATATACATAGCCAGTGTATGAGTATAAAGTGAATTTGAGGGAATGACAAAAAAATAATTAAAGGATGAGAAAGAGGAGTACAGTGGATACAGAAGGAATGGAGATGTAGAATGGGGGTAAATTATTTCATATGAAGAGGCACAAAAAACCTATTACAGTGGAGGGAAAGATAGGAGGGTGACAGGCATCACTTGAACCTTACAGTCAGCAATATTGGCTAAAAGAGGGAATAATATGCATAATCACCTGAATGTAGAACTCTATCTTACCTGACAGAGAAGTAGGAGGGGAAGAGATTAAGTAAAGGTGGAGTGGGACTGACAGAAGAGAAGGCAGACTGGGGGAGGAAGTAGACAGAAGTAAAACACTGTAGAGGAGGGAAAGGGTGAAAGGAGAGGGGACAAACTGGAGGAAAAGTAAAATGGAGGGAAATAGTAATCACAACTGTGAATGTCAGTCAGACAAACTCTCCTATAAAATGGGAGCTGATAGCAGAATGAATCAAAAACGACAATCCTACAATATATTGTTAAGAAGAAACACATTTGAAGCAGAGAAACACACAGAGTAAAGGGAAGGTGCTGGAGCAGAATCTATTTTGATTCAGCTTAAGTAAAAAAAAAAAGTAGGGGTAGCAATTATGATCTCAGACAAAACAAAAGCAAAACAGACCTAATTAAAAGAGATAAGGTAGGAAACTACATCTTGCTAAAAGGTACCATGGACAATGAAGTAATATCAATACTAAACATATATGCACCAAGTGTTATAGTATCCAGATTCTTAAAGAAGAAGTGAGTTACAGATTCATGACCAAACAAGAGATAGAAAGCATTATGAAATGTAAAATAGATAATTTTGATTATATTAAATTAAAAAGCTTTTGCAGAAACAAAACTAATGCTATCAAGATTAGAAGGAAAGCAGAAAGCTAGGAAACAATCTTTACAGCAAGTATCTGATAAAGGCCTCATTTCTCAAATATACAGAGAACTGAGTCAAATTTATGAGTACAAACCATTCTCCAACTGATAAATGGTAAAAGGATATGAACAGGCAGTTTTTAGATGAAGAAACTAAAGCTGTCTATAGCCATGTGAAGATGTGCTCTAAAACACTTTTGATTAGAGAAAAGCAAATTTAAACAACTCTGAGGTACCATCTCACACCTATCAGATTGGCTAATTTGACAGAAGAGGGAAATGATAAATATTGGAGAGGATGTGGGAAACTTGGGACACTAATGCATTGTTGGTGGAGTAGTGAACTGATGCTCTCCATTCTGGAGAGCAATTTGGAACTATGCCCAAAAGGCAACAAAACTATACCCTTTGATCCAGCAATATCACTACTAGGTCTGTATCCAAAAGATATCATAAAAAAGGGAAAAGGACCTATGTGTGCAAAAATATTTATAGCAGCTCTTTTTGTGGTGGCAAAATATTGGAAATTGAGGGGATGCCCATAAATAGAGGAATAGCTGAACAAACTATGGTATATAAATATAATTGAATACTATTGTGCAATAAGAAATGATGAATAGGCAGATTTTATTAAAAAACTGGAAAGACTTCTCTGAACTTATGTAAAGTTTAATGAGCAGAACCAGAAAAACATTGTACACAGTATCAGCATGGTCATCTATGAATGACTCAGTTCTCAGCAACACAATCAGCCAAGACAAGTCATGAAGGAAAAAGTTGTCCACATCCAGAGAAAGAACAATTGATTCTAATGCAGATAAAAGCATACTTTTTTCACTTAATTTATTCTTTTTTTGTTTTTGTTTTTCCTCTTGATCTGTTTTTTTTCTTTCACAACTGTGACTAATTTGGAAGTATTTTTTACATGATAGCATATATATAACCTCTATCAAATTGCCTACCATTTTAGGAAGAGGGGAAGGGAGGGAGGGAGAGAGAAACATTTGGAACTCAAAATCATGTAAAAACAAATGCTAAAAATTGTCTTGATGGGTAATTGGAAAAAATAAAATACTATTTTAAAAAATAAAATAAAATAGCTACAAGAAAATATTGATGAAAGTAGCTTAGGAATCATAGCCACCAGTTCTTTCAGTCTATAGGAATCTACTTTGTCTGGGCTAGATGACTTGTACACCTGAAGGGCAATTCAGTTCATTTGTATTATGATCTCCTTAATTGTCTCAGGTGTCAGTTTCCTGAAAATCATTTTTTATTTGATATTTTTAGTGCAAAGGTCATTCTGAAAGGAAAAGAAGTAAATAAGATCAGAATCATGAGTTATTTAAAAGGCAATGGTGAAATGCAATGTATCTATAGCAAGTACATTACCAATGTGAAATGGGAAGTTAAAAGCTATATTCAAAAAGATGAAAACTGGAAAAGTTGGTAGGCCAGTCATGTATGAAAGGTCAGGGATACCTGCTGGATAATCCTCAATGTCAAGAGAGATTTAAAACAAGACACCTCCCCCTGCACCCACCATGTTGGAGGATTTATGGAAAGACATGGACAAGAGTCACATAGTATAAGAAAGTGTAGATAGTTAATGATTTCATATTTATAAGATCACAGATGCACTAAAATATTGAAGTGCTTAAATCACCAAGTTGTTGTAAGGATCAAATGAAATGATGTATATCAAAGTGTCATATGAATATCAGTTGTCATGAACCCAGGACTTCCCCCTCCAGGGCCCTTTTCTAATATTGAATAGAAGAAAAATTACTATGCTCTCTGATGAAATAAAACTAACTATCTGATGCATTTTTGAAAGGATCCAAAAATTTGTTTTTTTCTAAACATAAATTCTTAATAGAAAATATGTGATGACACATTTTGAGGTGTATACATTCATCAACCATCTTATGCATAGTGAAAGACTTGTGGATAAAACCTATCGTGGTTGCTAACCTTGTCTCTGCTACACACACAGCTTTTTTAAAAAATCCCCATTTCTCTTTAGGCAGCATTCTTTTTTTTTTTTTTACTTTTTATTTTAATTTTTAAATTTATTTTTTAGTTTTCAACCTTTACTTCCACAAGATTTTGAGTTCCAAATTTTCACCCCATCTCGCCCCTCCCCCCACCCCAAGATGGCATGCATTCTGAATACCCCTTCCCCTAGTCTGCCTTCCCTTCTATCTCTCCCCCGCTTCTCTTATCCCCTTCCCCTTCAGTTTTCCTGCAGGGCAGGATGGATTTCTGTACCCCATTTCCTGTATTTCTTATTTCCCAGTTGCATGTGAAAACATTTTTTTAAACATGTGTTTTTAAAACTTTGGGTTCCAAATTTTCTCCCTTCCTCCCTCCCCACCCACCCTCATTGATAGGGCAAGCAACTAAATATAGGTTTTATATGTGCATTTATGCAAAATACTTCCATAGTAGACATGCTGTGAAAAACTAACTCTATTTCCCTTAATCCTATCCCACCCCCCCATTTATTCTATTCTTTCTTTTGACCCTGTCCCTCCTCAGAAGTATTTGCTTCTGATTACCCCCTTTCCCAATCTGCCCTCCTCTCTATCATCCCCCTACTCTCTTGTCCCCTTCCCCCCCCCATTTTCCTGTAGGGTAAGACAGATTTCCATACCCAATTGAGTGTGTATGTTACTCCCTCCTTAAGTCAAATCCTATGAGAATAAGATTCACTCATTCCCTCTCATCTTCCCCGTAAGAAGGCTCCACTGTAAGAGCTTTTTCTTTTCTGGGTTTTTTTTTGTGAGATAATTTACCCCATTCTATCACTATGTTTCTCCTTCTCCTAGTATAGTTCTCTCTCACCCCTTAATTTTATTCTCCAGATATGACCCCTTCATTTTTAACTCACCCTGTGCCCTCTATCTATCTATCTATTTATACGTACCTATACTTTTTTCCCCTCCAACTACCCTAATACTGACAAAGGTCTCATGAATTACAAATACCATTTTTCCATGCAGGAATGTAAACAGTTCAACCTTTATAAGTCTCTTATGATTTTCTCTTTCCTGTTTACTTCTTCATGTTTCACTTGAGTCTTGTATTTGAAAATCAAATTTTCTATTCAGCTCTGGTCTTTTCATCAAGAATGCTTGAAAGTCCTCTATTTCACTGAATGACCATTTTTACCCTGAAGGATTATACTCAGTTTTGCTGGGTAGGTGATTCTTGGTTGTAATCCTATCTCCTTTGCCCTCTGGAATATTATATTCCATGACCTGTGGTCCCTTAATGTAGAAGCAGCTAAATCTCGTGTTGTTCTGATTGTGTTTCCACAATACTTGAATTGTTTCTTTCTGGCTGCTTGTAATGTTTTCTCCTTGACCTGGGAACTCTGGAATTTGGCTACAATATTCCTAGGAGTTTTCCTTTGGGGATCTCTTTTAGGAGGAGATTGGTGGATTCTTTCAATTTCTATTTTGCCTTCTGATTCTAAAATATCAGGGCAGTTTTTCTTGATAATTTCTTGAAAGATGATGTCTAGGCTCTTTTTTTGATCATGGCTTTCAGATAGTCCAATAATTTTTAAATTCTCTCTCCTGGATCTATTTTCCAGGTCAGTTGTTTTTCCAATGAAATATTTCACACTGTTTTCTAATTTTTCATTCTTTTGGATTTGTTTTACAGTGTCTTCATTTCTCATAAAGTTACTAGCTTCCAATTGCTCTATTCTAATTTTTAAGGTAGTATTTTCTTCAGTAAGCTTTTGGACTTCCTTTTTTGGCCAATTTTGTAGGGCATTCTTCTCCTCATTGGCTTTTTGGACCTCTTTTGCCATTTGGGTTAGGCTATTTTTTAAGGTGTTATTTTCTTCAGTATTTTTTTGGGTCTCCTTTAGCAAGCTATTGTCTATTTCTCTTACTTGCTTCTCAAAATCCTTTTTGAGCTCTTCCAAGGCCTGGGACTGATTCATATTTTTCCTGGAGGCTTTGGATATAGGAACTTTGGCTTTGTTGTTCTGGTTCAGGTTGTTCTTCTTCTGGTTGTTCTTCGTCTGGTTCTATGTTTTGATCTTCTTTGTCACCAAAGTAAGATAATATATTCTGACTCTTTTTGCGCTGCTTACTCATGATCCTGGACAATTACTTGAGTTTTAAACTCTTTGTTAAGGTACAAGTCTGCTTCCAATGTGGAGAATGTACTGTTCCAAGCTTCGGGGGTTTGTACAGCTGTTTTCAGAGGTACTTCTATGGAACTGTAAATTTTCAGTTCTTCCAAGGTGCTATGATAAGGGGCGAGGTGTTTTCTCTCCACCACCACAACAAGCTCCACCATACCAGCATTCCTCCTCACCCCAGGACCGCCCCTCAGAACTGTGACCCAGATCCAAGCACTGGTAAAGCAAGAGATTTCTGCCTCAGCACTGGCAAAGAGATCCCTGCAATCCTTCTCTGATCAGCCACTTGATTTCCCCTCAGTCTGTGGGCCAGAAGCTCAGGAAACAGCTGCGGCCCAGGCCGCACTCGAGATTTGTGCCTGAGACCTAGCTCCTCTCTCACCGCAGTCACAGACTTTTTCCACTGACCTTCTAAGTTGTCTTTGGTGTTCATGGGTTGAGAAGTCTGGAAATCACCACAGCTGCCCGCGATTCAGTCCTCTGAGGCCTCCTCCAGTTTTGCTCGGGCCTGTGTGCCCACGCTGAACTGTGCTCCTTTCCCTGCCCAGCACGATATACCTTTCCTACCAAACTTCCAGGCTGTCTTTGGCTGGAAATTTGTTTCACTCTGTCTTTTTGAGGGTTCTGCCGCTTTAGAATTTGTTTAGAGTCATTTTTATAGGTATTTGGAGGGGTTTGAGGGGAGAGCTCAAGCAAGGCACTGCTTTCCCTCCGCCATCTTGGCTCTGCCCCCTTTAGGCAGCATTCTTGACTCTTCTATTGGATATTGTCCAAGATACCACAGAAACCTTCCCTTCCTAGTAGCTTCCACCACTCTGGACTTCACACATTGCCCCTGCAGTCTCTCACTCTACTTGGTTCCTTCCGCAACTTCCATTTTAATATGGATGCCTAGACCTCCTGAGTCTTCATTTCTCTCCAGGGTGCACTTATGATTCCACATTCCCCCTCCCTTTCCAGTTTCCTTTTATATGTTGTCTTCCTTTAATTAGAATGTTAGCTTTTTGAAGTCCAGGATAGTTTTTCTGCTTATATTTGTTTTTTCAGTATTAGTACAGGACCTAGCACATAGTAAATATTTAATAAATGCTAGTTAAATTGACTTGAGAGCTTTTGGGAGTGTATGGTAGGACTGAGAATAGAAGTGACATTTTCTTCATCAATACTCTATCCACTTTGCTATGGTTCCCTTTGCAGTATTTGAAAGGGTTTAAAAATATCTCTACCATGTTAGAGAAAACTGCAGATTTATGAGGTTACCAAAGTGTCTCATATGCATGAGAATATCAGGAAACCAGTGGAATTAACTTCATGAATTAAACAACTGTGGTATATTTTACTAGGAAATCTTAATATGGAAACTAACCTGTTTTAGAAATAAGAATTTTTAATTGAAAAAAAAAACCATACATACTCAGTCTCTGTTATGTTACAAATGACATGTAAAATTGTATTTTTTCCCCTACCCAAAGGATTGGCCATCTATTCCAAGGTGACCTTAGGTGCTTGGTGACCTGCTGTTCTTTCCAGAAATGAGGGCCAGCACCACTTGAGGCAATACTAATGCTACTTTGTGCATTTCTAGGCCAGGGACTTAGGGAAAGGAGGATATAAACTTGGCAT
>NW_020954590.1:102645845-102759095 GCF_900497805.2 Vombatus ursinus
GTCAAACAGAAAATACTAATCCATGAAGAGCTGATCATATTAGTCTTCTCAGTTCTTAATATACAAATAAATATGATTCATTTCTCTTTCATTCTTCCCTTTGATTAACTATATTCAAATGGTAGTTTCTAGACTTTAGAGGAACAGAAGCACTTAACATTTTGTTGTGCTCTCATAGTGAGATAGATTGCCTTTATAAATGGGGATAACAAATGAACAGGGCTAGTGGATTTCCCTTTTTGATTAACATTCTATTAGAAACAGGGAGAATAGAGTCTATGTATTTTCTTAAGATCAATGAGTTAGTATTATATAATGGTATAGTATTTCTATCATCTCTTTTAGGACAGATGTTGCTCATTAATCTTATGACTTTTCTCACTTCAGGAGTCTTTCAGATTAGTCAGAATGGGGAGAGGCATGTTTGCTTAGAAGATTTAAGGTAGTGTAATTGTAAACATGTGAGTCAATGGCACTTTTGGGCAAAGTCTCCAGCACACAGCTGGAGTAAAAATGCTTTCAGTATGGAGAAATTGTGTAATAATTCCGCTCGTTGCTAAAAAGTTCTCTACTATAGATCATAAGATCATAGATTTAGAGCTGAAAGGGCATTTAGAGGTCACCTAATTCAACCCATTATGTGTGTACGCATGTATGCGCACACACTTACTTATAGATAAAGAAACAGAGGTACAGAGAGATTAAGTAATTTGCCCAAGATTACACAAGTGATAAGTATCAGGGCTGGGATGTTCAGATATAACATGTTGAGAGCTAGCTACTAAGAAGTACCAAATTTAGAGGTGTTTTAGATAGTGCCTTGGACTGTATCCCTCCTTAGCTTCAATGGCTACTGTCATAACCAGAGCTCTTTAGAGAGATAGACCTGACTGAAGTTTGTTTACAAGGAGCATGGAATGAGATTATGATTGGTACAAGCTAATGAGCATTTGGTAATAGGAATGTCCATCAGGAACAAAAAGTAGGCATTCCAGAAGGTGAGCATAGTAGGATAACAGGGGATTCTTTTAGCAAGCAATGGGCAGGGGAATGTCTAGGCAGAGGGATAGTGCCAGTGGTAGGTTATGAAATCTAGTGAAAGAAATGGTGGCTCAGGAATAGGGTTATTGAACCTTAACAGATACCAGTAGGAGAAGAAAAAATGTAGAGCATTGTCAAGAAAACTCAGAGAAGAGAGTATTCAGGAGGAAAGTATGGCCAATGATGTGAAAAGCTGCCTTATCACCTTGGAATATCTGCCTACCATGCTGGTTCCCTTCTCCTACTGGCAAATTCCTTCTAGAACCTCCATTTTGGGGAGGAGCTCAGGCTGCCCATGTGTCATTCCCCACCTGTCTATGCCTCTGATTCTATGACCTTTGCCACTATGATGTCACTTCTCCCCCTTTTCAGCTCTCTTTTTTATGTGTTTTACTCCATTAAAATGTGAACTCCTTAAGGGCAGAGACTGTCTTTCTTTTTGTTTATATTTGTATCCTCAGCCTGTAGTACAGTGCCTGGTACATGGTAAGTACTTAATAAAAGTTTGTTGCCTTGACATTCCTTGCCTTAATTCTAATTATCTTTCACATAGCTCTAAGAGTTATCTTTCTCAAAGTACATTAACATTATGTTACTCTTCTTGTCAAGAGTCTTTGAGACTTTCCAATTTCTTATATTATATTACCATTGTACCCAGTAGACTTTAAAATGCTCTGTTTCCTAAATTCTAATATATACTCAGACCCAAATCAAGGGAACCTACCAATTTTTCTCCTATAAGGTTTACTTGCTTCCTGGATGTAATCTTGTCCCTAATGAAGAAAAGAGCAGGAATATCCCTGGCTCTGCACCATTTAATTTGTTGCTGTTCCTGTGGATAGGATTATAGGGAACCCGGATGCAAAAGTTAGATGGATTCTGGGGTAAGGATGCAAGAAAACCCCTCCATGCTTTTGCTGTTGGCTCTTTGTTTTCTCACTAAGCAAATTCACTACCCTCACACTTGTGTCTTTGGCCAAAGAAGAGTAATTCTCTCCACTGACTGGCAGCAGATGTCTCTAATTTACTCATCCTGGAGGAAGACTATAAAAGAGTGTAGCCAAATTGCTGTCAGGCCACTTCAGATGGGAGCAAGAATGGCCAAAGAGAGAATATTGCATGAGAATGATTCCTTAAGTTTGTTACACATCACATTCCCACAAAAGGAGTCTATAGTCATTGGTAGAAGGCAATAATCAATCTATCCTCCTTGCAATACATTTATAAAGGTGCTTCCCAATAGCAACTCTCATCTTCCCATTCTCTTGTCTGGCAACAGCCTGGTATAGTAGTGAGAGTGTTGGGCTTGGAAGAAAGCTTACAAATCCTGCCTCTGGTACTTACTGGCTGTGTGAACCTAGGCAAGCCATTTAACTTCTGGGTGACTGAGGCAACTCCTTAGATGGGAGGCAGTATGGAAGGAGTGCTGAATTTAGAGTTAAAGCTCCTGGGTTCAAATTTTGTTCTGTCTGTATGGATGACTTTGAGCAAGTCATTTAATCTCATTTTGTTTCCATTTTCTCAAATGTAAAATGAAAGTGTGGAAGTCAATCTCCTCCAAGGTCCCTTGGAACTCTTTGTCTTGCTCTATTAGGTTATAAGAAAGTAGGCTGTGAATGGCTTTTCTTGCCTCACACCTCATAGATTCTTGTATTTGCATTCTTTTTCAAGTAGGGCAGGGCAAAGTCATAATGTCAGAGATTTAGAGACAGAAGTGACAAATTTCAATATCTACGAAGTTAAACAAATGAGCAAACTACAGTTCAGAAACTATGATGGAAAATGAAGATGATGATGATGATGAGTCCCTCAGACACTAAGTAGGAGAGATCTCTGTAAGGGAAGAGTACAGTAGGTCAAAACATGCTCATAGTAGCATGTAGAACAGGGAATTAAAAGAGATCAGAGGCAAGAAGAGGATGTTTTGCAGCAAAACAACACCGGAAAAGGGGAGTGGAAAGTGCCATGTGGAGAAAAGCCCTTGAAATGTTGTTAGGTAAGAGGTATGTGTGAGTGTGAGTGTGTGTGTGTGTGTGTGTGTGTGTGTGTGTGTGTGTGAGAGAGAGAGAGAGAGAGAGAGAGAGAGAGAAAGAGAAAGAAACAGAGCCAGAGCCACAAACAGAGAGGCAGAGACAGAATTATTTCTGCAGCTCAGAAGAGCTGCACACAAACTGCTCATTTCCTTGCTGATCAATATGGTGTCTGCAATATGTACATAATTTCCCTCCCACCATACAGCCTAATTATTAATGCTTCTGTCATGCATGTAAGTAATAAATAAACAGGCCTACAATTATTTGTAACTTCATCTCTGAAAATCAAGATTTAAGCCAGTATTGCAGACATTTAAGCCCAACAAAAGCTTTAAAGAAGATCCAAAAGAATGCTCAAGCACAGTAAATTACTGTTTTGCTTTTATCTATTAATTTCTCATGAAATAAACACCCCTTATCCAAATGTTTGAGAAGCTATAGAACTGCATTTTACAAAATAATTTATGTAAATGTCAAATTGTGTTTTTATGAATTAACTCTTGAGTATCAAAGAGACAGAGGAGCTGGTTTGAAAGATGTCAACCTCCCTAACCTTCCAGTTGATTTGAATATGGACTGGTTTTTTTCCCTCAAGGAAGTAAAGCTATTATGTTTGATTTTCATCCCTAAAGGAGAATGCACTTGTATAAACTTGAAATACAAACTTTGAAATACAAACAAACATATTTTAGGTGAGAAAATACTGTCGTTCATTGTCTAATTAAACTGGATGAATGAACCAAATTCCAGCTTTTGCTTAAAAGCAACAAACAACTAAATTTAATTCTGATCTTCGCTGATAATATATAGCAAATAAAACTTTCTTCTAAGGCTCTCTAAGACTCTGCTGGAACCATTTCTGTATGTATATCAAGTACAATCTTAATAATATAATTTCATTGCACTGTGGCCTTACTCTGGTCACTAATAAATTTTCTTCTTCTTTCAATAGATTCACAATAAACTTGTTGTTAATTATTAATGATCTCTATAACATTTGGAGGACCATCAAGGAATGGATCTCTTTTCAAATCTCTTAGTTCATCTATTAAGTCATACATTTCCTATTTGTTTTTTTTTCCATAGTTCCTCAGGTGGTTCTCTTTGTGATCTGTGTCCATGTGGGCTTCCAGGTTTGAGCTACTGAATGAAGTCCTGGAAACCAGAAGATTTAGGGGCTAGAAGTCTAAGGAGACATACTGACCCATTCAGATGGCTCCAGACACCAACTTTTTCATACATCAGAAGCTACAGGAAAAACTAAAACTATTTGCAACACCTGTGGACTTAAATGTTCAATTTTTAGCTTTTGGGTACCTTGCAAATGAGTGGCCAGAAGCCCATTCATATCTCAATGAAAAGATATTAAAATGGTCCAAAAACATGGGTTTCTGTCTTTGCTAGGCTCTGCCATGTATAAACTGTGTGTCCTTGGGCAAATTGTTTAATCTTCTTGAGCTCCAGCTTCCTCATCTGAAAAATCACTGAGATATTAGTTCACTCTAACTCATAGGATTGCTGTAAGGAAAACGTGAGATTGTGCACATCACATTTATAACCGTAAAACTCTAGAGATATAAATCCTATGTGCTACTTACTGCCTTGTGGATAAAGTGCAAGATTTTCTATTTGGAGTTTAAAGCCTTGAATAATCTGGATCTAGTCTATATTCCCAGGAAGATTACACCTTAATCCCTCTCATGTACTCCATACCCCATCTAGGCTGTAGTTTCCTGTATGTTATACTTCACCTGCCACCTCCATGTCTTTGCACAGGCCTTACACCACTTCTAGTCTGTCTTCCCTCCTCACCTCAGTCACTGGGAACATCTATATTCCTTCAAGGGCCTACTTCCACTGCCAACCCCCTTCAAGAATCTTTTCCTGATTTCTGCATTCTTGGTGCACCTGCCAAATTGTTGTCTGCATGTACTACATGTGTAAATGCATATGTGTGTATATATATATATACATATAAATTTATACACACAAATGTGTGTAAATGACATGTACATATACACATATAACATTATAAATACACCAACATACACATGTACTTGTAAGAGTAGGGTTGAAATCACCTTATCACATTTAGCCCCGATACATTTATAAGGTGAGAACACTTCTTAATGGTTCAGTAGCTATGAACAAGGCCTGAACAATTGCCTAAGTATAATAAGAAGTCTGGAGTCAAGAAACTTGGTAATGCCTTGTAGGTTTTGCAATCAAAAATTCAAGTATCTGCCAACATAGAGAAGAATTTAGCAAATGTTGAAACAGGAGAGAATACTCCATCCAACCCCCTGAGAAGGAACTGTTTGGTGGTGGAGGGAGAGATTGCTTTGGACTTCTACACTCCATTGTGGCCAGAGGGGTACTTTTTTTAAAGGTCCAGAGGATTTTGGATTTTTCTCTTCCCATCGATAACCTAGCAAGATCTTCAGAAGAGCTGATAGCATTATCTGCATTGGGAGCCAAGGAAAGACTGGATGAGATAAGGAAGCTAGATTCAAGGCTCTACACAGAGCCTAGCACAGGGGTGGGGAACCTGCAGCCTGGCCTAGCATATTACCTTCAGTGTACCTATGGAGATCTTGAAGACCCCAGCAAAAGGATTTACAGGAATTACGAGTTGCTCTCCACACTCTTTACCCCAACTTTTCCACATGTGCTCTAACCTTGAGCCCACTTTCCCTTGGATTCTGTATATGTTATGGGAGACGGAAGAGATGTTTTCTACCAACTGTACCAACTATACTATGTTAGTAAATATTCCATTCTAAAAGCTAAAAGTCTCACTAATTGCTATCAACTGATAATCATGAGGGGAAGCACACTAGAGGAAGCTCATGGGGTATATGAAAGACAGCCTTCAATTCTTTAGAGTTATGTCTAGATTCTGAGGGGACAAGCAACCAAGGTCTGAGTATTTTATCTGTCAGTACTGGTTGGGGTGGAGAGAACAAGTTTAAGGATTACATATGTTATACAAACATATATACACACATACATATTTATATAGACAAACATACACATGTATGTGCACACATGATGATGACATTTATATAGCCTCTACCATTTGCTAAGCACTGTGATAAGCACTTTAAAAATGCTATCTCATTTGATTCCCATGACAACCGTGGGAGGTAGGTGATGTTATTATCCTCATTTTACAGACAAAGAAACTGAGGCAAAAGAGGTTAAACTTGCCCAGGGTCACACAACCAGAGAGGCTAGATTTGAAATCTATTTTTCTTAATTTCAAGCATGGAGTTTTACCCACTGTGCCATCTAGCTACCCCATATACATACACACTTATTTATGTATTTACATATATAAACATATAGAACACACAAGCAAACAACACATGAATATGTATATACACATATATCATATATCATATATACTTTATGTACTTATCTCTGAATGTGTTTTGTCCATCCATTAGCTTCTTCAGGTTAGGAAATGTTTCACTTTTATCTCCAGTGCTTAACTCACTGCCTGAAATGTAGGTGCTCAATTAACATTTGATTATTGATTGATAGATATTTAAATGGAAACTACTCTATATTTAAAAATAGTGCCTGGTCTGTTTAATAGCTATGTGTTTAATGAATCTTTTTTAATTAGATAAAGTGATTTTTATATAAATAATGGGAAACAAGGTAATGAAAGTGAACACTTCTTTGTATTTGTTGTAATTTTTCATGTTTCCTCTTCCAAAGCAAATAAAGTATAACCAAAAGAGACCAAAATAAACACTAAACCTGGAGCTAATAAATGGAAAACATCTTTTGAAATGATATTTCCTAATCCTTCAATTTTGGTTCATTTTTCCAAAACATGAAGTCCAATTGTGAGACTTTCCACAGCTAATGGTTTATGGGGACATTTCTTTCAACAAAATACTTCTTAAAAAAACCCCAACAACAACCCACTACCCACACATGTATGTGAGTGTTATGCACATACACACACACATATACATATATATATACATATATATATATAACTCAATTTTGCAAAAATGTTTAGGAAGTTCCCATGCATATGTGTGTGTTCTGTTCCAATAAAATACTTTTTTTGAGTCCCTCATTTTGCTGTTAACATCCTAATAAAATACGTTTTCTGCCAAATGTCTTCATATTCCCCCTCTTCCAAAAGAATATATTTTGTGTCTCTGCCTCAGTGCCACAAAAACCCATATTAGTAGCACCAACACTCTCCTAGAAATTCTATAAGGTTTGTTTTCTTTTTTCCTCTTTAACATTTTAATTGATTATTTGTTTTTGAAATTCTTTTCTTCTTAAATTTTGAGTTCCAACTTCTCTTCTTCCCTCTAATACCCTCTCATTTACATTGAGAAGGCAAGCAATATGATATCAATTATAAATGTGAAATCATGCAAAACTTATTTCCATGTTAGCCATATTTCAAAAAAAAATAAAGAAAAGATAATGAGAAAATTACATTTAAATTTTCACTTAGAATTCATCAGTTTCCTCTCTGGAGGCGGATAGCATTTTTTCATCATGAATCCTTTAGAATTGCCTTGGATCATCATATTGATGAGAGTAGCTAAATCTTTCTCAATTGATCATCGTTATGACTTTCCTGTTACTATGCACAATGATCTCCTGGTTCTCTTACTCTACTTTGCATCAATTCATATAGTTCTTGCTGTGTTTTTCTGAAACCACCCACCTTGTCATTTCTTACAGCATAATAATACTTTATCAAAGTCATATACTACAACATGTCCATCCATTACCCAAGTGATGAGCATCCCTTCAATTTCAAATTCTTTGCCACCACAAAAGAACTTTTATACATATTTTTAAATGTGTAGAGCCTTTTTATTTTTCTCTGATCTCCTTGGGATACAGATCTAGTAGTGGTATTTCTGGGTCAAAGTGTATGCATAGTTTTATAGCCCTTAGAGCATTGTTCCATATTGTTTTCCAGAATGGTTGAACCAGTTCATTATTCTAATAGCAGTTCATTAGTGTACCTATTTTCCCTCTTCCCCTCCAGCATTTGTCATGTCTGATAGGTGTGAGGTGGTACCTCAGAGTTCTTTTAATTTGCATTTCTTTAATCAACAGTGATTAAGAGCATTTTTTTCATATGACTATAGATAGTAACGATTTCTTCTGATTCTTCTGATAGTTATGATTTCTTCTGAAAACTGCCTGTTTATATCCTTTGACCATTTATCAATTGGAGAATGGCTCTTATTTTTATAAATTTGACAATTTATACTCAGTATATATTAAAGAAATGAGACTTCTATTAGTGAAACCTGCTGTAATTTTTTTATATTACTTCATTGTCTATGGTACCTTTTAGCATAATATAATTTCCCTGATTATCTCTTTTAATAAGTTCTATTTTTGCTTTTGCTCTGTTTGAGATCACGATTGCTACCCCTGCCCTTTTTACTTTAGCTGAAGCATATTAATTCTGCTCCAGCCCTTTATTTTAACTCTGTGTGTGTTTTTCTGTTTCAAGTGTATCTCTTGTAAACAACATATTGTTAGCTTCTGGTGTCTAATACATTCTGGTATCTGCTTCTGTTTCATGAGTAAGCTCACCCCATTCACATTCATAGTTATGATTACCAACTGTGTATTTCCCCCATCCCATTTTCTTCTCTTTCTTCATCTCCTTCTCTTTTTGTTCTGTCCCTCCTGAAAAGTCTATTTTGTTTCTAGCTATTGTCTCCCTTAATTCATCCACCATTTTATCATCTTCCTTTCTCTTATCCCCTTCCCCTCCTATTTCTCCATTGGGTAAGTAACATTTCTATACACAACTGTGTGCATATATTCTGAACTAATTCTGATGTGTTTCAAGCACTGTCTGACCACCCCCCCCTCATTTTTCCCTCCATTGTAAAAGCTTTTTCCTTACACACCTCTTTTATGTGAGAAAAATTTTCACATTCTACTTCTCCTTTCCCTCTTCTCTCTTTCTTACTTCTACATTATTTTTTTGGGGGGAGGGAAGATTATCCCAACATAATTGACTCACACCTTTGCTCTCTGTCTATATAAACTCCTTTTTTAACTGCTCTATTAATGATAAAGTTTTTAGGAGTTGCATATATCACCTTCTTATATAGGAACTTTAACTTTATTGAGTCCATTATGATTACTCTCTCATATTTACCTTTTTATACTTCTCTTGAATCTTGTATTTGAATATCAAATTTTCTATTCAGCTTTGGTCTCTTTGGTCTTTTCACCAGAAATGCTTGAAAGTCCTCTATTTCATCAAATATCCATTTCCCTCCTGAAGAATTATACTTAGTTTTGCTGGGTAGGTTATTCTTGGTTGTAATCCTAGCTCCTTTGCCTTTAGGAATATCATATTCCAAGCTCTCCACTCCTTTAATGTGGAAACCACTAAATCGTGAGTGATCCTGTCTTTAGCTCCACAATATTTGAATTCTTTCTTTTTGGCTACTTGAAATGTTTTATTTTGAGTTGGGAGCTCTAGAACTTGGCTATACTACTCCTGGGAGTTTTCATTTTGGGATCCCAATCAGTGAATTCTTTTAACTTCTATTTTACCTTCTGGATCTAAGATATCAGGGCAGTTATCCTGGATAATTTCTTGAAATATGAGGTCTAGGCTCTTTTTTTGATCATGGCTTTTAGATAATTCAATAATTCTTAAATTATCTCTCCTCAATCTATTTTCCAGATCAGTTGTTTTTCCAATGCGATATTTTATATTGTCTTCTGTTTTTCATTCTTTTGACTTTGTTTTATTGTTTCTCAGTGCCTCATGGAGTTATTAACTTCTACTTGTACAATTCCAATTTTTAAGGAATTATTTTCTTCTGTGAGATTTTGTACCTCTTTTTCTATTTGTTCAATTCTGCTTTTTAAGGAGTTATTTTCTTCAGTGAATTTTTATACCTCCTTTTCCATTTGGCCAATTCTGCTTTTTAAGGAATTCTTTTCAGTGGATTTCTGTGTCTTTTTTACCATTTGGCCTGTTTTGTCTTTTAAGGTTTTGTTTTCTTCAGCATTTTTTGTGCCTCTTTTACTAAGTTGTGGTTCCAAGAAGCTATAACTTGCACAGCAGCCACACCTTGATAAAACTGTCTCAGCAGACAAGCCAGATCCGGTTGAGGGTAATTGACAGGCCTCAAACCCATTGGTGAGTTAGGGGGATATCTACCTTAAGCATGTGAAGACTTCTCCTAGTGGATTGGGTAGATGAGAACAGTTTGTTCCAATGATCATAACGGCGGTAAATCAGGTACCATAGAGTGCTTAGAGCTTGGTTAGACCTCAGACACTAAGGTCATCCACTGTATCCCAGACCATCAGCAGTCATCTTGATTTTTCTCCTGCCACTGGATTTAATGACTCTGGAAGGAAGAGTGTGAGTGATGACTTTGCACAATTCTGCCTCACTTAAATAAAATTCATAACCTGTGATGTCACTAGACCTTTTTGAAAATGAAGGACAAATCTCTTTTCATAATTTTCTTACATCACTTTCATTCTTTCCCTCTCCCACTCCTTATCTCTTTCTTAAACTCTTCTAGAAATTCTTACTGGGTTTGGGTCCAATTAGCATTTTTCTTTGAGGCTTTTTTTTAGCTGTTTTCACATCATTGTTTCCTTCTGAGATTATGTATTAATCTTCTTTGCCAGCATAGTAGCTTTTTATGGTCAAGTTCTTTTTGTGTTGTTTGCTCATTTTTGTAACCTGTTTCTCAGGTTTGAACTATTTGTTAAAGTTGGACTTTGCTCTCCTTGGGGTGGGGAGGCATTATCCCAAACTTTAGTCTTTTTTGTGCAGCTATGTTCAGAGCCACTTCTGGGGGCTGGGAAGGTCCATAAGTTTTTGGTGCTTCCGAAGTGGTATTATCCTGGGAGAGGTATAAACATTGCTCTTCTGGTCTGTGATCTGGTCTTTACCTAGGAAGGGGCACTGCTCATAAGCTCTAGCACTCTCTTTGCTTTGGAATTGCCACCTTGTGACCTCCTCTCTGTCCTGGAACTGCAACCCGGAACTAAATATGAGAGTTGCCAATTAGTGCCAGCTGTAGTGCCAGCAAAGGGTCCCCTGTAATTTCTTTCTGATTGGTTGTCTGACCCTCTTACCATCTCTGGGCTGACAACTCCCAAAGTTGCTCCCGCTGCTCCTGTTGTGGCCACTGTTGCTACCTCCCCATGTGTGGGCTCCAGACAGGGCTCTACCCTGGCATCACTGACCTTTCCTCCTGACCTCTTAAGTGTTCTTAGGTTGGAAAAATGTCTTACCCCAACATTTCATTGGCTCTGCCACTCCAAAATTTGATTTGAGATGTTATTTTACAGTTATTTGGAGGGGGATGTTGGAAGAGTTTGGTTGAGTGGCTTCCCTAATGTCTCCATTGTCATATAGTTTTCATCAGGTAACTTCAAAACCCCAGGAGAATCAATATTGGATATGGCCCAAAGAGTAATGGAAGGATACCAATGTCTACTGATATTCTATATTGCCAATGGTGACTCATGTGCAAAAAGTACAGTTGTAGCCTTTGAAAACTCAGTGTCATCTCCATTTCATGAAGAGAAATTGAATTCCATAGGCAAGGCTTTATAATGAGGGAGAAAAAGTGCCATAGTATTTTTTCTATATTCCAAAAGCTTCATAAGAGTATTTTAATGCTATGTCTATTGATTATAGAACTTTCCAGCTGTGACTTCTCTGTGTCATTTCAGATAAAAATGTAGGGATTGGAGGTTCATCTTAATAGTGGGGTTGACATACAATCAAAAAGTCCCTTCTCTAGCAGGTGTTTGAATGCTTTCCTCTAAACATTTAGATGCCAAGAGTATTGGAGCCAAATAGAAATAAAACACTTGGCTGGAAACATTTCAAATGAGCTGTGGTGACTTGTGGTTTAGACTGAATAGTTTTCATTAGTAAGCTTGAGTTAATCCTGTTGGAAATACCATTGAAAATGTTCTCATGAAAAGAGCCACATCAAGATGAGAAGCTCTGAAATCCCAAAACATTAAGCAAAGTCTGTTCCATCGAATTGATTAACTAGGCTCAGTTCATTTGGAATTTGGATTTGTATTGCTTCATACAATAGATATGTTCCTGCAAAAGTTGTACATAATTTGAATCATTATGTACTAAAGAAACTATTTAAAGGCAGCCTGCAGTGAATAATTTTCAAGAGTCCTTTTGTATGCAAATATAATCATCCCCTAAGTTATTCATTTTGTACATTTCTATGTAGTAGGGACCATAAATCTTTTCCTCTGGAAGGAGTGCCATGTCCCCTCCTTACTTTTTTTTCTTTTGTAGAAAGCAGTTTGAATAAACTTACCTAGAATCACGAAAGAATCTGGTGGATTGAGAAATAATTGGGGGCAGACAGAAGAACAGAATCCTCTCCCGCTTCCCACCCCCAGCCTCTAGTTTCATACATAGGCAGAGCTGATGCAGACATGAGGCATTATGACTATGCACTGATGGATAGAGGCTGAAGATTGGAACAGATCACTCTAGGACAACATAGAACTGAGGAGAGAGAACTGCTTGCAAGGTGAGAGAGGAAGTAGTTCCTCTCACCCTAAAGAAACTGCTAATCTATAAACCTGAGGCTATGGGAACCTTAATTCAAAAAAAGCATCAGATTCAGGGAACCTGGTCTGAAGTTGCAATAAGAGTTGTAAACGTCCTCTGATAAGTGAGAGACTCTTTCAATGACTATCTCCTTTGGGCCACAATAGAGAACTGATATCCTAAGAAAGCCCAGAAAGAGAATAGTAGGTATAGGGAAAAATAGAACCAGAACATTACCCCAAGAGACCAGCCCCTACTTGATGGGAGTTACAGAGAGTCAAAACCTTTCTAGTACTGCTGAGTGTTTGGTAGGTGGGAAAATCTGTAGGATGTAAAATATTAGAAGGAGTCAGAAAGACGGAACAACAATTCATATACTTACTGAAAGTGGCTGCCTGCTAGAGTTACAGGAAGAATCATTGCTGTGCAAAAGCTCTAGAGTATGAATTATTGACCTTTTTGTGTGTGTGTCTTGGAAGACTTTTGTAGCTTCCATAGATTTTAAAAATCTAAGTTGGTTTGCAGGTTTCCTGTGCATCCTCATTGGTCTTTTCAGACAACCCTGCTATTTGTCCCTGCTGGAATTATTTTTTCACTTCCCAGTTGTCATCTTCAAACCTTGCTTCTTCTACTCCAATCTTCATGCCTGCCACCTCTCCACTGTAAAGTTCAACTCAATTCTGGGAATTGCTCCAGGCTCTGATAGGTAAGCTCTCAACTTATTCTGCCAGAGTCCCAATTTTTACCTCACTCCCTAGACAGCAGTTCCAAACCATATCCCCTATTGCCTCCTTTCCATCTTACCTTAATGGGTTGTCTTGCCTTCTAGAATATAAACTCTATGAGGGAAGAGGCTCTTTTGTTTGCTTGTGTTTATATCCTCAACACTTTTAGTGACTGGGACCTGGTTAAACAAAATTAGAATTGACCAGTATTTTTTAAAAAAGTATGAAATATGTGTAATGTATCTATACTCATGAACCTCCCACCTTTGCAATAGTATTTTTAAGACAAAAGAAAAAGAAGAGAGTAAAATCAGCATAACTGATCAATATATAGAAAAGGTCAGAAAACATACAATGTGCAGCACCTGTGGACCCTCCCAGCTCTGAAAAGGGGTGGGATAGGAGTGCCCTTTAAGATCTCTTCTTTGGAGCTATGCTTGTTCTTTGTAAATTTTCAACATTTGCAGCATTCATTTTTTTGTGGTTGTTATTTTTTGTTTACATTATTATAGTCATTGTGAATATTATTTTTTTGGCTTTGCTTACTTCACTCTGCATCAGTTCATAGAGATCTTTCTAGCTTTTCTGTGTATTCATCATTTTTTAGCATAGTAAAACTCCATTGCATTCATGTATCATAATTCATTTAGCCATTCCCAACCAAAGGGTATCCATTATGTTTCCAGTTCTTTGCTTTCACAAAAATGAAACTAACCAACTAACATATCAGCCATTATCTGACATCATATGCACAATTCTATGTTGGCTCTACCCAAATGTATGAGAGTTCTTCCTCTATATTTTTCCATGGGTGGTGTGTGGATAGCACCCATCTCACAGAGTTGTTGTGAGAATCATATAAAAATATTTCAAGCATTTTGTAAGCCTTAAAATGCTATTTAAATACTAGCGGTTATTATTTGAAGCTATTATTATTATTATTCTTGGGAAAACTTTATTAGAAAATTTGTCATTTTATGATTAATCAATTAATAAACATTTATTAAGACCTAAAATGGGTTAAGCACTGAGAATACAAAAAGAAGCAAAAAGCAGTCCCTGTGTGTATATTACAATTTAATGGGGGTGTCGGCCTGGAGATGTTTATACATCACTCAGGCCAAACCTCAGCCCTTGGAGTCTTTTCGGAAGTTGCTGCTCTATGTTCACTTTGTGGAGATTTGCTGTCTGTTTGGGGAGGAAATCTGGAAAGCCTGGAAATTTCTGACTCACCCCATCATCTTTCCAGAATGCACCCCCCAACATTGGGGGACAACATGCAAAAAATATAAAACAAGCTATCTATGGAAGAAATAGAAAATAATCAAAAGGGGAAAGACACTGAAATTAATAGGAATTAGTGAAGGCTTTCTGCTGAAGGTGTCTCTCAGTGACTACCTATATGCAAATGCCTGTTCAAATAGTTTTTGAAAAGACAGGAGCTGAGTAATTAGCCAAATATCCTCCCCCTTTCCTTACCATGCAGCACCCTTCCCTTCAGATCTTTTTCTTTTTTTATGGGTGTATTGTCTTCTCCCATTAGAAAGTAAGCTCCTGGAGTTCAGGGACTGTCTTTCTCCTTGCTTGTGTTAGTATCCCCAATGTACATTGTGAATGCTTAATAAATGCTTATTTCCTTCATCACTTGTCTTCCTTTCGTGGATAGTATACTGGTATCTCAACTGGTTACCAGATCTGGAGAAGACCAGTAGCATACGTGGTACTTGAAATAAGTTTCAGACTCTGTGTGTGTGTGCGCGTGCGCGTGTATGTATGTGTGTTTGGGGGTGGTGGAGTGGTGATGGTGAATAAACAAGAGGATTCAAGTTACTTGCCAAAATGAAAAGTTAATAGAGGGTTTGCAGATGTAGCAGTATGACAAGTTTAATATGATGTGGAATGGAAATGTTGAAAGTTTATGGAAAATATATTTTCACTGCACTTCAGGTATGCAAAACTCAAGTAATTTTATATTGATGCCAGGAATCAGTTTGAGTATTTTGAGTTTCTGAATAATGTAATAAATTTGTCAACATATTACTCTTACACTTAAGTGTATATCACTTGTTCATCCTGTGGCCACTGACCCTGATTCTGAATTGGACTGAAGGCAGCTATGGCCTCTGTGACTTGGACCTTACTAAAGGATACTTCTGTGGTCATTAAGGGCCAAACTGACCCCACTTAAACAGAAGAATTGCATTCATCTTCCTTCTATCCTCCAATCTGCCCCCACCCCCAGCACCTATACAAGCCCCTCACACTAACTTCCAACGACTCCAACAACCCTCCTCTATGCTCACGGCTTTGTACATCAACTGATAGCAACCGGAGGATCCCTTCTTAACAGCTCGTAGCCTGGACCAATCTATTTGCAAGATCTTTCCTCAGTGACACAGAGCCCCTCCTTCATTGATAATAGAGGACTTGAGATTCCATACTTGGAATCCCCTCGTAGCACCAACTACACCTTGGAGAAGCACTGACTCCCCACAACTCCCATGAAACAACTTCAAGCTGACCTAAAGCAAATTAGGTACCTGATACCCTTCCCCAGCAGTCCTTTGGAAAACTGACCATAGGTCAACAAAAACTCCTGCTTAATAGTACGCCATGAATAAACTCTAAATTAATAGTAGAAATTGAATCAATGTTAGTTGACTGGTTCAAAAACCTTTGCTATACTAACAGTTGGGCATTGCACCTGGGGATTAATCTTTAGGCCATGCTGTGAGTAAGAGCTGCTTAAAAAAGTAGAAGCTTTCATGAGAAACAAAGTCATACCCACTGAGAAATTAAGAGTTGTGGTTAACTCTCAGAAAGTCACTTTCCTTGTAGGTAAGGATAAGGCCAGATATCTTATGCCAGAGAGATAATGCAGACCCAATTTAGGGATTTTCTCAAGACAAGAACCATGTCTTATAAGAGTATAACAAAGTGAAGCTTGGTTTTAGCCAGATACCTTGCAGCCCTGACAGGTGCTAGAGTCACAAAAGAGGAATAGATTGGAAAGGAACCTTAAAAGTACAGCTCTTAGCATTATACAGGACCTGAGGTTCACATAGCCTGGAATCACATGACAAAAAATGTTTACTGATTGACTGACTGACTGTAAAATCAATAAACATAATATGATGATGGTAAGATTTCACAGGGACCTTGTGCTAAATCTATTGCATCTACTATTGATCCTAAAAGATAAAAACTTTATGATTTCATAGAGAAGCTTTTTGATTATAGAGACTAACATAGACAATTGCATATGAGAAGGGTTAAGCTCAGTCTTTAATAAAAATGCAGAGGTCTGGTACACAACCATAAATTTTACCTTCTCATCAAGTATCTTGAGCCATGGTGCCACTGCCACAGTTAGCTGAGTTGAGGTGAATATTAGCAGAGAGAGAACCCTTGTACTTTTACAAAGAAGGGCTTGACTTTGACCGACCCAGTACTTCTTCTTGATGTGGGCCATGGAAACAAAGCAAAGGAACCACACTGTTGATGCAGGTTGGAAGGCAGAAGGCCACAGAGAATCAGGTGAGCAATGGAGCAGAGGACAAAATTCTCATTCTTGGAAAGATAAAGGATCACAGAAATGGAGGTCATGAAGATCTAATAAAAGAACTCCTCTGTCAAGACATAGCCAGAGAAGAAGCAGATCCCTCTCCTGATAAAATTGTAGATTAGACAGCCATACACATGTTGCATATATTTTTAAAGAGAACGTATCCTTGGCATTAAAGAAGTTAAAATCTCCTCAGACAGCATTAGAAAAAGAGACAGGGCCAGGGATGAAAGTTATCCCAAATACTAAGAGAAATAGAAGTGAGCTAATCATCAATTCCTCTATTCTATCTAGATCACAGAATCATAGGCAATGGTGAAGACTGAGGATATAGATTGTACTTCTTTCCTGAACAATGGGAAGACAATAAGTCTCAAGTCATTCTATCAGAGAAATCTGAAGTACTTTTATAGGTATTGAAAGTATTGGGTCTTGAGGACTGAATGACAAAGATTACCAAAATTTGCAATATATCAAGGTGGATTTGAAATTCCTCTAAGATGTTGGCATCTACAGGAAGGGGGGCATATGACCCCAGGATGGCTAGGTTCACCAACTCAAGTGTCAACACTGTTTGGAATCAATTCCAGTAGAGACCCAATATCTGCATATTTGGCAAATACATGTAGCTTGTGCAGAGTACTGAAGCATAACAGACATAAGTGGTGGCTATGCATTTCATTAAAGCATTGACTTTTTAACTTATGTGTGGATATGGAGATATTTGAATGATGAGTCTCCAGGACCAGAAAATGAAATATTTGCTTGAGGTAATAGCTCCAGGAAGAGGGCAAGTATACTCCCATTAACCAGATAAGATATGGAAAATGAACACATTATACTTATCAAATCACAAACATTCTCCGAATGGTCTAAGAAGGCCATTATTTTCTGTGATGGAAGACCTTAGAATCATCTGAAAGAAGTGTAGATGTATTCTATTATTACAGAGTTCAGCAACCTATATTCATTACCAGTGTTTAAAAATGGAAAGATATGGTTGTGTGTGAACTATTCAACTTCTAACAAAAGAACTAAAGTGGACCAGTACATTATGCAAAGAGTCTAAGTGCTGGACTGTCTATTTTGTATTTACACAATGCATATGATCAGATTCATATGGCTGAGGAAGATTAAAAGAGGACAGCTTTCATATGCTTTGGTGGATTTTATGACTTTGAGCAAATGCCCTGAGGTATCTTTTGGACATTTATCACTTTCGTAGTCTGATGGAGAGAATAGTCAGGGATATGAATTACATGGAAGTGTTTGTGTTCCTCTATGACCTCATTGGCCTTGTAAATACATTTGGAGATGAGGAGAGTGATGAAAGTGCTAGTTTTGCAAAACCTCTATTAATTAGATAGGTCCTGCTAGTATTTTGAATAAGCAGAAATTGGTTCCAAACCAGTGCTACTTTCACTGCTAGTCACCCTCAAACAACTAGACAATGAAGCATGGCTCAATAAAACAAGATTCCCATAAGCTGTTTGTATGCCATTTGGTAGAAAGCCTAAGCTCTCTACTATGTTTCCTCTTGAATGTAGCACAGTTTTCTGGGTATCACAGCAGCTTCCGTATCTAGTTTTACTATCATTTTAACTTCATTATCAGGTAGACTTTGGGACAGAATGTCCATATCCACATTAGTTTTCTTCTGTAATATCTGATGAATTTATAGCTAGTTTGTTCTGTTTAACTATCTCTAGCACGAAACATACACACAGCTCCTCAAGATATAATGGTGGATTATTTTCAGTCCACACTCTAACTTTATGTCATGCATATAATCTTTGAACTTTTCAGTGACAGCCCACTTCAGAACCAAGAATTCCAGCTTGTGAATGGGGTAATGAGTCTCACTGTCTGTCAGTTGTATGTTAGCAAAAGCAATGGGATTCTGGTATTTCTCTTGGCACAGGACAGCTGCCAAACCTTCCAAGATGACATGTTTACGAAGAACAAATGATTCCTTAGTTCTATATAGGTCAATATCAGTATATGTATAAGACAGTTGACCAAATCTTTAAATGCTTGTTCACATTTACCCATTCATTGAACTCCAAATGGCTTTGTGGGATTTTTTTTTTTAAGCCTTTGGATTTTCTTGCCACTCTACTTCTGTTTTTTTTGCAATCACACACACACAAGTTATTATTCGGTGGTTTAGCAATAGCAACACAGTTCTTAAGAAATGCATGATTCCAAATTCTAAAAAAAGTCCTTAGTTCTTGAAGATTCTATGGATATGTCCAATTCAGGAGTAATTAAACCTGCTACCAGTGAAACAAAAGACAAAAGACAATAAAATTCTCTGTGTTGTGGCTCATCAGTTACTCAAAGACTGTCTGGACTAGAAATTAACTCTGGAAATGATGTTTCCAATGAATGCAACATTATATGCTATTACCTAACAACCTTGCCTTGAACCAAAGGGAACTCCTTGTTAGACAAGGTGAGTAGACTGAACACAGAGTCAACTCCTTCTTACCTATAACAAGTTATAAAGATTGCAAGGCAATAGAGAACCTACAGAGCATTAGGTATGTGGTGTGTGTGTGTGTGTGTGTGTGTGTGTGTGTAGGGATTGGGGGAGAGGGGAGGAAGAGAAGAAAACACTGATCCCATTTGGAAGACCTAAAAGCAAGGAAGGCACACTATTATTATATTCCTAGCTAAGCACAAATTTCCATAAACAAGAGTACCTTAAAGGAGAAAGAGAATAAGAATAGCTAAATAACTAGCTAGCTAGGTGATAGATTTACCCTTAGACCTGATTGTCATAAGCGCTTGAGACAAAAGTCAGCCAAGCTAGCACAGGATCAGCTTCTCAAAGAGGTGATCATGCTACACATGGAGCACACACCAGATGAATTCTGTTACCATGGAAACAAATCCCTACAAGTGGAAAATACCAACACAAAAACTTTATATACCTTACACATTAGGGCTTATGCCTAAAACAGGTAGAACTATTGCTATTAACTGTGCTCTTGCCCACTGCCCCCTTTAAAATCTTTCTCTATTATTGAGCATGCCCTTCAACTTTCCATCATGTCTCCCAAATAAACAGAGGGAACCTTGGATTCTAGTGCAATTATCTATCGAAGCCAATGTGGTTGGGGAATATTTGGAATTGTTATAAATTTTAATTAATTACTAAGAGATTTTAACAATGTTATCCATTTCCATTTATCAGTAATCTTTGAACACGTCTGCATCTGTTCCTGAATTATAAAGAAGATTCATACTTTTCTAATATTTTTAGTGATAGTAATAGGTCAAATGCATTCTCCTGGGTTCCAGGTTCTTTCTGGTGCAGACCTGGGAACCTATGGGTTATAGACATGTTAGATTGTTTTTTTTTGCAATCACACACACACAAGTTATTATTCGGTGGTTTAGCAATAGCAACACAGTTCTTAAGAAATGCATGATTCCAAATTCTAAAAAAAGTCCTTAGTTCTTGAAGATTCTATGGATATGTCCAATTCAGGAGTAATTAAACCTGCTACCAGTGAAACAAAAGACAAAAGACAATAAAATTCTCTGTGTTGTGGCTCCCACAGACAACTAGATTGTGAATCAGGAGATTTGGGGTTTAATTCTATCTATTTCATAGCTCTGGGACCCTCTGAAAACTATTCACCCTCACCTTTCTGGGTCTCAATTTCCCCATCAGAAAAATGAGGAGGCCGGATTAAATCAACTTTAGGGTTCCTCCTGGCTCTAAAAGACAGCTTAATACTGCTGATAGAGCAGCAGATTTGTAGACAGCCTGTGATCCTGGCTAAGGTGGTTGACCTTGCTCAGATTTACGCATCAAATGGAACAAAGTGCTTTGCAAATCTTAAAGTGCTATGTACTGTGAGATAGCATATGATCGAGAATTGTGCATTTATATGCTGAAAACCTCAAAATATTGTGATAATAATTTTGATGTGAGATCCTTTGGCTCTCAATCTTCAAAGATAAATAATGAATATATTTAGCTCCTTGGAAGAAAAACACAACAGTGATAGCAAGGTTTAATTTATGGTGATTGTCTTGTGGTCTAGTGGGTAAAAAAGATAGGTTTTATTGCCAGGCTTTTCTCTTTACTTATAGAGTATGTGACTTTCCATCCCTATGTCCATAAAGGTGCAATTCCTTCATTTTTTTTAAACATTCCTATTTTTCTGAAATGTAGGTTGATATGGTCTTTCTCCTCACCTCTCAAGGATACCAATGACAATGAAAGAAACAAAAAATCCATTCTGCCTCTATACAGGCCGAATTAGGAAAGGAGAAGGAAAAATGTTTGTTTAAAGTTATGGTATTTTATTCATTAAAATTAATTGAATTAAAATGGGTGTTATTAAACAACTTTAGACGGTAGTATTGATGTTCAATACAAAGGTAAAAATCCGCTTAGAATCTGAATTATCCTATGGATTAAATTAACCAAAAATGTGCTTCTTAATTTAATATCGTGGGCATAGTCTGAACAAACCCCCCACTCTCCTATTCACTCTGAGCTGAACTTCTTTCAAGGCTCAGATCAAGGGTTGCCTCCCATAAGAGACATTTCCTGATTCCTGAATAGTTCAGGTCCTCAGATTACTTTTTATATATGTTTTGTATTTATTTATTTCTGTATATAAACTTGTTGTTTTCCCAAGGAGAATTCAGTTCCTTGTGAACAGGGTGTATTGTGTTTCTTTCTTTGTATTCCTGGAACTTAAAGTGAGCCTTGGCACTTAGAAGACACTTGATGAATGTTTGTTGAATTGAATTGATTTGAACAAAAGCTATACTTCAGAGGCAGATCTGATCCTTCTCTGCTACCTCCCCCACCCAATTCCTAGAGGCATAGCTAAATTGTTCAGTGGATAGAACAGAGTTCAAATCTGGTCTTAAAAATCAACATACAAGCTGTATGACCCTGGGTGAGTCACTTAACTTCTCTCCGCTTCAGTTTCTTCCCCTGAAAATGGGGATAATGCTAGCACTTCCTTTTCAAGGTTGTTATGATGATCAATAGAAATATGTAGAAAACTCTATATAAATGTTAGCTATTTAATAATAACAATTACTATGTCTATAACCTTTCTTGGACTTCAGAAGTTAAAAGAGATTGGGTTCCTGTGTTGAGTAAAGCATTAACTGAAAACTAATTTCTACTAAATAACTAGAGAATGCTAATGGAAGGATAGTATACAGGTCTTAGTTCAGCAATCTTTTAGTACAAAGAATAATTCTTTGCTTTAGGGCTTTGTGGGACAAGAAAGGCAAGAAAGAGACAAGAAGAGAATTTTTTGTTGAGAGGGTTACATATCCTTGGGAACAAGAAACCAGATGCTTCACATTGCCGGCCATTTCTTGCTATTTACCACACACTGCTGCAGAGAAGCAAATACCGGGAAACTAATTTGTCTCTTTACACCATCCAGGAAAGCATATGAAAGGGCTTTCTAGTCCTTTTGGGTTTTGATCTTATCTTATAGATAAGAATGAGGGGGGATTTAGTGCCAGAAGGCTTCTTAGATGTTGTCTAGTTCAACATCCTCTTTTTACAAAAAGGAAACTGAGGCTCAGAGATTTTAAGTGACTTGTCAAGATCACACAGATCAATTTTTCTAACATTGTGTATTATAGGTTAAATGCTTCCACATTTCTTTTTGGTCTAGAACATATTCCACAAATACACAATAAATAAGTGCCAGGAAGGTAATTTCCAAAGTACAAGGGGATGGTATCAAACAAACCCTCCAAATCCCCAGTAAATCTCCCACACTTCCATTGTAGATAAGAACTTCCTGCCCCATTTTATTTTTCAGCAAACCCTGCTTTAATTAAAAAAAATCAATAATGTGTAGAGGGTGAAGCACAATATAATACCGCTGTCTCTTCCCACTGAGATCAGAAAGAACATCATCTTATAAAGTGTTTGCTGATGGCAATAGGGTAGGAGGATTAGCTTTTTCTATTTTTTACCGAAATGAGAAAACTGTAAAACATACATAAAATGTAATACTTGGTTCTACAATCCAATTTATTTTTATATAGTGTCCTTCATACACATTCTCACAAAATTCTCTTCTGAGAGAGTTGATTGTGAGCAAAATAGAAAAAGGTCTTAAGGGGAGACCTGAAAATTTAAAGCTTCCTTTAAAAAAAGGAAAGTGCATGAACTTTCCAAAGCAGGAGGTAAAAAGAGGCTATTAGGCACAGATAGGGCAGGAGAGTCGAAATTATTACGAATTCACTTTGTACATAATTTGTATTTTATCTCCTTTAGGGTGGGAATTATTTTATGTTTATTTTTATGTCCCCACCACCTGTCAGAATGCTTAGTGTATATAATAGGTGCTTAATAAATATTTGCAGAATTGAATATTCTAGTTTGTTACAGAAAAGGTTTCCCAGTATCTGATTCAGTATCAAGGGCTATGCAGGGTGTCCCAAACGGGAAGTGGTAAGCTTTCACAGCTTCACTAGCTTAAAACTCTGCAAAGACTTTTGGGACATCCTGTAGAGAAGAGAATTCTGGAGAATTCTGATTCAATATTAAATGAATGTTGTGGGTTGGAGGTATTGGTTCAATGCCAAGCCCCTTATGAGTAAATTTTTTTAAAAATTTGAAAAAATAAACACATTCCTGGATGATACCACCCACTGTTCTCATTCTATTTCTTGGTCTGCTTCCTTCCCATGCTTTTATTTAAGGACACCATGACCTTCTACAAGTGGCAATATCCTGTCATTTTTTATCCACATTTTTATCCTTCAAATAATTGGGCAACATCATCACTTGGGTGTTCTTGAACTGTCAGTTGAGAAAATGTTTGTCCCTTTGAAACAAAACAGATAAAAATCCATTAAAATAAATAATTTTTATGACAGAAAAGTACTTTGCACAAAGTATGCCCTCAATCAACATTAATGATTGCACATTTATCAAAGCATAGTCAATTAAACAAAATGCTAGGACAGAAAAATCATTGGGGAAGTACCTTACACATAACAGTTTCTTGATAAATATTTGAATATTACCCAACTACTGAACTATTCTTATGCTAAATATTTTGTACTCTGTTGAGTATTCATGAAGATCACAGGTCAGTCAAGGGCAGGCAATTACATTAATGCTGGGTTTAGAATCAGGAAAACCTGAGTTTGAATTCCTCATGAGACTCTGAGTGTGATCTAAGGCAAGTCACTTAACATTTCTTGTTCTCAATTTCTTCCTCTGTAAAATGGGAATAATAACACCCAATTCATAAGACTATTGTGAGGAAAAAGTGAAATAATATGGACAAAACACTATACAAACTTTAAATTGGCATGTAAGTGTTTGTTGTTGTTAACTTGTCTATCAATAACCACTCTGGAAGTTGAGGGTTAAAGCAGACTGAGTCTCATGTTGGGGAAACATTAGATGAATCAATTGGTGAAAGAGACATACTTTCAAATCAAAATCATAGAAAGACAACCTCTCAGAATTGGGAAGAGCCTCAAAGGTCATCCAGTCCAACCTATGCCAGTATAGGAATCCATCCATTCTATAATATCCTTTAACTGTAAGTCTTGTCTATTTTACCACTACATCTGTTTCATCTGTTTCTAATCTCTACTTGGGTGGCCACTACCCTAGTAGGAAGTTCAGGCCTTCATCACTTCTCTCCTAGAGGATTCAAATACCCTCCTATTTGATCTCCCTGCTTCAAGTGTCTCCCCTCTTCAAATTATCTGCCATATAGCTGCCAAACAGATTTCCTAATGCACTGTGTTCAAGAAACTCATTGACCCCTTCCCCATGGCTTCTAGTATCAAATATTGTCCTTAAACGCTCACAAGCTGGTTTCAACCCACTTTTCCAGACTTAGTATACATTGCTCCCCTTTAGGTATTTTATGGTCCAGACAAACTTACCTTCTTACTGTACTTTACATTTTACCTTCTATCTCCTGTCAAAATACCTTGGTAAGGCTTGTTCTTCCAAGCTTGGAATGTAACTCCCTTCTCATATCTCTTTTAGAATCTTTAGCTTTGGGCCAGTTAGGTGGCACAGTGGATAGAGCACTGGCCCTGAATTCAGAAGAACCTGAGTTCAAATCTGGCCTCAGACACATAACACTTACTAGCTATGTGACCCTGAGCAAGTCACTTAACCCCACTGCCTAGCCAAAAAAAAAAATCTTTAGCTTCCTTCATTCCTCAGCCCAAACAACATTTTCTACATCACACCTTTTCTTATTACCCAGCTTCTAGTGCCTCTTGCTGAAAAACATCCTGCATTTTGTTGTTGTTGTTTAGTTGTTCCAGTTGTGTTCAACTCTTCATGATCACATTTGGTGTTTTCTTGCCAAAGATATTGAAGTGGTTTTTGCCATTTCCTTCTCTAGCTCATTTTACAAATGAGGAAACTGAGGCAAACAGGGTTAAGTGACTTACCTAAGGTCATACAGGTAGTAAGTGTTTGAGGCTAGATTTGAACTTAAGTGGATGGAACCAAGATGTCAGAGTAAAGGCAGGGACTTGCCTGAACTCCTTTCCAAACCCCTCCAAATATCTTTTAAAAATGACTCTAAATAAATTCTCGAGCATTAGAACCCACAAAAAGATGGAATGAAACAAATTGTTGCACCAGGGTAAGAGAGGATCACAGTCCACTGCAGGCAGTGTCAGCACAGGCCAGGCCCCAGCAAAGCTAGAGCAGGCCTTGGGGTGACTGAATCACTAGCAGCAGTGGCAGTTTCCAGACCTCTCATCCCAATAGACACTAAAGACAACTTAGAAGGTCAGCAGGAAAGGTTTGTTGCACCAAGGTGAGAGTGGAGCACAGTCCAGTACAGGCCACACCAACACAGCCCGGTTCCAACAAACCAGGAGCAAACCTTGGGAGTGACTGAGTCAGCAGTGGCTCTTAGCCCACAGACAGTAGAGCAGTCAAACAACTGGTCAAAAGGAACTTACAGGTTTGTTTGTTTGTTTGTTTTTGTTTTTTGTTTTTTGCTAGCACTGAGGCAGGCCTCTGTTGCTTTGCTCATACTCAGAATATCAAACACACACTCAGAAGAAGACAACAAAGTCAAAGCTTCTATATCCAAAGCCTTCAAGAAAAATATGAATTGGTCTCAGCTCATGGAAGAGCTCAAAAAGGATTTTGAAAATCAAGGAAGAGAAGTAGAGAAAAATGGGGAAGAGAAATAAGAGTAATGCAAGAAAATCATGAAAAACTAGTCAACAGCTTGCTAAAGGAGACCCAAAAAAACACTGAAGAAAATAACACCTTAAAAAATAGCCTAACCCAAATGGCAAAAGAGGTCAAAAAAGCCAAGGAGGAGAAGAATGTCTTGAAAAGCGGAATTGGTCAAATGGAAAAGGAGGTCCAAAGGCTAAGTGAAGAAAATAATTCCTTGAAAATTAGAATGGAGCAAATGGAAGCTAGTGACTTTATGAGAAATCAAGACATTATAAAACCAAACCAAAAGAATGAGTGTGAAATGTCTCATTGGAAAAACAACTGACCTAGAAAATAGATCTAGGACATGTAATTTTTAAAATTATTGGACTACCTCATGATAAAAAAAAAATAGATCCTAAATGTCATCTTTCAAGAAATTATCAAGGAAAACTGCCCTGATATTCTAGAACCAGAAGGTAAAATAGAACTTGAAAGAATTCACCAATCAACTCCTGAAAGAGACCCCAAAATTAAAACTGCCAGGAATATTGTAGCCAAATTCCAGAGTTCCCAGGTCAAGGAGAAAATATTGCAAGCAGCCAGAAACAATTCAAGTATGGTGGAGTTTTAATCAGGATAATCCAAGATTTAGCATCTTCTATGTTAAAGGATTGGAAGGTTTGGGAAGTGATATTCTGGAGGGCAAAGGAGCTAGAATTAAAAACAAGAATCACCTACCCAACAAAACTGAATATAATCCTTCAAGGGAAAAATGGATATTCAATGAGATAGAAGATTTTCAAGCATTCTTGATAAAAAAGACCAGAGCTGAATAGAAATTTTAACTTCAAATACAGGAGTCAAGAGAATCATAAAAAAGTAAACAGGAAAGGGAAATCATAAGGGACTTAATAAATTTAAACTGTTTACATTCCTACATGGTTAGATGGTATTTGTAACTCATAAGACCTTTCACACTATTAGAGTAGTTAGAAGGAGCATATATACACAGAATGCACAGATGTGAGTTGAATATGAAGGGATGACATTGAAAAAATAAAACTAAGAGATGAGAGAAAAATGTACTGGGAGAAAGAGAAAGGGAGAAGTATAATGGGGTAAAATATCTCACATAAAAGAGGAAAGAAAAAGCTTTTTTTCAATGGAGTGGAAGAGGGGGAAGGTGAGGGGGAGTGAATGAACCTTACTCTCATCAGAATTGGCTCAAAGAGGGAACAATATACACACTCAATGGTTCTAGAATTATATTGGTTATAATTGGTTATAGAAATCTATATTACTTACCCTATAGAAAAGTAGGAGGAGAAGGGGATAAGAGAAGCCTGGAAGGGAGGTGATAGAAGGGAAGGCAGATTGGGGGAGGGGGTAGTCAGAAGCAAAACACTTTTGAGGAGGGATAGGGTGAAAGGAGAGAAAGAATAGAATAAATGGAGGGTGGATGGAGGTAAATACAATTAACAATAACTGTGAAAACTATTTTGAAGCAAGTTTCTCTGATAAAGGCCTTATTTGTCAAACATATAGAGAACTGAGTCAAATTTACAAAAAATAGATTTGAACTTAGGTTGATTAGTCTTCCTGACTCCAGTCCTGGCACTCTATCCACCATACCACCTAGCTGCCTTTACTTTGTATACATTATATATTTACCTATTGTTTCCATTGTTAGAATGTAAACTTCTTGAGGTCAGGAACTACTTCATTTTTTTTTTTTGCTTTGTATCCTTAGCTTCTGGAACATAACAGTTATTTAATATATGCTTGTTGCTTGATTAATTGACTGACTGAAATCCTACAATGATGGGTATATTCAGCAACTCCTAATTCAGCCCAGTTTTGGACATCTCTAATTGTTAGGAAATTTTCACTGAGGAGCACAGGAAATGGCTATTTAAATTAATTTTTCTCAGTACAGACTAGTTCTACCACCACAATTAAGTAACTGTTTACCAATATTATCTATTCTCTTAAGGATGAAGCAATAGTATCCATAGTCTTTGTGGGAGGAGTTATTAAAGTTTATGTTACATTTTAAATATTGATCTGCTGTCTGTAACTCCCTCCTTTCCCCATTTTCTTAGTTTTGACCTCTGAGGTCAATCAAACTTGATCTAATCCCTCTTGTACATGAGATTCATCTTGTAATAGAAATATTCATATCTGATCAATAATTTTAACTTATATTGTATTTTATAGGTTGTAAAGTTGTTTTTTTTTTTTACATTTCTCATTGCACATGATCTTCATCAAAACCCCAACTCATATGCAGGGCACTAGAGCTCAGAAAGCTGAGTGTCAGAAATGTGAAGAGTCTCATCCAACATCACAGAATTAATAATTTAGTATTTATGGAGCCTGCATTAGAATTCAACACTACAATTTCATCCAAGCTCTGATGACCTGTCTAGTGATCTGTTTCCCCTGCACCCTGCTGACTCAGACACATTGTCAAATATGATTTTTTTCTTCCAAAATTCAAACACATATGACTTGCAGTTTTAAATACCAGTAAGTAAAAATGATAAAAAGAGGATGTGAATTTTGAAATAAACCTTGTCATTTTGAGAGCCAAATAACTTACTCATCACAAAACCTATTATGTGAAAAAGACAGATCTGGAGTCAACATGGTGATTCATTTAATGCTGATTTAAAGAGAAAAACTTAACTTTGTCTCAGATGTGTTGCCAGAAGGGAATTCTCTGGAATTAGAGAAATGTCAAGAGAGTTCAATGGGATGTTTAGGCTGGAATCTCACCCTTGTAGCTTTCAGAAGAAGATAGGCAATCTTTATTCAGAAGGCATTTTGGAGAGTGGAATTCTGTTGTGGAAATATTGCCTGTTGTTTATATTCAGTGAAAATATATTCAATTCTCTAGAGAATATGAACTCAGTTTCGTATTCTTTCAATGTTACAAATGTGGATTAGTCTTAATAAGTGCCCTAAATGTCCTCTTCTGAGAGAGAGAAATGGTCCACCTATTCCCTTTAATCCCTTGAGGCTCTAAGGTAGATGTGAGGAGGGAGAGTATTCCAGGCATGTGGGATAATCAGACAATGCAAATGCACAGAGTCAGAAGATGAAGTGTCCTGCTTGAGGAATAATAAGGAGAAAGGTGCTGCTGGATCATAATGTATGTGTCATGGAATAAAGTAAAAGAAGAGTCTCTTCATCTGTAAAATGAAGAGGTTGAACTAGGTGACATCTAAGGTATGTTCAAGATCTAGATCTATGATTCTATGAAATACTTATTTTTATTACATTTAGGTGTTTTGAGGCACATGGAGACAAAAACTCAGAGCTTCTAAAAGAGAATTTAGCTATTGGTAGCTATAAATGACTTCTGACAGGTACCTTTGACCAATCTGAATCCCAATTATGAAGCCATGCTACCTGAATACAGGTTAATTCAACTGAGTAATTCTGGGGATGAACAGAAAACTTCCTTCTTTGTTCATGCTATTTCCTTCACTTAAACTCTTTATTCTTCTTTGCTTAAAAAATATCCTACCCAGTTCAGATTCTATCTCCTTTATACAACTTTCCCCAATGATTTCATCTGGAAATTGCATCTCTCTCATATTAACCCAATAGTTCCTATTCATAGAATCAAAGAGTTAAAAAGACCTTATAGTCATCTGGTCAAACTCCTTTCTCACAATATGAATTCTCTCTACAGCATGCCTGACAAAGGCATGGGGACTATACTCTAACTCATCCCTTAAGGAGTGTTTGGGCACATTGTCTAATAGTCATACTTTTAGATTATTTTGAAGATAACTATATCAAGGTAGGTACAAATTAGAGAGGATTTATTAGTATGTGTCGGGGTGGGCGGGACTGGCTAATAAGACCATATTATGCTCTTCTGATGCAATCCCCACGTGGACTTTAAAGCATGTATAGTTATTGTTTCTTCTCCACTTTCTTTATAATGTGCATGCTCATAAGACCTGGACTCATTAGTAGGTTCCCACATTAAATAGGAAGGACTGTTCATAGGTAGAAGCATCTACTTTATTATTTTAATAAGTTTTAAAGATAACTACAGTTGTCTTGTTTTGGTATCAGTAATTTTTAAATATCCTTCTTTCTATCTCCTTGGAAATGAACCCTTCCTTACAACAACAACCACAAAAAAAAAAAACAGTTAAACAAAAACAATCAAAACAATGACCGTATCTGATAATGTATACGATATACTACCCTGGTAGTCCCCCACATCTCTGACAGGAAGTAGGAGTTTTATTTTATCATTTGTTTCCCAGGACCATTATTGATTTTTCAGTCACTCAGAGTTCGACTTCCTCTTAGTGATTTTCTGATTTATAATGTTGTAGTCATTGCATGGCTTGTTCTTTTGGCTCTGCTTTTTTCCTCTGCATCAGTTCATACAAATCCTCCCATATTTCTCTGAATTCCTCATATACATTCTTTTCTACTGCATAATAATATTACATTGTAAACATATACCACAGTTTGACGGCTATTGTACTAATCAACAGACATCCATTTTGTTTTTAATTTTTTGCTACTGCAAAAAGTGCTGCTTTGAATATTCTGTTATATATTAGAACTCTAAAGCATTCTATTGTTTCTCACCTACACTCATGGAGCTGGCTGTTGTCCCACCCCACTGCTGCAGCTCCTCTGATTCTCCTTGGCAACAATTTCAATTTTGCACTTACCTGATCAAGGTTTTAAATCTCTCTCCCCCAATCATCCCCAGGGTGTAGGAAGACTATTTGTGAGGTGGTGGTGGTGGGGGTGGGCAGAATATGTTTTTGTCCCCCACCCCACTTCTCCCACCTTCCTGGGTAAACCTTAAACTCAATGTCAAGGATATTTTTCTTATCTTTCAGGGGAAGGCCATGGCACTTCCTCCTCAGCAAATCACTTCCAATGAAAGACAACCCCCACAACTATATGGATACTATGAATTTCACCAGGGGAGTTTTCCTCGGGTCCAAATTAGTTCTTGCCCACACCTACCTACTCATACAAGACCTCTAAACCAGGGTTTCTTCACCTTTTCATCTGTTACAGACTCTTTTGGCAGTCTTGCAAAGCCTATGAAGCCCTTCTCATAATATTTTTAAATGCATAGAGTAGTAGTATATATAGAATTATAAATGAAACCACTGGTATTGAAATATACTTAAAAAAACAAAACAGCAAATTCATAGGCCCTAGGTTAATAACCCTAGGTCTAGTCAAAAAGTCAAAAGGCATTTATAAAACACTTATGATGTGCCTAGCACTTTCCTAAGTGCTGGGAATACCACTATAAGTAAGTAGAAAGTGAGACAAACCCTGTCCTAATGGAGTCTGCATATATTTTGATAGAGAAGACAACACAAAAATGGAAACCATATTTGTGTGTGAGGGGAAGGGGTGGAAGAAAGAAGAGGCATGAGAGTGGGCTGGGAGGAAACCATGGAAGTAGCTGCTGGTACGGAGCCAGATCTGTTCTGGGAGAGCCTCTAACCAGTTTGACCCTTTGGCCATAGTGATAATGTGGAACTCACTCCTTTATGAAGCAAATGCTTACCTCCAATAAAATATCTCCACTTGTCATTCAGATGTCTCTAACTGGATGTCCAGTAGACATCTTAAACTCAATGCATCCAAAATGGAATGCATTGTCTTTCTCCCTAAACCCTCCCCTCTCCTACCCACCCAAGTACTGTAGGAAACAATGTCATCCTCCCAGTCCTTCAGGCTTGCAACCTAGAAGTCATCCTGGATTCTTCACTATTTTTCACCCTGTTTATCCAAGTTGTTGCCAAAGCCTGCTGATTTCACCTTTGCAATGCCTCTTAATATGCCTCCTTCTCTCCTCTGACATGGCCACTACTCTGGTTCTCAGCACCTCAAGCCTGGACCATCGCAACAGCCTGACTCAAGTCTCTCTCCACTCCAAACCATCTTCTATTCAGTTAATAAAGTGATTTTCCTAAAGTGCAAGTGTGATCAGGTCCTAATCTCACCCTCTATCCCCTATTCAGTAAACTCTAATGTCTCCCTGTTGCCTCCATGTTTGGCATTAAAAGTACTTCATAACCTATCCCTGCCGCCACCTCCCACTTTTTTTTTTAGTTTTTTTTTTTTTTTAGGCAATTGGGGTTAAGTGACTTACCAGTGGTATCAAACTCGTATAGAAAAGGAGGAGAGAACCAAGTGTTACAATGAGCAACCATGAAGGCCATATTGAGTTAGAAAAACCACATAGTAACACTATGTTTTATTGCAGTTTTATTTTTAAAATATTTCCCAATCACATTTTAATCTGATTCAGTTTGCAAGTCTGTCTGCTTTTGTCTCTCACTCTATTTCTATTTCTCAGTCTCTATTGGTCTGTATGTGTCTGCCCCTCCCTCCACTTCCATAAATGCTTTTCACTCTTTCCACAATGAGGTTGTGGATTTCCACACAGTTATATACCCTGTATGGTGCGTCTCTGCCCTCCCTTGCATTTAATTTATCACTGTCTTTCCATTCTATGACGGATTTGACAAACCTTCCAAAATAAATCAACAAATATTTGGATACTCAATGACTCCAGTGCAAAGGTGAATATAGTGGATGGCAGGAAAAAGAAATATTGGAATATATGCTCAGGAATAAAAATGAAAAAGGCTGAAGGGTTGTAGACTATATTTGTACCCACATATTAGGAATATTTTCTTTAAGAAAAGACTTAGGAAGTGCTAAACACAATGAATACCAAATGATATTTTAAAAAAGATTTGTTACATTTTTTGATGAATAAGAAAGGACTCATTCCTAAGTCATCTATGTAGAGTTAAATGACTGACTTGTTCAAAGATTGAAATTAATATAAAAATAGAACAAAGTATAAAAATGAGAAAAAATTATACTCTGTAATTAAAATATCCCCTATTTGACTTTTTAAAATGTTGACATTGAAAATGGAAAATAAATGAATAATAGATAGCAACAGAAATTTTAATAATTTTTTACAGAAGTTTAACTAATAAAAATCAGTTGCCTTGGAAGACTATCCAAACTGCATCAGCTGGCAGACATCCACTAGTATATGAGACTAAGAATCATTTCCCAACGGATAAGTGATTAAAGGATAGTAACAGTCTTCAAAAGAAGAATTCCAAACTATTTATAAACATATAAAAGATGCTCCAAATCACTAATGATAAGAAGTATTTAAACTAAAGTAATTTTGAAGTTTAATTCATACTTTATACTTGAACAAAAAGTGCAAATAGTCTGAGTTAGATGGGGCTTTGGGAAGGCAAAGGGAGGAATACACACACATTTTTAAAAAGCAGGTGAAGTAAAAATAAGAGCTATTTATAATAGTAAGATATTTAAAAAACTGCTTGTGTGAATATTTCTATTTTCCTTTTGTTTATTGTCCTCCATTCAGTTTCATATACACATATAAGCATGTGTAACATATATGTGTATATATGTATAACATATATGTACAAATGTATGTATTACATATACACATAGTCATAGTCTTCTACCATCTTCCATCATACAATTTTTTTTAAAAACCAGTTTATATTTTAAACAATTATTGTCTTTGGCTATAACATCTCTCTTCTCCTCAAGGTTATGTCAAAATCATGCTAAACTATCTAAAAATAATAGCTATAGAGATTACTTTGTTTAATGACTCTGTTATTATCAAACAAGGTGTAAAACAGGGATGTGTATGCTCACTGAACACATTTGCACTGTCATGGAGAATATCCAGTAGAATGCAAATGGTATATAATCTCTCCATAACTAGCATTTATGTAGTGCTTTAAAATTTGAAAAGTGTTTTACAAATATTATCTCATTTTAATCTCACAACCACCCTGGGAAATAGGTGCTATTATTACTTCCATTTTGTAGAGAAGGAAAGTGAGGCAGACAGAAGTTAAGTGACTTGCCCACAGTCACACAGCTAGTAAGTGTCTGAGGCTGGGTTTGAAATCAATGTTTTCTAACTCCAGATAGATACTTACTATGCCACTTATCTGCCATACAGATCAGGTATTTCAAATGCTGTTGCCTGTGGATCACATTGTGCTAATTGAATCAAGCCCTAGAACATTTCAGAGCATCTTAAATGAGATAAATAGTCAATCAAAAATGTTTTCAATTCTAGGATATATAAGGAATTGACTCAAATTGCTAAGAATAAAAGTCATTTTCTAATTGATAAATTGTGAAAGAAAATGACAAAGGGGTTTTGTAAGGAAAAAAGCCGATCTATCAAGAATCACATGAAAAAGTGTTTCAAAGCATTAGTGATTAAGGAAATGAATGTTAAAGCAACTTTGAGGTTCCCTTCAGACCAGCAAAGATGACTAAGAAGAAAATGACAAATGTTGGAAGTGTTATGAGAAAATAGACATGTTTATGGCTGTTGATGGAGCTTTAAACTAGTTCAGCCATTCCAAAAAAAAACAACAATTCATTAAAATGCATATCCTTTGACCCAGAAATACCACTACAAGACATATGCTCCAAAGATATCAAAGAATCAGGAAAAGACCCATGTGTACATATATATTTATTGAAGTTCTTTTTGTGGTAGCAAAGAACAAGAAAACCAAACGGGCACCTGTCAATTGGGGAAGACTTGGACAAATTATGGCATATGAATATGATGGAATATTATTGTGCTATAAGAAATGACAAAAGAAGGGGGCAGCTAGGTGGTGCAGTGGATAGAGCACTGACCCTGAAGTCAGGAGGACCCGAGTTCAAATCCGGCCTCAGACCAAACACTTGACACTTACTAGCTGTGTGACCCTGGGCAAGTTACTTAACCCCAATTGCCTAAAAAAATGAAAAAAGGGATGGTTTTAGGGAAACCCAGGGCGACTCATATGAACTGATGCCAAATGAAGCGAGCAGAACTAAGGGAATGATTTATACAGTAACAACATTGTAAAGATAAACAACTTTTTAATACATAAGAATTCTGATCAATACAATGACCTACCATAATTCTAGAGGAGAGATGGTGAAACATGTTACCACCTCTTGAAAGAGATAGGATGGACTCAGGGTGCAGATTTAGATATATATTTTTTTGGATATGACCAGTTCAGGAATTTATTCTGATTGACTTTGAATGTTTGTTCCAAAGGTTTTCCTTTGTTTTTTTCTTTTTCCAACGGGATAGGAGTGGGGCAAGGGAGAGAAACTACATTTTTTGAGTTGAAAAGGAATTTAAAATTCAAAAATGGTTCCTCATAGATATTTATACAAGATTAGTGACATGCCAAAGTTGAAAGCATGGAACAGCACCAGAACTCAAAGTTAGGTACTCTTGACACCAAATGTTGCATTCTTCCCACTGAACTGTGTTGTTCCCACTGTCTACTACACTATTTATTCCCCATACTACTTGAGGTCATGGACTCAGTCATCGAATCTGCCCTTTTTTTTTAAACATCTTCTACATTATTTAGTATCCTACATTTCATCCTTCCTCTGACTCTTACTAGCTGGGTGATCATGAAAAAGTCACTTAACCTTCCTAAGCTTCAGTTTCCCTATCTGTAAAATGGGGATAACAATATATGTTAGTCTGGGACTTACATGAAATAATGTATGTAAATAACTTTGTAAACTTTAATTTACTATAGAAACAGAAGCTTTAGTTTTTATTATTATTGTTGCTATTATTCATAGTAAGCACTTATTTACTACATGTTGATTGATAAGGTAAATTCCATTATATTTTTATATAGAGGTTCAAAGTCCTATGGGAATTTTTGGCCAATAGAAAGTTCTAAAATGAATTTCAGACTTGAAAACCTGCCATTACCAACACTCTTTGTTAGGATACAATTTATGAAGCCGCTACATATAGCCCAGGTCACAAATACCCCAAATAAAGAAATGCATTCCAAGTAATTGGATTTGCCTTGAATTCAAAGGAAAAGAGATTTCAGGACCAACCAGAACCTGTTTCCATGGCAACATCATAGTATAGTCATTCTTGACCAACAATAAATTTCAAAGAATGTGGGAGGGAGATTGGAGTAATGACAGATAGTAATTCTCTCCAAAGCTTATTTATCAAGTTGCAATCCAAAGAATATTCATCACCTTCCAGAAAACACAGGGCACAGTAATTTCATGGTGGTGAAACTGAGGCTGAGAGAGGTTACATGGCTTGCTCCAGGTCCTGCCATGAGTCAGTGTTAGATCCAAGACCATCTGGTCTCCGGAAAGTCATAACTTTGCTCATCCACCAGATCTTCTCATTCCCTGGGGGCTCCTGACAAATGAGGGGAAACTTGCAAAGGAAGAGAAAAGGGAAGCTGTAGAAAGTTCTTTTCTGATAGCAGCAGGAGTCCAGGAGCCTCAGGACAAGAATCTCTACGACTTTCATTATTTCTCCTTTGCAGCACAACAACATCAGCTCATGCATATGCAGTAAATCCTTTCTGAGGATGAACACTAGTTTTTGCCTCAATAGTATCCCCTGGCAAAGAATAGCTCAGGTTGGTGAGAAGTTAAAAGGGTTCATTTCATTGTATCCGTTTTAAATGTTCTGCCTTTGGTTTCACTGACTGTGACTATTACTGCATAATGGGAGAAGGAAAAAAGGATAACATTATGGGATTTTCAATTGAGAGCTCTCAGCAGTTATCATTTCTACCACGTTAAAGCTGTCTTTACATGACACCAAAATAAGCACTTGTAAAATGAGAGAGTCAATTAATCAATCGTTTTGACTTCACTGCTCCACAGACATTAACCAAGTAAGCAATATTCAGAGCATTGTGCTGGGGAAGGGGGGTGGATGGTGTGGAAAAAAAGAATGAAAGATGGCCCCTGTTTTCATGGAGCTTATAGTTTAACCATCTAACTATAATGTGTACATGCATACAGAATACACACACACACAGACATATAAATGCACATATACACATACTTGTGTATATCTATATGTACACACAGATATATGTATATGTGTCTATATATACAAACATGCAGTATATATGTGTGTAGATGTGCATATGTGTAAACATGCATATGTGTGTACACATGCATGCATATTGTATATATTTATAGATGCAAGTAAATATGTCATATGAGTGTATATACATGAACATACACACATTGTGGTACCAAAATCTCAGCTTTAAATTGCACTATGACTTTTGGGACAGTCTTTAAAAATAGATAGATGGGTGAAAACAAAGGACCAGCTCTTAACTTGCCTGCAATTATTTACCTGAAAGTTGAAAATTTATGGTGTGAGAATTTACACTTCCGAAACTGGCAAACTATACATCAGACTTTGATTTACTTGTTTTGTTGATTATTTAGACTTAAGAAAGTGTTAATAATATAGATCAAACTTAAAAGTATGTCCTGAGTACATTTTCCCTCTAGTACAACCCTGAAATACATGATGAGCAAGGGTGTCTCTCAGTTTCAGCTGTAGTAATAACTACTGAATGAACCTGGCAAAATGAATTCCTTATATACAACACCTGTGCAGACAGGTAGTGGCAACCAGGACAACTTTATTTATAACTAATGCCTATAGATTTACATGGCCCTTTATGTTGCATACTGAGGGATGATCTGATTAACAAAGATTGCCTTAATTGGCTCATTGAAGCCTCTGTCTTCTTTGAGTTAAAGATACCAGAAAGTTCTCATTTCTTTATCCCTGAGCAACAGTTCTGTAGGCTTTCCCTGTTTAGAGTTCCAGTAGATTGATTTTGAACTCAGCCAGCATTAGCCAGCTGGGATGTTCTGCTGGTTTAACTGGGCTTCCCCTATTACTGTAAACAACAGCTTATTCCCTTGAATAAAAATTATTTTTGTTAATATACTTTGGTTCCACCTATCGTATGGTGCTCCTATGCTTAGGAACTGGGTCCTCCATAGGTTTCACTCCTTCATTTTACATATGAAACTTGCCCAAGGTCATATGAGAAGTATGAAATAAAATGGCAATTTGGAACTCGGTCTTCTAATCTCAAATCTAGTGCTCTTGCCACTAACTACACTCTAGGAACTGACTAAAGTGAGGGAGTGGGATTAAGTTGTCTGAGATCTCTTGCAACTTGGAAATTCTATACTTCTAGATCTCTAGGTCCCCTATAATGCAGGGGCTTCAGGGATGGTATTTTAGGGAAGTGAATAGGGTAGGCAAAAGAAATAATTATGTGGTCTTAATGGTCTTAGATAACTTTCTGCCATCCAAGTTGCTTATTTTGAGAATTACATGAATTTCGTGTAATGGTTCTTCCTTAGCTTCAACATGGCTTTGAAAATTTAAGGAACACATTAAAAAGTCTTCCTGACCACTATGACTAAAAAGACCTCCAGCTATAGACTCTTTGAGTTTCATTGGCAAATTCTAAATTAGAAGTTGATATATTTTTTTGTTGATTGTCTAGACTTTAGAAAGTGTTAACAATATAGATTAAACTTAAAAGTGTGTCCTGAGCACATTTCTACCCACACCCACCACATTCCCAGAGAGCCTGCCTGGTTATGAAAACATTTACCAGCACATCCCTGAAATGCAGGGTGGACAAGGGTCTCTTGTCTTTCTAAAGAAAAAGGGAGGAAAAACACAAAGGGTCACTTTATTTGTCCCCTTGATAAAATTTGGTTTTAAATGTTCTCCAGAGTAACAATAACAACAAATATGTCATGTGAATCATTGCCCTAAATTTATATTATTATGAAGAAATCCAGGAGAACATCATTTGTTTATGCCAACACATGCAAAATTCATCAATATTGTCTGCCAGAAAAACCCATGGAGGAGAATTTTAGCTTGTCTCCCTTCACCAACCCTGTCTCCCCCGAAATTGATCCTTATTAGGCTCAATGAATAGAATTCCTTTCAGTAAAATAATGGGCAAATATTCCCAGAGGAGTTTTTTGCTTCACAGTCCTAAAAAGTTAACCCTAATGTTGGAATGTTGAATTAGAAAATCCTTTTTTCCTTTTTCTTTCTCATTAAATTTCTTATTCTAATATATGTTGATATTGATATATGTTCAAGGCTTTGTGTTAGATGCAAGGGATACAAAGATTAAACAGTTCCTTCCTAATTGGCAGGATTAAGAGGGTTAAGTACTATAATGAGCTCCCTCAACATCTCTACACCTCCTTCAAAAAGATATAGAAAAATGTATCAATATGAATCCTTATGAGGAAAGCCAAGAAAGTATCACAGAGAGACATTTTCACAGCCCAAGTTATCGTAGAGAGATAGAGAGGTCTGGGGAAACTGAAGATGGGGTCTGGCTAGTAGTGTGCCACATAGAGCATTTCAGCAAAAGGAGAGGTTGACTGTGCATCACGGCAGGAAGAGGTCCTAGATCTAATATATGAGAGCCTAACCTGGTATAGGGTGAAGGAGGAGATGCAAACTGGCAGTTCTGTAGCTCACTGCCCAGTTTCAAGATACAGATTCAGAGTGGGTTGAGGAGGCCACCTGTGCCCAAGGACGGCATTATAGGGTAAGGAGAAGTCAGGAGCCTCCTCCTGTTAACCAAGGAGAAATCAAGTTCAGAAACAAGCAGCAGCTATGTTGCTCAGATCCTGGGAGAAGAATGGGGTCTCAGTTCTAGCTTTTAGCACAAAGATTTGAGAGAAATAACCAGGCCAGGAATCTCAGTCAAAAGGAAAGCCTATAGTTCTGTCATATTGAATTAGCAAAACTTCCCAGCTGTCTGATGGCTGAGTCCAGCAGCAGTCTACTGGAATTCCAAACAGGGAAAGTCCATAGACCTGTTGCTCAGACCCAAACTTAGTTCAGTAATTTGAAAAGCTCAGATTAGAGGGGAAGTGATCAGATTTTGCTCCAAATCAGACAATTTTGGGAGCAGTGAAAGTCTGAAGATTCCCATTACAAATTATCCTTGAGGTCCTGGGAATAGTACAACACTCACTACCCCAAGAAAGCAACAGAGAGACCTAAGAAGAAAAAGTGCAGTCTAGACATTCCTACCAGAAATACAGAGCCCAGTCCTAAAATAAAGTCAAAAGTCAAAAGATAGGCTGGAAGGCTGAGTAAACAAAAAATAATCCTGCCATAAAAAGCTAATCTGTTCAAAGAGACACTTAAAACACAAATCCAGAAAAAGAGAATGACTTCTAAACATCTATTAACAAAGTCTTAAAGGAAAAAAAATAGCTTGAGCAGAAATTAAACTAGAAGTCCTAGAAGAGATGAAACGAGTTTAAAAAAGAGTTATAAATTATTTTTATAAATTAAATGAGAATGCTAAAGGAAAAAAAAGTTGAAAAAAATTGGAAGCTATGGAAGTAAGAATTGAAATGGAAATTAGCAGTTTAGCACAAAAGGTATGAAAACTGACCCAAACAATAAACACCTTGAAAATTAGAATGGACCAAATAGAAGCTAATCCATGTGGACTCCATAGAAGCTAATAACTCCATGAAATAAAAAGAAATATTGTTGTTGTTGTTGTCATTTCAGTCAAGTCCAACTCTTTGTGACAACATTTGAGGTTTTCTGGGCAAAGATAATGGAGTGGACTTCTCCAGCTTATTTTGCAGATGAGGAACTGAGGCAAACAGGGTGAAGTTGCTTGCCCAGGGTTACACAGCTAGTAAGTGTTTGAGGCCAGATCTGAATTCAGGAAGATGAATTTTCCTGACTTCAGGTCTGACACTCTTGTCATTGATGCCACATAGTTGCCCACCAAGAAATATTAAAACTAAAAAGATTGAAAAAGATAGAAGAAAGTGTAAGGTATCTCATAAAAAAAAAAAACTGACCTGGAAAAAAAGACTGAGGAGAGATAATTTAAGAATCATTGGGTTACTTGAAAACCACAACCAAATAATAATAATAATAATCTAGGCGTTATAGTTTTAGAAATCATAAAAGATCTTAGAATTACTAGGCAAACTGGATATAGAAAGAATCCATCCTGAAAACTCAAATTGGAAATACCTAGGAACTCTTACAATCAAAATCCTGAGCTTCCAGATTAAAAAAAAAATACTGTAAAAAATCAAGAAGAAAGAATTCAAATATTGAATATCCTTATTGGATAACACATAATTTAGCAGCCATCTGCTCCATAAAGGAGCAGAAAACTTGGAATATGACATTACTGAAAACAAAGGCTATAGGCTTACAATGATGAATAACTTACCCAATAAAGTTGAGCATAATCCTATAAGTAGGAGGAAAAAAAGACCATTAATGAAATAGAAAACTTCCATGCATTTCTGCTGAAAAGATCAGACTTGCATAAAAACTTGACATACAAACACAGGAGTCAAGAGAAATATAAAAGGTAAGCATAAGTAAATAACCATAAGGAACTAAACAATGAATAATCTGTTTATATTCTAATATGCAGACGAATATGTCTATCTCCCTCCATCATCATCAGAGATCAAAGAGGGAGTTTAATTAGGCAGAAGTACTGGGATGGTTTGGTTAGGTTTTGATGATCTTAAAAGGAAAATGGAAGGGAGGGGAAGAGGAATGTATTTTGTGGGGGAGGGAAAATGGAGAAGAATTTAGGGACAATTATCTTTTATAATCAAAGTTTACAAGTAGAGGTCTATATACAAGGAGGAAGAGGTAGAGGAGAACAGATGACACTTTAATCTGAACTGGTTAAAAAAGAGAATACACACATATAGATGGGTATGGAAATGCATTTCACTAAATGGAGAAATGAAGAAAAAACAAGAGGGAGAGGGGGATTAAGAAGGAGGCTAAGGAAGGAATCAGTCTTAAGGCAAACAAAATCTAAAGTTGTAAAACAAAAAATCCATTTATAACAGCTCTTTTTGTGATGACAAAGAACTGGAAGCCAAGGGGCTCCCTATCAGTTGGAGAATGGTTGGAGGTATAAGGTATAAATGTCATAGAATAATATTATTATGCTGTAAGAATTCATGAACATTATTGTTTTACAAAAACCTGGGGAAACTTTCATGAACTAATGTAGAGTGAAATGAAAACAGGGAGAATAATTTATAGAATGACAATAATATGATAAATACAAACAACACTGAAAATTTATCAACACTAATCAGCATAATAAGCAACCCTAATGCCAGAGGATTAATGATGAAACATGCTGCTCACATCCTGATAAGGAAGTGAAGGACTCAGAGGACATAATCTTTATATGCCTCTGTCTCTGTCTGTCTGTCTCTCTTTCACACACAAACACACTCTCTCTCTGTGTACATATGTATATGCAAACACACATACCCATGCACATACACGTATGTGTCCATGCATGTGTGCGCATAGACACACATGTGTATTGTCTACATGTGTGCACACATGTACACACATACATACACATGCATACTTACATACATACATAACTTGGAGTAATCTTTGATTCTTCCCTGCCCCTTGCCACTTATGTCTCCAAATCAGTTCACAATTCTTATTGATTCTATCTCCTCAGTATCTTTCAAATACATTCTCTTCTATCCACTTATGCAGACATCACACTCATTCAGCCCTTCATTACCTCTTCCCTGAACTATTGAAATAATGTTCTAGATTACAATCTCTCTCCCCTCCAGTCCTCTTTTCACATAGCTGCCAAAATAATCTTCCTAAAGCACAAGTCTGATAATGTCACTTCCCAGATAAAGGAACTTAAATGGCTCTCTATTGTTCCTAGAATAAAACAGAAACTCATTAGCTCATTCATAGGCACTAGCTGACTTCAGCCTACCTTTCCAGATTTATTGCATCATCAGATACTCTACCTCCAGGCTGAAATGTCCCACTTACTATTTCTGATACTCAACATTTCAACTACCACTTGTATATTTTTGCAAAGCTTGTCTCTGTACCTGTAATGCACTTCCCTCCTCACCTCCACTTCTTAGAACACCAAGTTTCCTTGAAGATTTCCTCCAATGGCACTTGGGTGCCATTTTTTACCTTTCCTGATTCCCTCTATTTCTCAGTGTTTACTCCTTCCTCTAACTATTATATGCATACTTATCTCATTGGATCTAGTATTACCCTCAATGAATTGTAAACTTCTTGAGAGAAAGAACTGTTCTTTTAAATGAAATTTTATTTTTTTCAGTTAGCAAAAAATCTATCTTTTCTCTCCCCCACCTATCCCTGATTGAGAAAGAAAGAAAAACAAAACCTTTCTTATAAACGTGTACAGTTAAACAACAACAACAAAAAAACCCCCCAAAAACCCCAACTACATTGGTCAGTCTAAATATATAGAGAGAGATATATTATATAAAATTACAATATATTACAATAATATTTTATGTACTATGTAACTATACTTATATGTAACATATAAATCTATTACATTTATATTGCATATATTTAATTATATCAATATAATTATATAGAATAGTATTATATATTATATAAATATATCAGCATGTAATTAAATATGATGTATAATTTCTTTATATTATTGCATGATTATAGTTACATAGGTATAAAACATAAAAATTTGGTTACATACTTATATAATCACTTTACATATAAATATGATTATGTTCTATTAAATGTAATGTTATATATAAATATAAATTATTATGATGTTATCTGTAAATATAGAAATAATTTATTTTATATACCATTTAGATAGATAGATGGATACTACATACATATGCACATGCATATATATATATATTTTATATATGTATATATACACACACACACACACATACATACATATGTATTTGATACTTGGGGGATAGATATAGGGTACTTGAGGGATTGGGATCAAGTCGCTGTAGTTTCGGCTACTGTGACTGCTCTTGCTAATTTTACCCATGCTTTTGTTGGTCTAATTAAATTATTTAATTATAAACTGGAGGTATGAGTAAATGCTATGACCAAAGAGAGTGCCCAATGGGTGGGAGGCATGACTAGGCCATTGAAGAGAAACACGAGACTCAGAACCCAGCAGAGATAATAATGGTATAAAATGTTATATGATTGAGGCCCATCTACCAAGATATAGCCTTCACATTTCCCATGTACTATTACATGCAAAGCATCTTATACATTTCTTCTGTTGCATGAAGATAAAATGCTTGCAGGAAGAATATTCATTTTAAGTAACTTTGATAACCAAGAGACTATGTAGAAGATGAGTGTAACCTTTGGCTGAATTAAGAAAAGTACCATCTAGAATGAAAGAAGTCTGGAGCATTATGTTCAGTTTAATTATTCACTAAATATTTATTGAACTCTATCTGTGTTCCAGGCACTGTGCTAGATACTGGGGGATAGATACAAAGACAAAAAGAAAACAGTTCCTGCCTTCAAGGAGATTCCAACCTAAGGGAAGCACATTTTAGAAAAGTCATTCATTGGTTTGTTGGAAAGCATCAGGAGAAAGATGACATGAATGATGAAGGATTTTAAAATCATATGATGAGGAGATTGAAGGATCTGGGATGATCAGCTTGGAGTAGAAAAGGCTCAAGGGGAACATGACAACTATCTTTAAGAATTTGAAGGATTGTCATCTGGAAGAGGGATTAGACTTGTTTTGTTTGGCCTCCAAAGGCAGAGTTAAGAACAATGGATAGAAACTGTGGAAAAATAAAAAGAGATTTAGGAAAGGAAAATGATACCAATTTGAGCTACCCAAAAGTATAATTGGCTGCCTGGGGGAATTGTGAATTGCTCTTCACTAGGGATCATCAAGTGGACAACATGACTATTTCTCCAAAATATTGTAGAAGGTATTTCTGTCTGTATATGGGTTGTACTATGTAACTCCTGAGTAACTACAACTCTCATATCCTATGATTCCATTAAAAGACTGCCTTTGACCAAGGCAGAGAGAAGTAAGCCAGGCATTAGGAGATGCCAAGCAAGTCTGAAATTTGGAAGTTCCAAGATTTATTTGACCCAAGAAAATTAAAAAAAATTGGTAAGAAAAGCACCAAATTATTTTAAGTTTTTTTAAAGAAAGTTTTTTATTTTACGGAAATAATACTTAATTATTAGACACAGCTGTTTCTATAGTTATTTTAATATAATAATTATGTTTTGGGTGCAAAAATTATGCTGATCTCATTTTAGTCATGATGACTTAAACTGCAGTTTCAGGTGTTTTTGAGAGGTAAATAAATTCCTTTGGAAGACTGAATTCACAAAACCCAAGAGATAAATTGACATCAAATGTCACATAGCCCAATAATTTGTTTCTTGCATAAGTAATTTCTACAGATATGTTTAGATATGTTACTGTGTCCACGGTAGCAGTTCCTTGATCTTGAGGTAGTGAAACTGGAAGCTACAATATGAACCTGAAATCTTATTTACTCAGTTGTAAAGCTGGTTAAGGTAAAGAGAAATAAATTGTTCACACACTTGAGTGTCCTTGCTTACCCTGATGAATCCCCAAAATTCAATATTTATGAACCTACTAATTAGAAGTTTATGCTCAAAAGGAATTATCTGTATAGCAGTTCTGGGTAGGATGGGAGTGAGGGCTTGAAACACAGAGACATTCTTTCCATTGCAATTTGGAATAGATACATGGTGGGACTCTCTAATTTCATTCTTTGGTTAACATTGTTCATTAACAGAGACAACTGTTGTTAACTGACAGTTTTTTAATTGAACAGGAATGTCAGGCTTATAGCAATTTCTTTATATCTGTTTTCAACATTGCTCAAATTCTTTCTCAGAACCAATCAATCAAGAAGTATTTATTAAGAACCCACTATGTGCCAGACACTGAACAAAACACCTAGAATACAGATACACTGAATGAAACAATTCATACCATCAAGGAACTTACATTCTAATGTGAGAGAAAACAAGGACATACAAATATAGAAGCACTCCCTTGAGAAATCTGGGATCAGGAATCAACGTATATTCTAACATTGTCTCCCTACCAGAAAAAGAAAAGACTCAAATAGACTTGGTTCAATCCTGGGGACAGATGCCAGGGATATCAGTTTCTCTTTCTGGATCATTGGCCCTAATCTGGAGTGGCTCCAAAAAAAAATCTCTATGCATATTCATGTTTATGTGTCCCCAAATGTAGATGGAAGCCCTCTCTTCCTACCCTGCTCAGGTCCAGTGCAAGCATCTAAATGTATGCAGAATTCAGGAGAGCCTTTATTTCACCTCAGATATAATGCAAAACCACAAAGGACTCACAGGTATCCTTGAACAGATAGAGAAATGTATAGTCCACAGATAATTAACCCATCAGCTCCCAACAAAGGAGGATTGAATTTGGGGGCTATCAGTGGGGCAACACTGACATTTCAGGGAAATGTATCTTGGTCACAGTTTTACCCACATTCTTTTCCAGTATCACTCTATGGCTTAGACTATGCCCAGAAAGTAAGCATAGCTTGGGGGCTGCTGAAGAAACAATCCTTTTCTTATCAGGTCTCTACCCTCTGAGTCACTTTCTGGCACTGGTCTCCAAGTAGAACAATGGGCAAGACCTGTATGTGGATGATCTGCTTTCTTCATGGAGTGAACTGATTGAAGAAATTCCCTTCTCTCTTTAAAGCAGAGGTTCTTCACCCCCTTTTTCATATGCATCATGGACCCCTTGGTCAGTCTGATGAAGTCTATGGACCCCTTCCCAGAATAATATTTTTTTAGGCAGAGCCAAGATGGTGGAGTAAAAACAGTGACTTGCTTAAGCTCTCTCCCAAACTCCTCCAAATACCTGTAAAATGGCTCTAAACAAATTCTAGAGCAGTAGAACCCACAAAAAGACAGAGTGAAACAAATTTCCAGCCCAAGACAACCTGGTTGGTTGATTAGAAAGGTCTATTATGCTGGGCTGAGAGAGAAACTCAGTTCAGCATGGGCATGCAGGCAAAACAGGCCTCAGCGAACCTGGAGCAGGCCTCAGGGGACTGAATCATGGGCAGCTATCGTGGTTTCCAGACTTCTCAACCCACCAACACCAAAGACAACTTAGAAGGTCAGTAGGAAAAGTCTGTGACTGTGTTGACAGAGAAGCTTGGTCCCAGCCCCAGTCCTGGTGTGGCCCGAGGGTGACAGCTGCTTCCAGAGCTTCTGGTCCACAGACTGAGGGGGGATTGAGTGGCTGATCAGAGGGGGATTGCAGGGATCTCTTTGCTGGTGCCAAGGCAGGATTCTCTTGCTTTGCCTGTGTTTGGATCTAGGTTCTAGATGGTGGTCCTAGGGTAAGGAGGAGTGTTGGCATGGTGGAGCTTGTAGTGGTGGTGGAGAGGGAATTATTCTCACAGTTCCAAGGCAGAAAAAGAGTGCTTGTGGTCACTCATAGACCAGAGCATAGGCCAGGAAAGGAGTGAACACCTCGCCCTTGATCATATCATCTTGGAAGAACTGAAAACTTACAGGTCCCTAGAAGTATCTTTGAAAACATCTGCAGAAATCCCCTGAAGCTTGGGACAGTACATTTTCCACACTGGAAGCAGACTCCTACCTTAACAAAGAGTTTAAAACTCAAGTAATTGGCCAGGATCATGAGCAAATTGCACAAAAACATCAGACCATAGAATCTTTCTTTGGTGACAAAGAAGATCAAAACATATGACCAGAAGAAGACAACAAAGTCAAAGCTCCTACATCCAAAGTCTTCAAGAAAAATATGAATCGGTCCCAGGCCATGGAAGAGCCCAAAAAGTATTTTGAGAATCAAGTAAGAGAAGCAGAGGAAAAACTGGGAAGAGAAATGAGAGTGATTCAAGAAAATCATGAAACACTAGTCAACAGCTTGCTAAAGGAGGCCCTCCAAAAATACTGAAGAAAATAACACCTTAAAAAATAACCTAACCCAATTGGCAAAAGAGGTCCAAAAAGCCAATGAGCATAATACTATTTTTAAATGCATAAGATTATAATAGAAATATAATAGAAACCAAAAATGAAATATAGTTATCAAGGTTATATAGGCAGCTAAATGGTTCAATGGATAAAGTGCTGGCCATGAAGTCTAGCAGACCCCATTTCGAATCCAGCCTCAGACACATATTAGTTGTGTGACCCTGGGAAAGAGGTCAACCCTTAACTACTTTCTGCCTCAATCTCCTCATCTATAAAATGGGAAAAATAATAGCACCTACCTCCTAAGGTTGTTTGTTGTGAGTATAAAAAAATCATATTTGTAAGGCACTTTGTAAACCTTAAAGTGATATGTAAATGCTAACTATTGTTGTATGTATATAAAAGTCAATGGATCCTGGTCTTAGAAGCTCTACTTTAGAAGATCTGTTCCAGACACCCTCAACTTGGAAACTCCTGAATTTGTCATGTGGGGCAGACTGTGAAGGTTTGTCTGGAATGGAGAGAGTATGAAAGAGTGCAAAATGAAGTCAAGGTAAACTGGAGGCAGACTATGAAGGATTTTCATTGCCAAGGTGAGGAGCATTTATTTTATCCTAAAGGCAATGTGGATCCTCAGAAGCTTTTTAAGCAGAGGAATGACATAATCCAAATAATACTGTAGAAATGGTTTTGGGAAACTTAGAGTGCTACATAAATTCATCTGGCACTTCTCAGGGAAACCTAGATCACAGCTCTGCCACTAATTGAAATTGGAATGGAAATTAAAGTGAAATTGAGCAGATGCCCTGTCCATGATAGGCCTTAATTTTCTTCCTCAATAGAAATTACTAGTCTAGCATGTCTTGGGGGAGAGGAGAGGAAGGAGAGAGAAAGAAAGAGCAAGAGAAAGAGAGAAGTAAACAGACAGGCAGGCAGACAGACAGAAATATGAAGTCCAAAATAAAAGCACACATTTCAATCGTTATGGAAGAATTAGAACAAATATGAGACGGAACCACCCAATAGTCAATATTCCTTCATGATACTAAAAGCGGACTGTGATTTGCTGTCTGGGGCAGATTAAACTTGATCTTCCCTGGAAAGATTAAGATTAAGTGGAATTCAACCTTCAATAAAAGCAATAAAAGCAATGAGACAACCTAATCATTCAATTCAGTGCCTCCACAAAGGAATCATCTTTGTTTTTCATATGACCTTATATTTTCCCTCTAACCAGAAGTAACAGAATGAAACATGACAAATATTTTGGTAGAAGGACTGGGTCCAGTAGAGATCTGAAGCTGATTGGGTGACTCAACAAATGGTATTAAGCAGATTGGTGATGGGAGTACAATGTCATTTAGTTAAGTAATATTCTTCCTATATTTATTCCTTTTGTAAGCAACTCTGATCCATTTATCCCATCTCTATAGTATTTCAACTTTAGAGTTAAGCAAACAGCTTTTGACTTCAAATCTAGTACTCTAGCTACTATCCATTCCATTGCCTCCCCAAACACTAACACTTCAAAACGGTTTAACCTATTCCACATTTTGGATAGACTTGATTGGCAAAAAAATTATTTCTTCTACGGGAATGGTGATTAGAATGGAGTCTGCCTTCTTCCAAGTTCTATTCATTGGTCCTAATTGAGTCCACCAAACAAGAGAGGAAACATGGAATAGTCATTAATGTCCTGGACCTGGAGTCAGGAAGATTTGGGTCTACATCCTGTTTCTGACATTTACTAGTTGTGTTACCCTGGACAATTCACTTGACCTCTCTGAGCCTCAGTTGCCTTATCTGTAAAATGAAGAGGTTGGACTCAGGGACCTCTGATCCTCACTCTCCCCCAGCTTTCAATCTATGATCCTGTCTAATTCCTTTGCAAAATGGAAATCTTTCAAATATCAAAATTCACCTTTCATATTCTCCCTTTGACTAGTCTACCAGGAAGCAAGGGAGATAAACCAGGAAAAAGGCTAAAAAAATAACATGTTAACACTTCTTTACATTTCATCTTGTACTTTCCTCTTTTTTGATATGTGTGTATGTATACATATATATATATACATATATATATATATACACACACACACATATATTCTTTGTCTCCCCAAAATATTATCTACACCTAGAGGGTAAAAGTCATACCTTCTACACTTGTTATAACCCCACAGCACCTAGTATAATGTGAAATACATTATAAGTGCTTGGAAATACTTTGTTGAATTGAGTTGAACATTGTTTAATCCATAGAAAATAAAAATGAAAAGTTTCTTTAAAAGCTTGAGAGCATCCTATCCTAATTAAAAAGACTATTATTTTAAGTAAGGTATATGACCTCCCAAGTTCTTTTTATCTACAAAATAGGCATAAGGGTACTTGCTCAGAAAATTGGGGTTGTTAGATCTATCTATTTATCTGTCTATCTGTCTATCTATCTATCTATCTATCTATCTATCTATCTGTCTATCTACCTATCTACCTATCTATGGAAATGCTTAGAAAAATATGAAAATGCTTTGAAAATTTTAAGGTGCAATGCAAACAAGAGAAATCATGGTACTTGTTATTATTGTAAATGATTCATGATGCTGATGATGACAGGAACTAGAATTGAATTTCATTGGTAAAGGGAGCTACTAGGTAAGGAAACTCTTACTGACACAAATCAGAAATTTCTTTGCAATTTATAATCTTAGTGAGTTTTCTAGAGCACTAGAGGTTAAATGGTTTGCCCAGAGTCATGTAGCCATCATGTGTCATAAGTGGGAGTTAAATCTATATCTTCCAGGCTCTTGCAGTAGCTCTCTATCCACTTTGCCACTCTTCCTCTCTTCCTCCTCCTCCTTTTCCTCTTTCTCCTTCTTCTGCTCCTCTTTCTCCTCCTTCCCCCATCCATAAAGCCTTCTACTAATGTGTTTTCCAATGCCTCTTATGACAGAGGTGACCCTGGGTTCTACACTGGGTGGAGTATGAGTTCTGGAAGGTCCTACCAAATTGGAAAGGGCCCCCAGTGGGCAACAGCCAAGCTTAGTTGAGTGATCATTATCAAAAGATTGATTATCTAGAAATTAAGTGGTTTAAGTATTGCAGCTCATGTAGACAAGTTGGAGTTATGATTGATGTCACTATTGATGAAATATGAAACTTGTATTAGCATCTCATGCCTACATAATTTTGGCCCCAGGGCAAATATAAACAAGTCTAATTCCTATTTCATGTGACAGTTCTTCCAGTATTTGAGAACTAACTACTAAAATACTTTCACCTTCCCTCTCTCATTTCTTCACTAGATTAAATATCCTTGGTTACTTCAACTTATCCTTTTATGGCATGATCTCAAGAATCTTCGTGATCCTGTTTGCCCTCTTCTGCATAGTCTTCATCTTATCAATGTCTTTCTTACAATGTGACATATAGAAATCAACAAGGAGCTTTAGATATGTCCTGTCCAGGGACTATCACTTCAATCATTATTGAACAGTATACCTCTCTTAATGTAGCCTAAACTTGCATTGGCGTTTTTGGCTATCAGTTATTTCCAAGAATATATGCTGAGAAACATATCCCTGCCCTTAAGGTTCAGAGGCAGAGTGGAGTAATGGAAATAACACTGAATTTACACTCAGATGACCTGAATTTCAGTCATCCAAGTTAGCACCTTGAGGTCATCCCTCATTGGTCTTATTCATCCACATAACTAATTAAGTACCAAATCTTGTCATATTAATTTTCATAACATCTCACATATATATCTCCTTCCACCTATGTCCCTATATGACACAGTGGAAAGAGTACTGGGCCTGGAGTTAAGAAGAGCTGAGTTCAAATCTAGCCTCAGATGCTTACTAGTTGATGACCCTAAGCAAGTCACTTAACCTCTATCTGCCTTAGTTTTTTCAACTGTAAAATAGGGATAATAATAGTACCTATCTACCAGGGTTTTTGTGAGGAGCAATGGAGATGACACTTGTAAAGTAATTAAGACACTGTAAGTACTGTTTTCTTCCTTCCTTCCTTCCTCTTCCCACACAAGCATCACCCTAGTTCAGACCATCATCACATTGCAATAGTGTTTTTATTGGGCTCTCTATTTGAAAGCACTTCCCACTCCAAACCATTCTACACATAGATGCCAAAATTATTTTCCTAAAGAGAAGGTTTTACTATGTCACTCCTCTTCTCAATAAAGCACAGTGGTTCCCTATTACTTTTTTCTCTATTTGTCATTTAAAACCTTTCACAACTTGACTTCTTCTTACCTTTCCAGTCTTTCTTGCACATTATTCCTCTTCATGTTTTCTGTAGTCCAGTCAAACTAGAATTCTTACTGTTCTTCATGCATGGTACTCTATTTTCCATCTCCATGCCTCCGAACCAATTGTCCTCCATGACTGGAATGCGATTCTTTTTTGTCTGTCTCTTAGAATAACTGTTGTTGTTGTTTAGTCATTTTTCAGTCATATCTCACTCTTAGTGACCACATTTGGAATTTTCTTGGCAAAAATACTGGAATGGTTTGCCATTTCCTTCTGTAGCTCATTTTACAGATGAGGAAACTAAGGCAAATAGGGTCAAGTGACTTGCCCAGGATCATATAGTAGTAAATGTTTTAGGCCAGATTTGAACTCAAGAAAATGAGTCTTCCTGACTTCAGGCCTGGTGCTCTGTCCACTCTGTCACCTAGCTGTCTATTAGAATAACTAGTCTCATTTAAGATGTATCTCAGAATGTTTGTAGGCACATAACACTCAATACTTATATGTTTACAATTACAAAATACTTCTTTTAAAAATGTCTTAAACAATTGGAGGAATATCCAATAAAGAATGAAAATAAGAACTATATTTACAGATTTGGTGCTTTATTACCAAGCAGATACTTTATAGAGCTACATAAAATAATAATAAATATTATTTGGAGGAAAAAATTTTCTAGAATACCAAGGAAAATATTGAAAAAAGAATAAATTAATAAGTATAAAAAAGCATCTAGTTAGCACTTTCAATGTGCAAAGGATTTTGATAAGTCCTTGCTGTCAAGGAGATCACATTCCAATGGGAGAGGAAATACATATAGATCTGAAAATCACATGGAAAAGTCACATCTTTATTAGTGTTTATTCCAAAGATAAAACCATATCTCTTCCTGATGCGAGCCATTTGAAAGTGCCAAGGACTTCAGTGCTGAGAATTTCTTTTCTGGGCCTTCATTAACTGTGAATGTTGAAGGAGCAGGAGCTATAGCTCCTATACAGGTAGTTACCACATTGACTTTTCACAAGAGCAGAATGACAAGAAAGCAACACTTGGAGAATTTAACCTATATTATAAGGTAATAATCATAAAAAAATTTATAGTACTAGTTAAAAAATAGAAAAGTTTATAAATGGAATAGATTAGGAAAGTTAAGAATCAGGAATAATTGAATTCAATAACTCATTATACAAACAATAAACCCCAAAATACAAATTACTTAGGAAAGCATTCCTTTTTTCTGAAAAAAAAAGAATTCTGGAAAAATTGGAATGCATTTGGACAGAAAGTAGGTTCCAATCAACAGCTTACACAATATGATAAAAAATAATGGACACAACCTGAATATTAAAGGTCATTTAATAAAATAATTAGAGGAGAATCTGATCTAGTATTTCATACTGCTGGTAGGAGGTCAAATCTTACTCAAATAAATTATAAAGGTAATTACAAATGATAAAAGAGATAAATCCAATTGCATAAATTTGAAAAGCACTTACTTGAACAAAATTAGTGCAACTTAGACAATAAAGGAAATAGTCAATTAAGAAAATACTATCATATTTCTCTTATAAAATTTTGATATCCAAGATATATTGTTAACTATCAAAGATATTTAAGAATAAAAGCCAGTCCTCAATACATGGATGGTCAAAGGATATAAGCAATCCAAAGAACCACAAACTATTAAGAAACACATGAAAAGAGGAGTTGAACCAAGATGGCAGAGCAAAGGCACGGCTTTGCTAGAACTCTCCCAAATTTACATCCAAACAATGATAAGTAACACCTCAAAGCAAATTCTGGAGTAGTGTAACTGGCAAAAGGATGGAACAAAACAATTTTCTAGCCCAGGACAACCTGGAAGGTCTCTATCACTGGAATGAAAGTGGAGCATTGTTCAGTGTAGACCACACCAGTTCAGGCTGCTCCTAGCAAGCCAGCAGTGGGCCTTGGAGGGCAAGGGATTCAGCAGTTGTGTTGGTTTCTGGAGCTCTCAGTCCACCAATGGTAAGGGGGTAGGACAACTAGACAGAAGATTACAATGGACCCTTTCCTGGCAATGGATGCAAGACTCTGTTGCATTGCCCATATGTGGCTTCAGGTCACATTCCCAAGGTAAGGAAAAGCACTTGCAGGAGTGGGGACTCTAGTCACAGTTTCATGGCAGAAAACAGTACTTGTGGTCACTCACAGACCAGAGCACAGGCCAGGCTAGCAGTGATCACACTTCTCCTTAGATCATAGCTTTGGAAGAACTGAGAACTTTCAAACCCCCAGAGCTAACTCTGGAAAAAGCAGCACCCAAAATCTGAAGCTTGAAATGATGACGCCTCCACCCTATATGCAGAGTTCAAATTTAACATAAATTAAAAGTCAAGAAATAAGATGGAAATATGAGCAAAAACAAAACAAAAACAAAAAAGAACATAGTCATAGATAGTTACTAAGGTGACAGAGAAGATCAGAACACAAACTAAGAAGAAGACAGAGAAATCAAAGCAGCTACATGCAAAACCTCAAAGAAAAATGTGAATCGGTCTCAGGCGCTGGAAGTGCTCAAAAAGTATTTTTAAAAATCAAATGAAGGAAGTAGTAGAAAAAAATGAGAAAAGAAATATGAGCGATGCAAGAAAATCATGAAAAAATAATCAACAGCTTGGTAAAGAAGGCACAAAAATACTGCAGAAAATGACACTTTTAAAAAAAAAGAGAATAGGCTAAATGGAAAAAAAAGCACAAAAATATACTCTTTGAAAAATGGAATTGGCCAAATGAGAAAAAATGAACAAAAATTTACTGAAGAAAATAACTCTTTAAAAAGCAGAACTGGCCAAATGAAAAAGGATGCATAAAACCCCACTGAAGAAAATAAATTCTTAAAAATTAGAATTGGGCAAGTGGAAGCTGATGATGCCATGAGTTAGTAAAAAAGAATATAACAAAATAAAAAAAGAGAGAGAAAAGCAGATGGGAAATATCTCATTGGAAAAACAATTGACCTGAAAATAGATTAAGGAGAGATATTTAAGAATTATTGGACTACCTGAAACCATGATCAAAAAAAGAGCCTAGACATTATCTTTCAAGAAATTATCAAGGAAAACTGTCCAGATATCTTAAAACCATATGGTAAATATAAATTAAAAGAATATACTGATTGCCTCATGACAGATCCCAAAATGAAAACTCTGAAATTCTAGACCTCCCAGGTCAAGGAGAAAATATTGCAAGCAGTCAGAAAGAAATAATTCAAATATTGTGAAGCCACCATCAGAATAACATATGGTTTAGCAACTTCTGCTCTATGATCAGAAAGTTTGGTATGTGATATTCTGGAGGGCAAAAGAGCTAGGATTATAATCTACAATCACCTACTCAGAAAAAGTGAGTATAATCCTTGGGGTGGGGAGAATTAACAGTTACTGAACTAGAGGACTTTTAAGCATTCCTGATGAAAAGACCAGAGCTACATAGAAAATTAGGCTTTCAAATACAAGATTCAAGAGAAGCTTAAAAAGGTAAACATGGAAGAAAAATTGTAAGAGACTTGATATTTTAAAATACTTACATTCCTATATTGGAAGAGAATACTTGTAACTCCCAAGAACTTTTCATTATTAGGGCTATTAGAAGGGGTATACATAGATAGAGGGCACAGATGTGGATTGACTATGATGGGATGATATTCGAAAAATAAAATTAAAGGGTGAGGAAGAAGAATGCACTGAGAGAAGGGGGAAGAGAGAGGTATAATGGGATAAATTATCTCACATCAAAAAGGCACAAAGAAGCTTTTACAGAGGAGGGGAAGATAAGGGGGGAAGTTACTGGCAGTGCTTGAACCTTATTCTTATCAGAAATTATTCAAAGAAAGAATAGCATCCACACTGATTTGGGTATAAAAAGCATAGAAATAAATGGAGTTTTCCTTAAAATGAAAAACAGTATCTGAAATCATAAACAAGCATTATCTGTAATGAGGATAAGCAAGAAACCTTCCCAGTAAAATGAGGGGTGAAGCAAGGATGTCCATTATCACCACTATTATTCAATATTGTACTATGAATGCTAGCCATAGCAATAAGAGAAGAAAAAGAAATTGAAGGAATTAGAATAAACAATGGGGAAACAAAACTATTACTCTTTGCAGATGATATGATGGCATACTTGGAGAATCTTAGAGAATCAACTAAAAAGCCACTTGAAATAATTAACAACTTTATCAAAGTTGCAGGATATAAAATAAACCCACATAATGTATTAGCACTTCTATATATTACCAATAGAGTTCACCAGCAAGAGATGGAAAGGAAAATTCCATTTAAAATAACTGTAAACAACATAAAATACTTGGGAGTCTATCTGTCAAAACAAACCCAGGAACTATATAAACACAATTACAAAATACTTTTCACACAAACAAAGTCAGCTCTAAACAACTGGAAAAATATTGAATGCTAATGGGTAGGCTGAGTCAATGTAATAAAAGTGACAATTCTATTTAAATTAATTTACTTATTCAGTGCAATGGCAATTAAACTACCAAAAATATTTTACTGAGCTAGGAAAAAATCATAAAATTTATTGGGAAGGAATAAAGGTCAATAATATCAGAGGAATCAATGAAAAAAAATGTGAAGGAAGGTAGCTTAGCCGTATCAGACCTAAAATTTTACTACAAAGTGGTAATCATCAAAAAAAATGGTACTGACTAAGAAATAGAGTTGTGGATTTGTGAAATAGATTAGGTACACAATACATAGTAGTGAATGACCATAGTGATCTAGTGTTTGACAAAACCAAAGATCCTAGCTTTTGACGCAAGATAAGGTCAAAATGGGTACATGATTTAGACATAAAGGGTGATACCATAAGCTAATTAGGGGAGAATGTAATAGTTTACCTGTTAGGTCTACGAATAAAGGAAGAATTTATGACCAGACAAGTGATAGAGTGCATTACAAGAAATAAAATCAATAATTTTGATTACATTAAATTAATTTTTTTGCACAAACAAAATTAATGTAGCCAAGAATACAAAGAAAGTAGAAAACTGGAAAAACATTTTTATAGCAGGTTTCTCCAATAAAGACTTCATTTTTTTAAATAGTAAAGACATGTAATTCACAGTTGATCATCATACAATATTACTGTTACTTTGTAAAATGTTCCCTGGTTCTGCTCAGTTCACTTTGTATCAGTTCATGTAAGAATGTGTGTACATTCCCCAATTCATAAATAGTCAAAGGATATTGAACAGGCAGTTTTTAGACAAAGAAATCAAAGCTATCTACATAGAGATTTAAAAAAAAAAGAAAAAACACCTACATGTACACAAATATTTACATCAGTTCTTTTTGTGGTAGAAAAGAATTGGAAATTGAGGGAATGCCCATAATTTGGGGAATGTTTGAGCAAGTTGTGGTATATGATTGTGATAGATTACTATTGTGCTATAAGAAATGATGAACAGGATGCTTTCAGAAAAACCTGGAAAAGCATACATGAACTGATGCAAAGTGATACAAATGTTATAAAGCAAAGGAAACAGGAGCATAAGAATAATACACGTGACTACAAAAATGGAAACTGAAAGAAATGAAACAATCATTATGATCCCCAATCTTGGCCCCAAAGAAGAGATGAGAAGGCAGATACATATTCCCCTCATTTGCAGAGGTTAGTGACTGGGTATGGAACACTGAATATAATAGCAAACATAAAATGTGCTGGTTAGCTTTACTAAACTTATTTTAAAAATCTCTTTATATTCTTTACTATAGAGGTAGTAACTTGGTTGAAGGAAAGAGGTATAAATTGGCAAATACAGGTGGTATAAACCAAAACTATATCAGTAATATTTATTTTAAAATAGACATTGAAAATAAACCTCGCGTTCTACTTTTTGCATGAGGATTTCTCTTTAACCACCCCAAGTGTTAGTGCCCTTCTCCCTGTCTCCATCATACCACTTTATGTATATTTTGTGCATATATTTTATGTCTTCTCAATTGCCTTTATCAATGGAATGTGAGGTCCTTGAGAGCAGTGACTGCTTCAATTCTGTCTTTCTATCCCCAGTGCAGTGCCTGGAACATAGTAGGCACTTAATAAATGCTTGCTGATAGATTGAATTCTAATCCCAGTTTTGTCACATACTCATTGTTCAATAGTAGGTAAATTATGTATCCTCTCAAGACTTCAGATTCTTCAGGTGTAAATGGAAGGATTTTTCAGGCTAAGTTCTAACATTCTCTGGTCTTAATTGACCTGAAGTTCAGTGGAGTGGCAACATTTCCAAGCAAAGGTGGACATTTGTGGTAGCTTTTATTCCATGTCAATTTTATACAAGATAATAAAGCTTTCAATGGAAATCATGGGGTCTCCATTCCCAAGAGGAAAATGTATATTTTTATGAACATTCTTTGGGGTTGGGGTAGAAATGTATATTTTTATGAGCAGACTTCAGGTGTTAGATTACCTCTGAAGGAAGATGAATTTAATTGACAGAAGCATTGGAGTTTCAATTTCCTTTTTTTGAATGAATATCTCACCAGGTGAAATGTACGCAACCTGGATAGGGACCTTTTCCCCCCTCTTTTCTAACACTACTCTAGTTATAACAATCTCCTATTTAGAGGCATAGTGCAGTGTACATAGGCAACTTCACTGAATGACTGGAGGCTGATTGCATTTTCTTCTGTAGTAGCTATATTCAAGAGATGCTGTTCCATATGCTAGCAGAATCAAAGGGTATTCCAAGGTTAAAGCATTCAGCTTCAGAAAGAGCTTAGAGAATACAGGCTTCTACTGTTTTCAAGTGCTCCCTGAAAACCCTGCTGTAGTTTCATCTCTATTCATGGGAATTTAAAGAGTCCAATTCTGGAAAGAAGATGCCTTTATGTCAGTGTCTTTAAGGCTTAAGGTCTACTTGGTATGCACTAAAGAATAGGCAGTATTTCAAATACTAGAGAAGGGGGAAAAAAAAGGTCTTGCATGCATTACCTCAGATGGAAATGAACTTTGCTAAAAGCTTATCAGCTTTAGAAGTTATAGAAAATAAAGAAGAGAATGTTTCTGTTTTGCCAGGTTTTATCATTCTAAGTATGCCAAGAATAGTACTATACTCTGAACACTGAGGAAGTGAGACTAATTGGCCAATGTATTTCAGATGTGGGAGGCATAATTTTGTAGGAATTATTATTCTATGTGTTGTGAGGTGAAATCATTTATTCATTCTTTCTCTTTTTCTCTCTCTCTTCTGACTTCCTTCAGCACACCATGACCTCTTTTGCTCCTTTGTAACCATGTGGGAAATGAATATAACATGGCTGTAAATTTGGAAATAAAAATTGCGAGAGGTGACTGCAATTATTTATCCAATTAGTGTTCACTGGGCTGACAATTAAGGATAATGTAAATTTTAACATTTGTTGTTAGAAATTCTAGTATTTGGGGGCAGTAAATACATGTTAAGTGCTACTAATTTTTCCTGTAACTAACATAATGCAAAACTATTTTTATTTTAACTACAAAGCTCTTCAGAATTAAGCTATTCATTATTTCATTATTCATTATTATTATTTCTTAATTCCCTTAGGTAGAATAATTACTATATAAGTGAGCCATTCCTAGATGAAATGCAAATCTTTATATCTTTGTCATTTGGTTATTTGGATTTGCTAAAGATTTCTGAGTCTCAGCTTCTTTATTTATCATATTTCCTTATTTATAAAGCTGGGGTAATAATACTTGTACTATCTGCCTTCTAGCTTTATTATGAACATAATATGTATATTACATGTAATGAGAAAATACATATAAAATACTTTGGAACAATCCTACTCTAAAGTCCTGCTGTGATGTCACATTGTGGCACGGAGTAGATGCTGTATTCCCGAAAGCTTTATTGGAAAAGTGTAAACTGTGAGATACCCTACCAAGCTAAAAAAGGCTTGGAGTATGGGTTCATTGGGTACACGCCACATTTGCTGGTGGAAGTTTGGTAGATAAGTTGGGGGAGGCTTATCACAAGATAGTTGACCATCAGGTCATTTTTTTTCCCCTTACTACAGTCATTTATGTAGATTAACTATTAAAGTGAAGAAGTAGTCCCTTCCCCCCCCCACCCCACCCCGGCACACACATCTTGAATTTCATTAGTGTATGAAAGCACAGATCTTTGAACTATGAAATGAGGATTTTGTAATTGTAAAGCTTTATGTGAACACAAGAGAGGTAGTGTGGGATAGTCGATCATGGGCTAAGTATGGTGTCAGAAAGACCCAGGCTGAAGTTCTGTCTCTCACACAAGGTGACTATGAAACCACAGGCATGTCACTTAACCTAAGTGCCTCAGGTAACTCACTAAGTTATTAGTGACCAATCAGAATCAGTGGAGTGTGGTTTCCATACCAGGGAGTTCTTTATACCAAAGAAATCACAGGTTTTGAAAAAAAAAGCAATATGAATTTAAGATTCTATAAGGGATACTCAATATAGAAGTATATTATATATAGATGCATGCAAATGAATACTGAATTTTATGAAATACTTAAGTTAAAGGCCTTTTATGGAATAAAATATGGTATGTGGGACCTGAATTATCCACAAACACAATTAATAGCTAAGTTGATCAATTCATTGCTCTCCTTTTTATGATTCTATGAAACCTTTTCATGGGCTCCTTGAGAAAAGCTTTTTGTTGCATTTCAAGACATTATTTTCTTATTTCCTTCTCTTTGGATTATCATTAATGGACAGTACTTTCATGTTCATTTTTTTAAATGATAACTGTTGCTATAATTTCTCTGGACTCATACAAGCATTGAACTATATAAACTAGAACCAAGGAAAAGCAATCATAATCATAAAAACACCAACAACAAAATACCAAGGACAAAACAAAATGAAACAAAGAATTTTCCTTTTTTCCTCTCCCCCCAAAAAGTTAAGAATTGGTTTTTAATGATGATAAATATATTTGCACAATAGATTATTTGCCAATTGGTAGAAGAAATGAAGACAATGGACATTGTACATTGACTGGAGGCAGCAGGGCTCAGTAGGAAGTGAATTTGGAGGCAGAAGATCTGGTTTTAAACTCTGGCTCTATCACTACCTATGTGATCTGGGATGTGTCATTTTACTTCTCTTGGCCTCAGTTTACTTTTCTATAAAATGAGACTATTGTACTATGTAACATCTAAAAATATGATTTCATTGTCCAATGAAATTTTAGGAGGAAGGGAAAGGGAGTAAGCATTTATTAAGGGTCTATTATGTGCCAGGCATTATATTAAGCACTTTATAAATATTATTTTATTTGATCCTCATAACAACTATATTAAAAAAAAACCCAAGTTGTGGCAATATTATCCATTTTATTTGCCATAGCTTTTGTTGATGGTTTAATGTTGTCTTTATTCATTGTGATGGATGCATTGGTCCTTGGTTTCTTTTTTTTATTCACTTTGTATCGCTTCATAGAAATCTTCCCATATTTCCTTGTTTATTCATATTTATTACAGGGTACTAATATTCCATGTATTCCTAGGACACATGGTTTGTTTCCATTTCTTCTGGTCTGGGACGGACCATTTCCTGCCTTTTCACTAGGCTTACAGGTGTCTAATTGTACACAGGTCAGGTCCTGCTCCCTCAGCTGGCAAAGTCATGGTTGTCAAGTTGGGCTGGGACAAAGCACCACCTGCCTCCTTATTAGATTTAATCAGTAGATCTGAGAGCACAACTTGACCTAGTCCTGCTTCTGTTGATGATAACAGTGGGGCTGGCAAGTCAAACCTAGGAAAAATTCACCTCCTGTCTCTTTACTAAGCTTCTTGACTGGCCTGGAGCATAACAAAACTGGAGACAAAAGCCCTTCAGGCATTCCCCCAATTCCTAGCAACATGACAGATCATGTAACTAGGGGATGATGTCCCAATATTTCCACCTCCTTGTACCCTTCTGTCTGTGATACTGAACCACCGGCTGACTGCCAAAGAACATCTCTCGCTCTTCCTCACCTCAGTTGTCTGTTCCCTCATTCTGACCCCCTTGCAATCATACTTTCTTAATGTCCCATTCCAGATCTGTCCACCCAATATTCTGTGCCCTCTGCAACACTTGCCTGCTACATAAATAATAAACTCACTTTCATCTTAAATCTTTTTTTTCTCATTCCTCCCATCTTCTGGCTCTCATGAAAATTCAGCTCCTTCTTAATGTCATTGCATCTCATTTGTGTTTTCACTCATGACTTCAACTCACTCATCATTGTGGCAAAGGTGGAACACTTCTAGTTCCCCATTGTCACCCCCAGATTCTCCTTCTACCAGCATCCCACTCAGCAACCTCTCTTCCTGTGAGGTTCATTCAGCCCCAATTTATTACTCTATCCAGATTCTGGTAGCTTTTATCTTCTGATCTCCTTCTTCCCCTGGATATGTTCTCTCTTTTCTCAATGAGTTTGGTGCCTGGCTCAGAGAATTCCTTGCACTGGTAATTCATTCCTACATTTTAGTAGACTTCAATATATATGTTAATGTTTCCTTAAATGAATAGCTTTGTAATTCCTCAGTCTACACAACTTCTATGACCTAATCCTCCATCCTACTTATCCATCTATCTATCTACCTATCTATCTATCTATACGCAGAATCATAACCTTGATCTTACCATTACCTAAAAATGTTCTACTTTCATGTTGAAAAATTGTTTTCTTTATCTGACTATAATCTTTTATCTTTTAATCTTTACCTATGCTTCACTCCTCATAAACCTAATTTTCATCTTCATTGTGACCTCCTCTCTCTCTCTCTCAATACTTTTCCTGCCCATCACATCTGCGCTCTCTCCTTCTCATTCTCTACCTCAGAGTGAACCAGTTAAATACTACTCTATCTTCTAATCTTGAATCCTTTGTTCCCTTGCCCTATTGCCTACCACACCTAGATGACTTCCACCATATTTCTCCTTCACTCCAACTCAGGTGCTGTTGAATAGAATTGAAGGAAATCACAGAACTGTATTGACCTAGTCCACAAATTAATGCTAGCTAATTTGAACTGGGTCCTATAGCAAAGAAACCATACCACTCTCGCTTAAGTACTTGCCTGTCTCCTTCAACTGTCTTCTTTCCTTAAACTTCACATGACATTCTCTATCGCAGTCCTTTCTGCTGAGGATCTTACCTCTTTATAGAAAAAAAGTCAAAGCCATTTGCCAAGACCTCCACTTTTTCTCTTCCTGCTCATGTGGAAACCCTCTTATATCAACTCTCACTCATCTCCTCATACACTCCAATCTCTGATGGTGAGGTAGACCTTCTGCTTGACAAGGCCAACCTCTGTCAGTTTCATCCCCTTTAAAGTTGCTACTTTAGTTCTACCAATTCTGTTTTGGTATTGTATCTTCTCATTTTTGTAAGGTGTCTCTCCTTTTAGAATGTCAACTTTTTGAGGTCTGGAAGTGTTTTTGCTACTTTGTTTTATCTGAAGTGCTTAGAATAGTGTCTGACTCAGTGAGGATTTAATAAATGTTTGTTGATTAGTTGAAGTGGAATTGTTGAGTCAAATGATGTTAATATTTTAAACATATTACATAATTCAATTTTGCTTTCCATGACAATCCAGTTCATGGCTCCACCAGAATTAATAATAACAATAATAGCACTTATATAGCACTTTAACGTTTGAAAAGTGCTTTTAAAATGTTTCATTTTATCCTCACAGCAACTCTAGGAGGTAGGTGCTATTATTTTTTTTAATTTTACAGATAAAGAAACTGAGACAAACAGGTTAGTTAACTTGCTGAGGGTCATAGATCTAGTAAGTGTCTGAGACTGGATTTTAACTTGGGTTTCCCTGACTCCAGGTCCAGCATGCCAATTGTTTTCCTATATTCCCACTAATATTATTTTTTTCACCTTGTACCATCTTTACCAGTTTAATAGATATAAGATGATATTTTAAAGGTGTTTTAATTTGTATTTTCTGATGAATAATACTTTTGAATACTTTTTCAAGTCACTGATAATTTGCACTTCTTTTCAGAATTGCTATTGGTCATATCTTTTTGACCGCTTATCTATCAGTTGTGTTTTTTCTTTGTTTTTTTTTTAATTAATCTGTCATTCCCCTCCATCCCCACCCAACATTGAGCAATTAGAAATAACAAACTTGAAAAATAAAGCTCTCACTACATAGCTGCATAGTCTAGCAAAATAAATTCCCACATTACTCATCTTAGAAAATATTGTCTCTTCCTGTATTTTAGGTTCATCACCTCTCTGTCAAGAAATTAATGCCATGTTTCCTCTTCATTCTTTGGATTCTCAGTTTATAATTGTCACCTGAAATCTCACCATCATGCTGCTAACTCAGCTTTGACTACTTAATATCTTCCCAACTCCTTCAACTTCCCTCTGATTGGAGGGTTAGAAAACGGAGAACTAAACTCCCTCTAAAACTTTCCTTTATAGAAGTCAAGCATCTTGACTTCCCAGTCATCTGTCTGCTTTGTATCTGTCGGTCTGCCTAGTTTCAAATCCATATGCATCTTATTAGTTCTCAATCCCAATTAAAGTTTGCTTTTGTGTGTTATCTTTCCCCACTAGAATGTAAATCCCTTTGGGGGGGGTTTGTCTTTCCTTTTCGTATTTGTATCCTCAGCTCTTGGCACAGTGCCTGGTACATAGTAGTAACTTAATAAATGTTCACTGTGTTGTATTGTATTATATTTTATCATTGGGCTGATCAAAATTCTTAGTCTTTCAAAGTTGTTTTTCTCTATAATGTTTTTATCATCATTTCATTCTGCATCAGTTCATAGAGGTCTTCTCTTGCCAGTTTCCTCTGAAATCATCCATTTTATCATTTTTTTTTGTTTTTGTTTTTAGGCAATTGGAGTTAAGTGACTTGCCCAGGGTCACACAGCTAACAAGTGTCAAGTGTTTGGTCTGAGGCCAGATTTGAACTCAGGTCCTCCTGAATTCAGGGCCGGTGCTCTATCCACTGTGCCACCTAGCTGCCCCTCATTTTGTCATTTCTTAAGGCATCATAATATGCCATTACATCCATATATTATAATTTGTTTAGCCATTCTGAAATAGAACTACTTTTTAGTTTCCAATTATTGGTTTTGATTTAAAAAATCCTGCTATAAATATTTTTTGCACATAGAGGGAAAATTCTCACATAGAGGGAAAGGTGAAAAGAGGTCTCTGATAAGGAGATTTCATAATTCTTGAACATGGAGGTGGTACGTGTGTGGGTAAGGTCAAGATCAAGGGTATGATGTCATTGTGTGTGGCTTAGCTGGAGTGGAGGAGTAGCTCATGGGAAATAAGTAGGTTGAACAATTGAGTAGTTATGGAATTTGAGAGTCAGTAGATACATTGAAGTCTCAGTATGAGGGCAGGAGTTGGAGGGAAAGGAAAAAAAAATGTGAGCAATGTACTGAACTCCTTGAGGAAGGAAAAGAGTGACCTAGGAGTCTGTAGACAACAAGTACCAGGATTTCAATTGGATAATAGATGTGAGTAGCATTAATCTCAAAGGAAGAGAGGTTATTGAGTGAGGGAAGTAGGGATAGAACTTGGAAGTGTCAGTGGAAAACAAGGAGTATTCCAACTATTCTTCCTTAGCCAGTGAGCTGAGGAGAGTGAGTGAAGATACAGCCAGTGCTGGAAAAGGTTGCTGAGGAGGTTGTGTCCTCTGGGGAGAGTCAGGTTGCAGCAATAGCTAGTAAATGTAAATAATGGGAGAGGAAAAGATTGAGGATGAAAGGAAATTTGTTGCCTGTAATGGGCATTTCAGAGGACACAGTAGAAGGACTGGGTGGTGATGTTTGGTTGAAATTTGGGGTTTGGATGGGAATAAGAAATCTGGTAATGGGGGATCAGGACCAGAGTTTGGAAGATGATAAACAGGAAACTAGAATCTCTGGTCACAGTATGACCACACGTGAGAATGTTCATCATTGAGTGGAGAGTGTCACTCTTCCCAAAGTCGAGACTGGGCTGGAGGCAAGTGCAAGACTTAATGGGACAGGACATAGTTAGAGATGATCAGCTGGGAGGCCCTGCTTCACTACTCCCCTTTCTTATAAAAGGTTAAGAATAGATGGGAAAATGCCCAGCAGGAGTTTGAGGTTGAACCTGCAGAACAGGAAAAAGCAGTCCCATTCCCAATCAACCTTCCTTCTCCTCTTCTCTTGAAGGACAAGCACAACATGAGATGGAAGACTTGAAATCAAAAGGTAGATTCTTCCTTTTTACACCAGAAGTTCACCACATCCCAGTTGGGAGACTGGGCTAGCAGCAGGAGGTAGAAGTTGCTTTGAAGTAGCCTTGAGCTAGAACAGATGGAAGTCTTTGCATAGGTGAGATGGAAATCCTTTGGGTTGTTATGGAAGAAGCCTGACTCCTAGCTGCCTTCCCTCAGGGGACACACTGTGCTCAATGGAAGATGGAAGGCATAAGGTTTTCGATTGAAAATCTTTTCCTCTTCACAGTTGTGAAAGATTAAACTTTCCATTCTTAAATTTTAATGACTTTTTATATAGATAGATGTGGAATTTACTGTGGAGTATGAGGAAAGTATTATGGATTATGGCTAATCCCATTTTTTCCTAAATCTGTCAAAAAAAAGTTCCCAGCAATTGTTAAATAATGAGTTCCTTATCTTACAATTTGAGTTCTTGAGTTCCTCTAGCACTAGACTATTATATGCATTTAGCTCTTATTTTCCCCCAGTTACATGTCAAGAAAATTTTTAGCATTCATTTTTACAATATTTGAGTTCCAAATTTTTCTCCCTCCCTCCCTCCATCCCTTCCCTTCCCTCTTCTGAAAATGGTAGGCGGTTTGATATAGTTTATATAGGTGCTATCATGTAAAAATATTTCCATAGTAGTCACAGTTGTGAAAAAAGAAATAGCTCAAAAGGGAAAAGAAAACTAAAAAGAACAAAGTGAAAAAAGTAAGCTTTGGTCTGCATTCAGAGTCCATCAGTTCTTTATCTGGTAAATGATAGCATTTTCCTTCCCGAGTGCCTTGAATCATTGTGTTGCTGAGAAGAGCTGAGTCATTCATAGGTGATCATCACACAATGTTGCTGATATTATGTACAATGTATTCCTGGTTCTGCTCATTTCACTTTGCATCGGTTCATACAAGTCTTTCTTGTCAGATATTGTCAAATCTTGCCTATTCATCATTTCTTACTGTACAACAGTATTCCATTGCATTCATATACCACAGCTTGTTTAGTCACTCCCCAATTTATGGGTATCTTCTCAATTTCCAATGTGTTGCCACCATGAAAAGGGCTGCTATAAATATTTTTGCACATGTAGGTCCTTTCCCTTTTTTATGATCTCTTTGCAATACAGACCTAGTAGTGGTATTGCTGGATCAAAGGGTTTGCATAGTTTGGTAGCCTTTTGGGCATAGCTCCAATTGCTCTCCAGAATAATTGGATCAGTTTGCAACTCCACCAGCAGTGCATTAAGTGTCCAAATTTCCCATATCCTCTCCAACATTTATTATTATCCACTTTTGGGGGTCATATTAGTCAATCTGATAGGTGTGAGGTGGTATCAGAGTTGTTTTAATTTGCATTTCTCTAATCAGAAGTGATTTAGAGTACTTCTTTGTATGCTTATAGATAGCTCTGATTTCTTCATCTGAAAACTGCCTGTTTATATCCTTTGACCATTTATCAATTGGGGAAATGACTTGTATTCCTATAAACTTGACTCAGTTCTTTGTATATTTGAGAAATGAGGCTTTATGAGAGACCTTAGCTGTAAAGATTGTTTCTCAGCTTTCTGCTTTCCTTCTAATTTTGGTTGCATTGGTTTTGTTTGTACAGAAGCTTTTTAATTTAATATAATCAAAATAATGTATTTTACATTTTGTAATGCTCTCTATCTCTTGTTTGGTCATGAATTCTTCCCCTCCCCATAGATTTGACAGGTAGACTATTCCTTCCTCTTCTAATTTGCTTATGATATCACCCTTTATATCTAAATCATGCATCCATTTTGACCTTATCTTGGTATATGGTGTGAAATGTTGGTTTATCCCTAGTTTTTGTCCTATTGTTTTCCAGTTTTTCCAGCAGTTTTTATCAAATAGTGAGTTCTTATCCCAAAGGCTGACATCTTTGGGTATATCAAACACTAGGTTACTATGTTCATTGACTATTGTATCTTGTGTACCTAATCTATTCCACTGACCTACCACTCTATTTCTTAGCCAGTACAAAATAGTTATGATGATTACTACATTATAATATAGTTTGAGATCTGGCTATAATATAGTTTGAGATTGCTAGACCACCATCCTTTGTATTTTTTTCATTAATTCCCTTGGTATTCTTGACCTTTTGCCCTTCCAGATTAATTGTGTTGTTATTTTTCCTAGCTCTAGAAAATACATTTTGTTGGTTTGATTGGTATGGCACTGAGTAAGTAAATCAGTCTAGGCAGAATTGTAATTTTAATTATATTAACTTGGCCTACTCATGAGCAATTGATATTTTTTACAGTTGTTTAGATCTGACTTTATTTGTGTGAAAAGTGTTTTGTAATTGTGCTCATATATTTTCTGGATTTGTCTTGGCAAGTAGACTTCTAAGAATTTTATGTTGTTTACGGTTATTTTAAATGGAATTTCTCATTTTATCTCTTCCTGCTGGGCTTTTATGGTCATATAAAGATCTGCTGATAATTTATATGGGTTTATCTTACATCCTACAACTTTGCTAAAGTTGTTAATTATTTCAAGTAGTTTTTTAGTTGATTCACTAGAATTCTCTAAGTATACCATCATTATCATCTGCCAATAGTGATAGCTTTGTTTCTTCATTGCCTATTCTAATTCCTTCAATGTCTTTTTCTTCTCTTATTGCTATAGCTAACATTTGTAGTACTATATTGAATAGCAGTGGTGATAATGGGCATCCTTGCTTCACCCCTAATTTTATTGGGAAGTCTTCTTGCTTATCCGCATTACTGATAATGCTTGCTGATGGTTTTAGATAGATACTACTTATCATTTTAAGGAACACTTCCTTTATTCTTAGGCTCTTTACTCTTTTTAATAGAAATGGGTGCTATATTTTGTCAGAAAAAATTTTTGGCATCTATTGAGATAATATTTGATTTCTGTTGGTTCTGTTATTGATATGGTCAATTATGTTAATAATTTTCCTAATATTAAACCAACCCTGCATTCCTGGTATAAATCCAACCTGATCATAGTGTATAATTCTTGTGATATATTTCAGTAATTGCTTTACCAGTATTTTGTTCAAAATTTTTGCACCAGTATTCATTAGGGAAATTGGTCTATAATTTTCTTTCTCTGTTTTAGCTATTCCTGGTTTAGGTATCACCACCATATTTGTGTCATAAAAGGAGCTTGGTAGAACTCCTTCTTTGCCTATTTTCCCAAATAGTTTGTATAGTACTGGAATGAATTATTCTTTAAATGTTTGGTAGAATTCACTCATGAACATCAGGCCTTGGGCATTTTTTTCCTAGGGAGTTCATTAATGACTTGTTCAATTTCTTTTTCTAAGTTAGGATTATTTAGGCATTCTATTTCCTGATATGTTATTCTAGGCAATTTGTATTTTTATGAATATTTATCGATTTAGCTCAGATTGTCAGATTTATTGGCATATGAAAGGGCAAAATGTTTCCTGATGATTGCTCTAATTTCTTCTTCATTGGGAGTGATTTCATCTTTTCATTTTTGATACTGGTTATTTGATTTTCTTCTTTCTTTTTTTTTTAAATCAAATTAACCAATGACTTATCTATCTTGTTGGTTTTTCATAAAACCAGCTCCTAGATTTATTTATCAGCTTAATAGTTTGTTTGCTTGTTTGTTTCTTTGTGTGTTTTACATTCAATCCTATTAATCTTACCCTTGATTTTCAAGATTTCCAATTTAGTGTTTGATTGGGGATTTTTTATTTGTTCTTCTAGTTTTTTTTTAGTTGCATGCCCAATTCATTGATCTGTTCTTTTTCCATTTTGTTGATGTAAGAATTTAAAGAAATAAATTTTCCCCTAAGCACTTCTTTGGTTGCATCCCATAAATTTTGGTATGTTGTCTCATTGTTGCCACTCTCTTTAATGAAATTATTGATTTTTTCTATGATTTGTTCTTTTACCCACTTATTCTTTATTAGATTAGTTTCCAATTAATTTTAGTCTATATTTCCACTGCCCTTTATTGAATGAAATTTTATTGTACTATGAACTGAAAAGAATACATTTAATATTTCTGCCTTTTTACATTTTATTTTAAGGTTTTTATGCCCTATTACAATGTCAATTTTTGCATAGGTGCCATCTGCTGCTTAGAAAAAGATATATTCCTTTCTGTTCCCATTTAGTCTTTTCCACAGGTCTACCATGTCTAACTTTTCTAATATTCTATTTACCACCTGAGTTTCTTTTATGTTTATTTTTTGGTAGGATTTATCAAGTTTTGAGAGGAGACAGTTGAGATCCCCTACTTGTATATCATAATTTTGCTGTCTATTTCTTCCTGTAACTCATTTAACTTCTTTAAAAATTTGATGCTATGAGGGCAGCTAGGTGTTGCAGTGGATAGAGCACTGGGCCTAGAGTCAGGAGGACCTGAGTTCAAATCTGGCCTCAGATCAGACACTTACTAGCTGTGTGACCCTGGGCAAGTCACTTAACTTCAATCGCCTCACCCCCTAAAAAAAATTATGCTATATCAATTGGTGCACATATGTTTAGTATTGATTTTGCTTCAATGTCTATAGTACCTTTTAACAAGATGTAGTTTCCTTCCTTATCTCTTTTAATCAGGTCTATTTTTTGCTTTTACTTTGTCTAAGATCAGGATGGCTACCCCTACTTTTATAACTTCAGTTGAAGCATAACAGATTTTGCTCCAGCCCCTTACCTTTACTCTATCTGTGTCTCTCTGCTTCAAGTGGGTTTCTTGTAAAAACTATATTATAGGATTCTCGTTTTTGATCCATTCTGCTATTCATTTCCATTTTATGGGAAAGTTCATCCCATTCACATTCACAGTTATGATTACTATCTCTGTATTTCCCTCCTACCTATTCTTCCTCCTGTTTGTCTTCTCTCTCTTTTCACCCTTTCTCTCCTCACCAGTGTTTTGCTTCTGTCTACCACCTCACCTGATGTGCCTTCCTTTCTGTCAGTACCCATCCCCACCACTTTACTTGATCTCCTCCTCTCTTACTTCCCCGTTGGGTAAGATTCATTTCTATATTCAACTGATTGTGCATATTATTCCCTCTTTGAGACAATACTGATGAGAGTAAGGTTCAAGTGATGCTCGTTGCCCACCCTCCCATCTGCTCCTCTACTGTAATATGTCTTTTTTGCCTCTTCATGTGAAATAATTTACCTTACTCTAGGTCTCCCTTCTTTCTGCACCCATTGTACTCCTCTTTCTCATCTCTTAATTATTTTATGTCATTCCCTCAAATTCACCTTATACCCATGCCCTCCGTCTATGTATATTCCTTCTAGCTGTACTATTAGTAATATAAGTTTTAAGAATTACAAGTATCATCTTCCTGTGAACAGATGTAAATAGTCTAGTTCTATTGCATCCTTTCTTTTCTTTTCCTTTTTAACCTGTTTATGTTTCTCTTGGGTCTTGATATTGGAGGTCAAATTTTTATTTTAGTTCTGGTCTTATGAAAGCTTGAAATCCTTCTATTTCATTGAATAACCATCTTTCCCTTAATGTATTATGTTTAATTTTGCTGATTAATTCTTGGTTGTATTTCTAGTTCCCTTGCCCTCTGAAATACCATGTTCCATGACCTCCAATCCTTTAATGTTGCAGCTGCCAAGTCCTGTGTAATCCTGATTGTGACTCCCTGATATTTGAATTGTTTCTTTCTGTCTACTTGCAGTACTTTTTCCTTGACCTGATAGTTCTGTAATTTGGCTATAACATTCCTTGGAATTTTTATTTTGGGATCTCTTTCCTGAGATGATTAGTGGATTCTTTCAATGCCTATTCTGCCCTCTGGTTCCAGGACATCAGGGCAGTTTTCCTTGATAATTTCTTGAAAGATATTGTCCAGGTCCTCCTTTTCATTATGGCTTTCAGGTAATCCAGTGATTCCAATATTGTCTCTTCTGGATCTGTTTTCCAGATTAGTTGTTTATCCAATGAGGTATTGTACATTTTCTTCCATTTTTTTCATTTTTTAAAATTTGTTTGATTCTTGATGTCTCAGAGTCATTAGACTCCACTTGCCCATTCTAACTTTTAAGGAGTTGTTTTCCTCAATTAGCTTTCATACTTTCTTTTCCATTTGGCCAATTGTACTCTTTAAGGAGGTTTTTTCAGAGGATTTTTGTATCCCCTTTTCCATTTGGCCAATTCTACTTTTTAAGCAGCTTTCCAAGCTGTTGACTATTTTTTCATAATTCTCTCACATTACTCTAATTTCTTTTCCAATTTTTCTTCTACCTTTTTTACATGATTTTAAGCTCCCTTTTGAGCTCTTCCATGAGTTCTTTCTGGGCTTGAAACCACTTCTCCTTTTAATTTGGGGTTTTGCCCATGGACATTTTGACATTGTTGTCCTTTTCTGAGTTTATGTCTTGGTCTTCCATGTCACCCTAATACCTTTCTATGGTCAGGTTATTTTTGTTGTTGTTGTTATTTTATTGTTCATTTTTGGTTCTTTTTCATTTCTTTTAAATTTAAGTTCTGCTCATGGGGTTGAAGGGGCACTATTTCTAGCTTCTTGTGTCAGTGATTATGGGCCCTGGCTATTTACCTGGTGCTGTGCTGATGTTGCTCTGAGGCCCACAGAGGTCCCTCATGGCTGGTGCTCCTGGAGGTCTTTGGGGTCTGGCAGCTTACCTGGTGCTGAGCTGGGGTAATCATGGTGTTGTCTGGTGTATGCTGAGGCCTGGTGTGGTGTTTCTACATTTCCCCAGGGCTACACTGAAGCACCCTGCTGAAACACATGGAGGTCTGACTGCTGGAGGATGCCTCTTTGCCCAGGGCTATAGTGAAGCATGTGGTGGTTTATGGAGCCTAGAGTCTGCCAGTTTCCCTGTCTATGCTAAAGCATGTGGTGGGGTGTGGTCCTGGTGATGGTGTTTGTCTGTTCCACCACTCTGGGGATCAGAATCTCCCACTGGTTTGCTGAGGTGGGGCTTGCTGCTGGCTTGCTGAGATTCTTCTTGCATTGGAATGGACTCCACTTTTATCTGAGACAGACTTTATTGCCAAGCTTCCAGGTTTCTTGAGCTAAAAGGATGTTTCAACCTGTCTTTTTTCTGTTTATGTTGTTCCTGGATTTGTTTGGGGGTGCTATTTTATGGTTTTTGGAGGTGAATATGGGAGAATTACAGAGATTTACTGCTTACTCCACCATCTTGGATCCCAGAAGTCCCAGACTCTTTGTTATATAATAATGATTATTTCACCTAATATTCTAAAATATCCCATTGATATTTTGATTGTGACAGAATTAAACTGTAGATTAATTTTGATTGTGTCATTGTCTTTATAATATTGGTATAAGTCATTACTGTATATTTAATAACCATTCAATTATTTAGTTCTTTATTTGTATAAAAATATTCTCACAGTTTATTGGCAGCTGATCTTTCAAATATTTAATGTATTTAATTTTTATTTTAAGTGGCATTTCTTCTTCTGTTTTCCTATTTCTATTTGTCATAATATATAGAAATCATGATGAGTTATTGAGGTTATTTTACATTTTGATACTTTGTGGAATCTATTTTATCCATCTAATTAATTTTTTATTTCAATTACCATAATTTTTCTTAGTAATGAATTGTGTCATCCACAGAGATATTTTTGCTTCTTAATATGGAATTTTGGAAAAGGGAAATGTTTAGGGGAAAAATAATAAATTTAATTTCAGACATGTTAGTTTATGACATCCATGGTACATTTAGTTCAAGATGTCTAATAGGCAGTTAGACATATGGAAATGCTAAAACTAGTATTTCCAGAAATATAATTGAATAATGGTGATGGTAGTGAAAATCTTTGCTTGTCCCTGTTCCTAGCATGTAAACTTTTACTATTTCTTCATTACAAGTACTGCTAATGCATGACATCAAGTGAAGTTTTATTTTTTTTAATCATTAAGGAAAAATCCTTTCATTCCTAAGCTTTTTAACTTTTATCAAAGGCTTTTTCTTAAAGCTTTAATCCTAATATGATTTGTCATGCTAATTTAATTATCTTCTTAGGACTAAAAAGAATCTTATATTTGTGCTATTATTTTATTGGTTTTATATATATATATATAACTGTATAACTATAACTAGTAATTTTCCTATAGTTCAGTAATGTATTTATCTTTATTTTAGTTATTGATATTTTGAACCATTATTCATTAGTGGCATTCATATATGGATATATTTCCTTCACTATTTTGGGTATCAGGACTACATTTGTCATGCAGAAAAATTTTGTTAAGAGTTCCATATTACTCTAGTTTAAAGAACATTTTACTTAGTATAGCAATTTTTGGTGTTCAAATGTTTGATATAATTTCATTTCTGAATCATCTGGCCCTTGTGCTTTTTCTTTTTCTATGGATATTAATGTTCAAATTCTTTTTTTTGTAATTTCCTGTTTTTTTGGTAAATTTGGATATTTTATGTTTCATATTCACCCAATCAGTACAGAAACATTGATTATGTAGGCATGTTAATAAAATTCTATGCCATATGACCCATACTCAAGGCATTGTCTTCTGCTCTTTACTTTCTCCAAAGTTTTCTGCTACATTACATGCCCTTTTGATGGGCTTTGCCATTTTAAGCCAATTTTTCTTTATGCCATTCTTTGCGAAGTTAAATCATTCTCTTTATTTCCTACCAAATATAAGTACATTGAGATACCACTCAATGGATTTGTTATTTTAAAGAAACTTCATTTTGTCAAAGTTCTGGATTCATAGGTTTGCATGTCAAAGATGTTGGATTGGGCTGGCATCCTATTCAGAAAAGCTTCCAGTGAATTATGGGGAAAAAACTAAACCTTTTCTCATTAAAAGATATATTCATTTCTTTTAGATAGGCAATTTTAAGATGTAGGCTGATTTTCTTTATTTAGAAAAATATATGCATATGTATGTAAGAATATATATATATATACACATACACACTATATATGTAGATGCACACACATACATAATGTATATATATATAATATACATACACACATTTTCAAAACTATATCTATATTAAACTATGATTTCATACTGTAACATTGAAAAACCCTCCAGAATACACCCAACATAACATACAATACTTAAGAAAGAAATTTGAGAAATAAAATTATATAATTATAATTTAAAATACTGATGTTGGGATTCAGTTGTTCCTTTTGAGCATAAGGACACACTCTTCACCATAGAGAAGAGCAATGATGGCTTCCTCCTTTCACTCAACTTTCAAATTATCTGGTTTATAATGGTGTGCTTTAAAAGGAGAATCAGAGGATTTCTTATGAATCAACCTCATAGACTGTAAGACCCATCATCTCCTTCAGAAGGTGAAACCCTTGGAACTCTGTATCTGCATTCTATTGCATGAAGAACAATGATTCACAATGGGAAAGTCATTTTTCTATTGTTTTCATATCTGGAACATGTCAGTTTTCTTTTGTGTACTTTCCTTCCTCACTACTAAGGAAATTCAGTATCGTTGTCCCTAAATTTTCCCATTCCATATTTCTAAAATTTATTTTTTCTATACCACATCTATCAATTCACCTCTAATCATAAAAATGCATTAAATATAGTTCAATTATCTTTATATACTGTACTATTGTAGTACTGCCTTAAGATCATGAACACAAGAGATAAGTGCCTAATGGACAGACAGAAATCCCCCAGTGTTTCCTTCTTTGACATCTGAGAAGTTTTGCTCTTACTTTAAGACAGTTGGAGGAAGACCAATACAACTCATAAAATTTCTCTCTTGGCCTCAAGGATAGGAATAGGAGAATAATAGGAGAAGCCAAGAATTTGTGAGAGTTGAAGAAGAAAGAAGCCTAATAGAGTTAGGAAAGTCTAAGTCATGCAGAGCAGCTCTAAAGAAACAATAGAAGAGTTGCCAAGATGAGGTCACTAACCCCAGGCTCATATGGGCAGATCCTCCTTTGCTGAAACCTATTTGAAGGGTGAGACCAGATGGCAATTCTTTCTTTCCTATCTCTTCTTTCTCTCTTCCAGAAGACATTTGGAGAAAGGAGATTTTTCCATATAAGACACTTATCTGCTTCTTAAAAGTTTGTTTCCTTTTCTGTTTACTCTGTTTCTTGAGTCATCAGTTGTGATAAATGGTTGTTAATCATTGTATTGTTAATATACCAGTGGCATTGATCAAATGTAGAAAAGCACTATTCTGGAGCATCTAGGAAGTGAGTGAGACACATCTGAAAATGTAGTATTTTTCCAGAGCACCTTCTCTATGTCTAGGAGATTGAAATATAGGGAAAAAAAGCTATTGATACATTTTTACAATTTCCTAGGCTAGAGAGGGAGATTATTTATACTAGAATTCCTTGAGGTCTTGGTTCTCAAAGTGTGGTCCAATAACTCCTACTGGTCTTCAGATCTTTCAAGAGGTCTAAGAAATCAAAATATTTTTATAATAATACCAACATGTTTTCATTTATAACATGGTTAACATCACACATATATCCCACATAAAGCTCTTTGGGAGAGTCCTAAATAATTTTTAAGAGCTTAAATGGGTCTTGATACCAGAAAGTTTGAGAACTACTGCTCTAGGCAATGCATAAAAAGTAGTGGCTGGGGTGTTCCATCTAGCTCCTCTGAGTCTTTGCTGTTTTTCTTAATTTATTCCTTATGAATCTTGAACTAAAGGTCAAGAGAAAATCCCTCCTAGGGGTGGGGGAGTGGGACAGACCAAGGGAGTGGCTGAAAAGAAAGTCATGTCCAAGGGGAGGAGTTTTTCTGCCCACCTCAAGGTGGGGGCTGGAAGTAAGATGAAGTGAAACATTCACCAGCACAGCACCACAGGAACAACCCACTGCTTAACTGTACCTAGTGATATTTTTTAAAATAAAAACTTTATGGAATTTACAGTGTCATGTGTTATTAAAGTACTTCATGATTTCTATGCCAAATTGAAACTTGATAAATTTTTCATTCAAAATTTGTGTCTCTACAAAGAACTATTTTTAATTTTATCCCCTGGAGAAACTGCCTATTTCAAATCTTTTGGGAAAAGGCTAAGATGTATAAAGGAAGAATGATGTTTTTTGTTTGTTTCAGGCAAATTTTCTTCCTTAAGTCTAAACCATACTCTAAGGCAACATTTCCCAACTGCTAGTCTATGTACTGGCACAAGTCTGTGGTAAATTTTTATTTGTCCATAAAAATTTTAATATTGAATTTAATATTAGTCTTATTAAAAATCTATGAACTAACTCTCATTTCCCAAGAGAGCAACAAAAACAACGACGACAACAACCCTCTGATTCAATATGCAAGGTGGATCATACAGTAACTTGAAATAATCATTGTAAATACACCATAATACTCAATTAGGGTTTTTTTGGAGGGGTGGGCAGAAGATGGTGGAATTCCCACATGTAGATGTTAGGAGTCATTGATCATGATTGAGTAAGAGGTCATCAATTAGCAAACAGCAGGAAAAATTCCTTTTTCAGTGGTTACACAGTTATTTTAATTACTATAGTCCATCTTAGAAATCTATTCATTATATTATTTTGATGAACATAAATACTGAGGGAATATAAAGATAAAATATAAAAATTTTAAAAATAAGTGGAAAAATACAAGGGAAATCACTTGATTTTGCTTCCCAGAATAAATGAACAAAACACATCAGATTTTCATATGCCAGACAATAAAAATGAAGCCACTTGATTGCTTATCTAAAAGAACAAACAGTATAACATCAAAAACCTGGTTTCTAGGCAATAGGGACCAGGGTTGTCACTGTTACAATATTATCATGACAGGTTACAATTTGGCCTTTTCTTTTTTTTATCATGTCCCAGAAAATTATTCATCTTGGAAGCTCACTCCAGCCCAAGAATTTGTCCATTGGACATACCCTGTGCGCCATGTAGCCTCTCCCTCTGATTGCATGACTCCTTCCACAACCTCCATTTAAGGAGACTGCCCAGGCCAGCTCTAAATTATTCCTCTACAAACTGCACTCCATATTTTCTTGACCATACCTTGGCTTGGATTCTTTCCTCTGTCCACTCCCCTCAACTCCTTTAGCATTCATTTATATAAATTTATGTAAAAATTTATATAATATATATATATATAAATTTTATATAAAAATACAATATATATATGTATTTATGTATATGCACATATATACATATATATATAGAGAGAGAGAGAGAGAGAGAGAGAGAGAGAGAGAGAGAGAGAGAGAGAGAGTTGATTTCATTCATTAGAATGTAAGCTCCTTGAAGGCAGGTACTGTTCTTTGGTTTCTATTTGTATTCCCAGGACTTAGTATAGTGTATGGCATATAGTAAGTGCTTAATAAATGCTCCTTGTTGTTGTTGTACTGGCTCTTTTGTCTGTATCAGAAGAGAATTGACTAAGACAGCATTGAGTCTTTTGTGGAAATGTCTTGTCCAGTGATAGCATGAAACCAGAAAAAACAAGCAAACAAACAAAAATTTCTTGACATTTGAAGATAGAAATTCAGAATTAATGATTTAAAAAATACAAAACATATTTTCAAATAAAATATTAAAAGAGGTTTTTAAGAAAAAGTATTCTAAAAATGTTTGTGAAAGATTTATATTAACCTACTTTTCTAATTGTTACCTAGAAACCATTTCAATAATATTAATAATATCAAAACATCTAGGTGGCACAGTAAATAAAGTTTCAGGCCTGGATTCAGGAAGATTCTTCTTTCTGAGTTCAAATTTGGCTCCAGACAATTACTAGCTGACCCAGGACAAGTCACTTAAAACTGTTTGCCCTAGCTTCCTCATTTGTAAAATGAGTTGTAGAAGAAAATGGCAAACCACTCCAATTATTTGCAAAGAAAACCCCAAATGGGTTCACAGAGTCAAACACAACTGAAAATGACTGAACAACAAGAAAGGAGATGGTTTCTGATCATGGCCTATATATTACCAACATGTTAATACTAAGGATAGAAAAATTCATGAAGGAAGTTATATTTGTGCAGTGGGGGATTTGGCCCTCATTAGACCCTTTCCTACCCAAAACCTCACAGCAATTCTCCTCTCATTAGCCACCAGAGAAAAGTGAGAGTTCATCTGTTCAAGTCTTTTTATGTGCACTCAATTCTGACTCAGTAGACAATTAAAAGACTTATATCCTTCACCCATTCTTCAGTGGACAGGAAACAATATATGTGCACATAAATATTCATATATGTATATCTACATGTATGTTTATACACACACGTGTGTGTGACACTCATACATAAAATCTCTCAGATCTATAGAAATCATAGAGCTCTGGGCCTGGACTAAAGAGCAGTCTGAGCTGAAATCTTGCCCCAACACTTATGTGACCAAGGGCAAACTATTCACCTTCCTTGAGTCTGTTTCCTTATTTATAAAATAGAGATAATTATACACACAAGCACACACATATACAATGTGTATGTATATATGTGTGTGTTTACATATATATGTGTGTGTGTATACATGTATGTATGCATATATACACACATACGTGTATGTATTTGTGAGGCAATCAGCGTCATATAGCTACTAAGTATCAGTCATCTGAGACTGGATTTGAACTTGGGTCCTCCTGACTCCAGGACCAGTGCTCTTCCCACTGTGCCACCTAAGTGTCCCAAGATGATATTATTGATCCTACCCAATAGTTGTGAAGATCAATTGAGATAATGTATGTAAAGCACTCTGTATATTTTAGAGTACTGAAAAAAGGTCAGCTATCCTCAATGTGGATTTATTTTACTTCGTTGCTATTACAGTATTTCATTGTTGAAGAATTATACATATTATATATGTACATCATTATATATGTGTGTACATATGTACATATGTGTATGTGTGTGTATACACACACAGATAATACCAGTATAAATTAAGGATTTAATGGTAGTAGTCATTTTATTTGGCCACAGTAGATTTTATGATAGGAGATATTTTAAACTACCATTTATTCTGAAAAAGTTATTTAAAAATAACAGTGTCATACACTGAGTAGACTGTGAGAGTGGGAGAAAAGGGTATATCCTGTTTCTAAGTGCACCTTCAGCTCCTTTGTGGATATAATAAAAGTAGTGGATATAATAAAAGTATTAGGAGGTAGGATGAAAAATAATAACTGCTAATATTTACATAATGCTTAGGATGTGCCTGGCACTATACTAAGTACTTTACAATTTTTATTTCATTCTGTTCCCTCAAAAACTCTGGGAGGTAGGTACCATTATTATCTCCATTAACAGAGGAGGAAACTGAAGCAAACAGCAGTTGTGACTTGTCCAGAGTCATACAGATAGTAAGTATCTGAAGCTGGATTTGAACTCAGTTTTTCTTACCTGCTGGGCCAGCAATTTATCCACTCTATCACATAGTAACTGCACCACTATCACTACCATCACTACTACTACTACTACTACTACTACTACTACTACTAGTACTAATGTTAATATATATACATATATACATACATATATATACATATACATGTATGTATATATATATGTATTTGTATAACACTTCAAAGTTTGTAAATCACTTTGTGTTTATTATTTCATTTGACCTATTCAACAACCCTATCAAGTAGATACTGTTAAGTAGAGTAATGGTTCCCATTTAATGGTTTTGGAACCTCCAAGGTTTGTGATGATGATCTATGGAAGTTAGGTAGATATTTTAATAATACTTTGAGCAGTAATACCCAATTATATTACAAATATATTTTTCCTCTATTACAAACATTTGCATACATGAAGCATTATAGGTTTGTTTCTGCAGCAATTCGAAGTCATCATGATCATGGATGTAAGCGTCACATGACTCTGACTCCTTCTGACTGCAATATGTTCTTTCAGTTTCTCTATCAGTCATCAAATTGTTTCCAAACTGCCACAATAGCTTAACATTTAAGTACAAATGTCCTCATTTGTGTTGTATACACTGCACCAGAGTATTAGTTACCTTGTTCCTTTTTATTACCCCATAATCATTCCTCATCAGCAATTAAATCACATAATCAAGAAATTGTGAATATTTATATTCCTGCAGCACAAATGTCAGATTGTTTGAACACTATGATCACTGGGCATATGCATTATGAGCCATCTCAAAATATTCACAAACTATCACAAATGTTCTGAAGATTAAATGTTATGTTGCTTCTCATTGCAGTATTAAGACTGCTTTATGATTTAAAGTTATCTTCTATTTATGTTACTATTCTTCTCTCTGGCCAATTTTCAAATGAACTGGTTGGTCACGCTGATCAGTCATTCAAAAGAGTTTCTGTGAGAGTTTAAAAGCTGGTATGCCAATGGCAGAAGAAAATAAAGTCACCTCTGAGGGGATTCTTTCCTTAAAAAGGTTAGTTTATATTTAAACATTGTTTAAAATGAAGTGATATGTGCAACTGAACTTTAAGTATATTTGTCATTTAATAGAGTACTCATCATTAGCCAGTAGAAAAATAAATATTTTATATTACAAATAGTTATTCTTTGTCATCACCTGGTTAGGTGGCTAAAATTAAAAAAAAATTTCTATCTCTCAGCTCTCCTGAGCTTGTAAAATTCTCCTACTATTTTTATCACATAGTTTTGTGAATTGGCATTTTCATTTTATTCTTGTCTTAAATCAAAACACAGAAATAATCTCGATGCAGAACCACATTTAAGATTATGTTTGTGTGGTGTTCAGTCAAATATTGAAGCCAAATATTTTTCATACATAAAGTCCAATACTAAAACTAAGTTTATATAGGCTTATTGTATAATTAAGCATCTTGTATATTATAATTTATTTCCTTAATATGTTGCTTATATTCTACAAAATTTATAAAATCAAGAAATTTAATCTGAAGTATTTCAGATAATAATAAACATATGAGACCTTAAAAGACCTTAAAATACATGTGATTATCAAGTTTTTCAATTTTATATAGTTTTCATAATTATAGGTGCAATAAAATTTTATATTTTATAAATATAATCATATAATGTAAATTTCAATTTTGAGAATTTGGGAACAAAAGCTATCATTGTAGTTATTATAAACAACAAATAAAGCTAAACTAGTATTATGATTAATAGATTAAATTATTAAAGGAATTCACAATGCTTTTTGTTATTGAAAGAGATTCATGGAACAAAAAAAGTTGGGAACTCTATCTATCTCTTGCTTATCTAAAATTTGTATGTAGCCTTGGCTGTCAGAGTGTCCCTCATCCCCTGCTACTTTCTTGAAACTTTTCCTTCTGAATCACAGAAACTATCATCATCTCCAGCATTCATGTACTACCTCCCCCAGTTGCAGCTCCTTCTACTTGATACCAGAAATAAAAGAGGTACTTTGTAAATAGCCCTGGATTTGGAGTCAGAGTCATGTGGGTTCTTATCTTAGTATTTCCATTATTTCCTATTTGATTTATCTGAACACACTGCCATGGGCTTCAGTTGCCTCAACTATAACATGATGGGGTTGGACTAGATGATGACCTCTAAGAACTCATGAGTTCTACCTTAGGTATATTATTACATTTAGGGAATGTTGAGTTGGGTCTCTGCAGAGGTGACACTGAGAGGTCATCACTAGAGAAAATACACAAACATCTGTGTACATATTTTACTTTCAATTTTGAAATGCCTATATGCCAACCTTCTTAAATCGTTTGCACATATAGCTATAAAATTTCCTAATTGCTGGCACCCCTGATCTTTTCCTGTTGTTCAGGGACTGGGTTTTGATTACCATGTTTTCTTCCATTTTTCTCTTCTGTCTGCTGCTACAGTTCAGCAATACAGTACCACATGGTATAAAAGCACAAATACTTTCACAGAATTTCTCAGAGGAAGTAGAGAGAAACAGACAATTTTGAAAGTAATGTGAGGAATCTATTACATACTTTTTTTTATCAGTCAAAGATAAGGTTTATTAGAACATCCATCATATTGGACAGACTCTTAAGGAGTCTGAATGTTAGTGAACTATTGGCTAGATTGTAAGAATCTAAGCAGTGGCTACATTATAAGAATCTAAGCATTTGGCTAGATTATAAGAATCTGACCCTATTACATACTTTTAGAAAATTGGTACAATATGGCAGATAGGTAGTACAGTAGTTAGAGTGTCAGGCCTCAAGTCAGGAGGACCTGAGTTCAAATCAGCCTCAGCTGTGTGACTCTGGGCAAATCACATAACCCTGTTTGCCTCAGTTTCCTCATTTATAAAATGAGCTGGAGAAAGAAATGGCAAACCACTCCAGTATCTTTGCCAAGAAAACTCCAAATGGGGTCACAAAGAGTCAGACATGACTAATCAATACAACAACAACAATGCACATAGCCATCATAGCTGGTGCTAGAGTTTTGGGGCAGCTAGGTGGAACAGAGGATAGAGTGCCATGCCTAGAGTCAGGAAGACTCATCTGCCTGACTTCAAATATGACCTCAGACATTTACTGGCTGTGTGACCATGGGCAAGTCACTTAATCCTATTTGCCTCAGTTTCTAATCTGTACTATTGTTGTTTGTCCTGCTTTCTCGAAGAGGACCATGACCTCAGGAAGGTAATGTCTTAACTTGCAAGTGAACTGTATTTTAGAGAGGTGGGGCTGTGCAAAGTCACTAGCCTCACTCTCTCTTCTGGAGCCATTTGGATCCAGTGGTAATATATATATCAGGATGACTGGAGATGGTCCTGGATGCACTGGAAGACCTTGGCCTTCTTGAGCTAAGGTGTTTCCCAGCTCTTAGTCTGAGGCAACACCCATTCAGTGATTAAGGTTAGTTAAGAAATAATGCAAAAAATGGTTTCTTTTCCAAGACAAAAATAAAGTCAATCTGGGAGAAGACTCTAAGGGTTTCTGACCAAAACAGAAAAAATTGTTATTTACACTCACTCTGAGCCATCAAAACCCAAACAATGACTAAGTGAGGCTTGGGCTGGGACCCAATTTCAGCCAATCAGTGAGAGACACAGTGACTTGAGTTTAAGGTATGGTCAAGTAGCTCCATTTGAATTCCAATGGGCTTTATCAAAGCCTGATTTTTTAATGCTATATTTCCAGAAATCATAAATGAAACGACATGGGGCAAACAAGTTAATTGTCATAGTTTTTTTTTTAATCTGGCCCATAAACCCCAAGATACCTTGTGAGGTTCCAGTGATCAAAATTGATATTCTTTTGGGCAGAGTACCCACAGGTAAGGGTATGATTCCTTATGTGGACAGAGGGAGAGGAGAGAGAGGATGGAGGGAGAAGAAGGAAGGAAAGAAGGAAGGCAGGAAGGAAGAAAAGAGCAGCATTGTCCAACTGGAAAAGTCCAGTTGGGAACTCAGTGGAGCAGCTATTACTACTCACAGATTGTTGTTTGTCCTTTGTTCTCAAAGAGGACCAATGACACCAGGAAGGTGATGTCTTAACTTGCAAGAGAACTGGAGATGATTCTGGATGCAGTGTGAGACCTTAGTCTTTTTAAGTTAAGGTCTTTACCAGGTCTCAGTTTGTCTCAGGCAATGTAAAATTGCCTGTAAAATAGCTAGAGAAGGAAATAGCAAACTACTCCAGTATCTTTGCAAAGAAAACCCCAAAGAGTTGGACACAATTGAAATATGACTGAACAACAACATGATGTGAGGGTTCATGGCTTCATATACATTCATTTTTGTGTGTTTTGTTGTGTATATGGAAATGCTATTTTAAAAAAAACAAGTTCAAATTTAAATTTTTTCAAAAAATAGAATTTCTAAGCTAAGCAAACTTGTGGTACTCTTTGTCATGTACTGAAATGTCCCAAAGTCCATTGATATAGGACTCTCTTTATTATTGTATATCAATACTCTGGACCTATGTTGGGGATGTAGAGGAATTAAAAAGAGTGAGATAGAGGAGAGCTCTTCAGTTCACTTTGAGTTTCAAGTACCTTCAGTTTTCTCTAAGGTTTTCTTTGAGTTGCTGAGTCTTCTCAGACTTCAGGCACTACTCACTTCTGCCTTTGAGAGAGTAGATGGAAGATGCCAACCTCACTTCAGGTTGCTGAAAGAAAAGATTCTGGAAATAAACCAACATTATAGTAGCTGTTAGTCTTCATCTGTTCTTGTCTCCAACTTGCTACACTGTAGATCTTGGGGAACTTCCCTTTGGGTGAGATCTAAGACTTTCTTGATTGAGCCAAGTTATCCTACTCTCCATGGGAAATCTCTTTTACTTGGTATTGTCTGGCATATATTCTACTACATATACTTTCTCTGACTTCTGTTTTGATACTGATTTGAATAAATTGGTTTCGTGGCTAAGTGTTATGCATGTTCATTGTAGAACCAGGATTTTGTGGGAAGGTATTCAAGCCTTGGACATAAAGCTTAGGGTATGCTTCCCCCCAGTAATGAAACAGCCATGAGAAGTTAGACTGAAATCGAAAATCACATCTCCTAGGTTAACAATATTTAAGGAAGATGATACTTATAATTCTATCCCAGTACCCACTACCTGAGCAGAGAGAAGTAGGCCAAACCTCTGGCTCCAACCTGCTATTTCCCCTAATGGCAGGAAATAAAACTTCTCTTGGAGAAGGGTAGGGAGAGAAGAGTCTAGAGATGTCTATTCTGCCTTTGAGACACAAATACCCCCATGCTATATGCTAGGGATATGTCTTCACCACAGTTTCATATACAATCTCTTTTTGTGTTCTACTGTGTATATTAAAATTATATTTAAAAAATAATTTCAAAATAAAAATAAAAAAACCCAGATTTTCTAAGCTAAGAGAACTTTTTAATGTAGTGGATAATAATACAGGTTTAGAATGCAGACTAGTAGGTTTTATCCTATCTTTTAAAGCTGTGCAACCATGGGCAAGTCTTAACCTCTGAGCCCAAGTTTCCTCATCTGTAGAACTGGTATGATAATGCTTTTAATACCTGTCTACTTCACAGGGTTGTGTGAGCATCTAAAGAGATAATCTATATAAAGCTTATGTAAATGGTAGCCACAATTAACATTAAAATTAAATGAAGGGATAATAAGTTTCTCTCCTTCTACCCCCAGCCATGGACAACTAGTTATAATACGAACTCCTTGAGATCAGGGATTCTTTCTGTCCTCATTGCCTAGAATAGTGGTTGGTATATAGAGGGCACTTAATAAATGCTTTTTGATTGATTGAGTTGATGTCAAACTTTGGAAAACATTTATGGGGGAAAATGGAGGATTTTAAAAAAAAAACTTTTTTTTGGTTGTTGTTCATCCTTCTCACTAATTAGAAAGCAGAATCAAATCAAAAACTATTGAGAAAAGAAATGGGAGATGAAGGGATCATGTTGTATTTTTCTTTTGGAAAAGAAATCCAGCATAATAATCATAAAGGCCTTGAAGGAGGATTGGTGTCAGATCTAAGAAAAATTAAATAAAAAGGATTCTAGTGGGGGGAGTAGCTCAGGTAAAAAATAAGCAATTTGACAAAGGCCATTAAAAATGTCTAAGGTTACAGGAGATGAGATGAAAGTAAATAGAAATTAGAAAAAGAAGGACTGAGAAATCCTGCTCAAACTTTTATCGCTGACTTCTAGTATTTAGCTCGCTCTTATATTATTAGGACACAGGAAAGGGAACTGATCAGAAGAGCTCATCTTTAGAGAAACAGAGAAAGGAAAAGAGGATTATTTGAGGAGCATGTAAGTGGAGGAAAGCCCTTAAGTACAGAAATATGGGGCTCAGCAGTTGAAATGCTCTTAGGGCGAAAAGGGAAAGTCCAGCAAGAGAAATTGGTGATTTCTTTCTTTGAGTACAAATTTGAAGGGTGTGGGTGGGGTAGAGAGGATAGGCAAGGAAAGGATAGCAGGTAGTGGGCAAAATATAAAAGCCAAGTAGGTTTTTGATAATGGCAGCTTGGGCTCCTCATGGAGCTGGAAAGGTATCTGTAGGTACAGTTTTAGGGAGAGTTCTGCATCAAATGAACTTGGGTAAGAAATAAGTAACATTGAGGACTGACAGAAAAATGGCAACAAGAGCTTATAGAAAAGTTTAGGCAAGAGTAGCTTTGGGGCAGCTAAGTGGCACAGTAGATAGAGCACCAGCCCTGAAGTCAGGAGGAGCTGAATTCAAATTGGTCTCAGGCCAAACACTTGACAATTACTAGCTGTGTGACCCGGGGCAAGTCCCAATTGCCTAAAAAAAAAATTAGACTTTGGGGGGTGGAGCCAAGATGGCTGAGAAAAAGCAGTGACTTGCATGAGCTCTCCCCCAAAGTACTCCAAATACCTGTAAAAAATGGCTCTAAACAAATTCTACAGCAGCAGAACCCACAAAAAGAAAGAGTGAAACAAATTTCCAGCCCAAGACAAACTGGATGGTTGATTGGAAAGGTCTATTGCACTGGGTTGGGAGAGGAGCACAGTTCAGTGTGGGCGCAGGTAAAGACCAGGCCTCAGCAAACCTGGAGCAGGCCTCAGGGGACTGAATCACAGACAGCTGTGGTAGTTTCCAAGACCTCTCAATACACAAATGCCAAAGACAACTTAGAAAGCCAGTAGAAAAGGTCTATGACCACAGTGGGAGAGAAGCTAGGTCCCAGCCCCAGTCTTGGCACAGCCCCAGGATGGCAGCTGCTTCCAGAGCTCTTGGCCCACAGACTGAGAGGGAACTGAGTGGTTGATCAGAGGGGGATTGCAGGGATCTCTTTGCTGGTGGTGAGGCAGAAATCTCTTGCTTTGCCCATGCTTGGATCTGGGTCACAGTTCTGGGTGGTGGTCCTGGGGCAAGGAGGAGCACTGGTGTGGTGGAGCTTGTAATGGTGGTGGATAGGGAATCCTCCTCACAGTTCCAAGGCAGAAAAGAGTGCTTGTGGTCACTCATAGACCAGAACACATGCCAAAAAATGAGTAAACACCTTGCCCTTGATCATACCACCTTGGAAGAACTGAAAATTTACAGGTCCCTAGAAGTGTCTCTGAAAACAGCTGCACAAAACCCCCAAAGCTTGGGACAGTACATTCACCACGCTGGAAGCAGACCCCTACCTTAACAAAGAGTATAAAACTCAAGTAATTGCCTGGGAACATGAATGAACTGTGCAAAAAAAGTCAGATCACAGAATCTTTCTTTGGTAACAAAGAAGATCAAAACATACAGCCAGAAGACAACAAAGTCAAAGCTCCTACATCCAAAGCCTCCAAGAAAAATATGAATCACTCCCAGGCCATGGTAGAGCTCAAAAAGAATTTTGAGAAGCAAGTAAGAGAAGTAGAGGAAAAACAGGGAAGAGAAATGAGAGTGATGCAAGAAAATCAGGAAAAACAAGTCAACAGCTTGCTGAAGGACACCCAAAAAATACTGAAGAAAATAACACCTTAAAAAATAGCCTAACCCAAATGGCAAAAGAGATCCAAAAAGCCAATGAGAAGAATGCCTTACAAAGCAAAATTGGCCAAATGGAAAAGGAAGTCCAAAAACTTACTGAAGAAAATACTTCCTTAAAAATTAGAATGGAACAATTGGAAGCTAGTGACTTTATGAGAATTAAAGACACTGTACAACAAAACCAAAAGAATAAAAAAATAGTAAAAACTGTGAAATATCTCACTGGAAAAACAACTGACCTGGAAAACAGATCCAGGAGAGAGAATTTAAAAATGATTGGGCTATCTGAAAGCCATGATCAAAAAAGAGCCTAGACATCATCTTTCAAGAAATTATCAAGAAAAACTGCACTGATATTTTAGAACCAGAGGGCAAAATAGAAATTGAAAGATTCCACCAACCACCCCCTGAAAGAGATCCCCAAAGGAAAACTCCTAGGGCTATTGTAGCCAAATTCAAGAGTTTCTAAGTCAAGGAGAAAATATTGCAAGCAGCCAGAAAGAAACAATTCAAGTATTGTGGAAACACAGTCAGGATAACACAAGATTTATCAGCTTCTACATTAAGAGACCGGAGAGCTTGGAATATAATATTCCAGAGGTCAAAGGAGATAGGATTACAGCCAAGAATCACCTACCCACCAAAAGTGAGTACAATCATTCAGTGGAAAAGTGGACATTCAGTGAAATAGAGGACTTTCAAGTATTCTTGATGAAAAGATCAGAGGTGAATAGAAAATTTGACTTTCAAATGCAAGACTCAAAAGAAGCATGAAAAGGTAAACAGGAAAGAGAAATCATAAGAAGCGTATTAAGGTTGAACTGTTTATATTCTTGCATGGAAAGATGATATTTGTAACTCATGAGACCTTTGTCAGTATTAGGGTAGTTGGAGGGAAAAAATTATATGTAGATAGATAGATAGATAGATAGATAGAGGGCACAGGGTAAGTTGAAGATGAAGGGGTGATACCTGGAGAATAAAATTAAGGGGTGAGAGAGGAGTATACTGGCAGAAGGAGAAAGGGAGAAGTAGGATGGGGTAAATTATCTCACATAAAAAAGACAAGAAAAGGCTTTTACAGTGGAGGGGAAGTGGGGGAAGGTGAGAGGGAATGAGTGAATCTTATTCTCATTGAATTTGGCTTAAGGAAGGAATAACATACACTCAATTGGGTATGGAAATCTACCTTACCATACAGGAAAATAGGCAGGAAGGGGATAAGAGAGCAGGGGGATGATAGCAGGGAGGACAGATTGGAGAAGGGTGGTAATTAGAAGCAAACACTTCTGAGGATGGATAGGGTCAAAAGAGAGAATAGAATAAATGGGGGGTGAGATAGGATGAAGGGAAATACAGTTAGTATTTCACAACATGACTACTATGGAAGTGTTTTTGCATGACTACACATGTATAACCTGTATGGAGTTGCTTGTCTTCTCAATGAGGGTGGGTGGGGAAAGAGGAAAGGAGAAAATTTGGAACCCAAAGTTTTAAAAACAAATGTTAAAAATTGTTTTCACATGCAACTGGGAAATCAGATACACAGACAATGGGGTATAGAAATCTTTCCTGCCCTCCAGAAAAATGAAGGGGAAGGGGACAAGAGAAGTAGGGGGAGATAGAAGGAAGGGAAGATTAAGGGAAGGTGTATTCACAAAGCACTCAGTCTTGGGGTGGGGGGAAGGGTGAGATGAGGAGAAAATTTGGAGCTCAAAATCTTGTAGAAGTGAATGTTCAAAACTGAAAATAAACAAATTTTAAAAATAATAACAAGAAAAAATTTTTTTTAAATCCTAAGCTAAATGGTGCCTAAGGTTTTGCAGCCATTCCTGGTGTAAGTCTATTATTCCATTTTCTTAAGGTGGCAGAAACCATAAGTGATATTGGGAGGGAATTTCTGAACTTGAAGAGAGCTGGGGTAAACCTAAGAATGCACAAAGAATCTGACAACATTAAAAAAGAAAACTGAGAGAAAAGAGCTCAAGCAAGAAGCCAGAAAGAGCCTGCTTAAGCTACCTGGTGACCTTCAAGCAGAAGTGACAAGCATCTGTACCTAAAATAAGAGCATTAAAAAACAACAAAACCTTGGACAATACTATTAAAGAGGTAGGATTTTCAATATGTTCCTGGAGGTGCATCCATATAGTTACCACCTAATAAAATGCACTACACAACAAGGAATGCAACCTTTAATAAATATTTCAGCCTGGCAAGGGATGTCTCATTGTTTGTGGGTGATTACCTGTCAGTTCACTGACCCACCTTTGCCAGTTATTGGTATCCGGGGAGATCTGAGAGTACAAAAAAGTTACAATTTATTAGACCTTTCACAGGATGGGGATTGGAAAATTTTTTTTAATATCAAACAAAACATCGCTAAACACTCTTTTTAAAATGCAAATTTAATATTAGGAGTTTTGATAATGGGAATTGCCTCATACCCATGAAATTACAGATCTGTACCAAAAATAAGTTTCAAAATTAACTACAAAAGTATCAATTATGGATTGCCTAGTTTAACACTAGTCTGAATAGCTATATTCTCTACAATATGCTCAGTGAGTGGGCATCTAGTATCTCTCTGGACACTTTCAGTGATGGGGAATTCACTTGACCTGAAAAATTCCATTTTCCATTCCATTTTTCCATTCCAATTTTATTTTTCTTTTGTTATATTTTATAGCAATTTAGTAACTATCAAAAAACACACATTCAAATACACAAAAAATAATGACAAGTAAATTAAAGTACATGAAAATGTAAACTCTCATTTATTTTGAAAATCATGTATAAACAATGATGATTTGTGATCTACATCATTTAAAGGAATATCCAAATTCATAACTGACCCATTTGTGTTGAGCATATTGTATATTGTGTTGTGTATTTGAATTAAATGTGTTTTAATTTTGAGAGGGTAGTAACTAATATATTCTTTTTACTTCCCTGTTCTCTTCTGATATTTTTTCCTTGTGTACTTCTCCAGATTTTAGCAGTTACTATAGTTTTTATTATTTATGTAGCTGTGGCCAGTATGAATGTTATTTTAATTCTTCTTTTTTCGCTTTCTAATATTTCATAAGTCTTTCTACATTTCTTTGGCTTCTTCTAAACACACTAATAAATTACTACACTTCTAAATCCCTCATTCAACTATACTGTCCATAACAACCTTAGGGTATGGTCCTTTCAACTATCATTGCCAATTTACCACATATAAAGAAGGTGGCATACGTGAATGTGCTGGAGCCAGTTTGAACTTGCTCCAAAGAGCTGATTGTTAGATTTTCAGTGAGAATTTACACGTTGGAAATTGGCAAATGTTAACAATCAGGGGTTAAAAACTATTTTGAAAATTGGTTTGGGAGGTAGTAGCAATAGGTTGTAAGAGTGATGTGTTGGTGAGCTTGCATATTTTGCCACTCTAAAACATTGATCTTCACTTCCAGGAGACCAGGGAAAGGGGTAGGCAGTTGATCAATTTTTGCTGTCACTTAATCCCAGCACCCTACCTTTTCAAGACTTGAGTAATATTGTCAACTAAACCGAGACCTTACAGAAATCTTGAGTATTGATTATTACAATTAAATTCTTTTCCTTCTCCTTTCCTAAATTATCTTGTCCTTATTTAAGTATGACAGATAGGTATAATTTGTTATTGTGAAAAAGCTCTGTTATATTTGAAAATAGAATACTTCTCTCCACATCTCAAAACACTTACCTTCAATAAAAAATTTTGAAAGATTAGAAAATGCATAGGTTATAGATATATAAATAAGGTTCTCCCTTGCCCCCTACCCCCTTTATGCTTCTATATTGTATAGTGATATGTTCTGTTATGGTTTTTTGTGTACGAGCTGCATGACATGGTTTAATACTTCCCTTATTGCTCTGGAAGATTTGTTTATCTTGTTGTTATTATTTAGTGGTTTTTCAGTCATGTCCAACCCTTCATTACCCATTTTGAGGTTTTCTTGGCAAAGATACTGGAGTGGTTTGTCATTTCCTTCTCCATCCAGCTCATTTTACAGATTGGGAAACTGAGGCAAACAGGGTCAAGTGACTTTCCCAGGGTCACATAACTAGTAAGTTTCTGAGGCCTGATTTGAACTCAGGAAGATGAGTCTTCCTGACTCCAGACCTGGCATTCTATTCACTGTACCACCTAGTTATCTAATTTTAGATGAATTTAGAGCCCAATGAATTATCTGCTTGGCTCAATTTATATTGATGAATTATCTGTTCAGAAAGAGGTGAGCTCTTGCTAAAAAGAATACACATAAACTACAAAGCAGGCTAACAGCAGGACTTCTTGTCTGTTCACTCTACACCTACAAGGTTCTTGTGGATTAATGTCTTTTAACAGGAAAATCCAAATTTTTCCTGCCTTTGCAGAACTGAGCTTAAGAAAAGCATTAGGGAAGCCTCAGTTCATTTACATATCAAAACCTACAGTATAACTTAGATTAATGGAATGGATTTTATTTTGAAACCAAATTGGCAGTCAAAACATGTGTCTGGTGATTTGGAAATGAGATTTTGCGGAAATCCAAATTATAGTAAGACCCTGGAGTTTTGTTTTATTTTTTAAAGTGAAACTGACCTCTTAAAGTGAAACTGAATTCTTAGGATTGATATTCTATTGCATAACGGATTTTGCTTATGGGTCAGATAAAACAGATTATTTTTTTATGAAGTGACATAATTCAGTAACATTCAATTCAATAAATACTTAAGTGCTTCTCATGTGCAAAATGATTTTTATTTAGAAATAAAATGACAACTGTCAAAGTACATATCATAAAGAAAAGAAGATGAGGGGATGGTGAAATGTAGAGATATTGAAAATTTTGGAATTAGATTGAGTTGCTTCATCTGTCAAAAGAAGAGGTTGGAGTAGATAATCTCTTCTAGCTCTAAACCTATGATCCTATGAATTATAAACAAACATTTATTAAATGCCTTTATGTGAAAGGCATTATGCTCTCCACTGGAAATAAAAAGGTAAAAAAGGCCTCTCTGACCTCAAGGAGGTTGTAAGAGTGTGTGTGTGTGTGTGTGTGTGTGTGTGTGTGTGTATGTGTGTGTGTGTGTGTATGTGTGTGTATGTGTGTGTGCACATGTATGCATATGTGTGTGAATAAAACATGTACAAATAAGCTTGATATAAGGTAGAATATGATAAGAGTAAGAGAGGAGGTCTAGGCACAGAGTTATATAAAATTTATGAGGCACATTAATTCATTGTTGGTAGAACTATGAATTGGTCCAGCCATTTTGGAAAGCAATTTGGAATTTTGACCCCAAATTCTCTGAATTATGTCTACCCTTTGACCAAGCAACACCACTACCACCACTTATATCTCAAAGATATCAAAGAAGAGGAAAAGGTCCCATATATCCCTAAATACTTATAAAATCTATTTTTTGTAGTGGTAAAAACTGGAAACTAAAGGACATGCCTATAAATTGGAGGATTGTGAAGCAAATTATGGTAGGTGAATGAAATGGAATGTTATTACACTGCAAGAAATTATGAAAGGGTAGTTTCACAGAAAAACTTGAGAAGATTTTTAGAAACTCATGCAAAGTTAAGTAAGTAAAACCAGAAGGAAAATTGTGCAATAACAACAATACTGTAGAGACAAACAACTTTGAAGTGTTTAAGGTCCAGAGGACTAATGGTTATCCATGCTCTTTACTTCCTGGAAAAAAAAAAAGATGATGACTCAAGAGGCAGAAGTACATGTACAATTTTTTTTCAACATGATCAATATGGAAATTCTTTTTTGCTTGAATATACATATTTGTCACAAGGGTTTTTGTTGTTGTTTTTTCAAGGGAAGGGGTGGGAGATAAAAACAAGCTGAAAAAGTTTTTAAAAAGTTTTTAAAAAGCAATGAAAAGGGAAAGATCACTTTCATTTGGATGTGGGGAACCAGAGAAGTGGGCAACTTAGTTAGGTCTTGAAAGAAGAGAAGAATTACATCAAGAGGTCCTCTGAAGGCATGATGAGTCTTCCACCCAGACACATACACCTTATTTCTCCTTTTCTTGAGGAATCATAAAGCAGATCAGAGGATATATAAAGCAGTCTGGGGGATAGCTTGGGAGCTATCCTCCCACATATGGGCAGAATGACCCAGGTCATGTACTCTGTGCCCTCCCAGGGAAAAGGAGAGCAAATAATGTGTGTGCATGTGCATGTGTGTGTGTGTGTGTGTGTGTGTGTGTATAGCAAGATGCATATATTTTTTCAACCACAAATATAAATGTTGCAAATGGATTAAAATAATGGTTTCCACAATACTGTAGGCGCATTGTTTAATTTTGCAGTACAAAATATTTCCATCTGCCTGATGGTGTATTTGGCTTTGGGTTAGAGGCAACACTAAGCTTCTTCAAATTCTCTTTTGGGCCATAGCCATAAGCTGTTTTGGTTCCATATGAGCCCTATGGCTGCAGACTTCATGGCAGCTGCTACACAGCTTCCTCCTTCCCCCATCCCTATTTTATTCTCCTTCCTTCTGTTCCAGTCATGGCCTCAGGCACCGTGACTGGCTGCAACCAGTCAAACAGATAAATCATTTAGTCTGATTCTACATGCACTAATCAACCACTGCTCTGTACAGACAAGATATATAAGCTACATGAGTACACTAAGAAGGCCCTATAAGTCCTCACAGATCCTGCTTAGTAAGGAATCAAAGGAATGAAAAGAGTAAAATCCCCATGCATGACCCCAAGACAGGCCAATGACAGTACAAGTCACCATACCAGGTACAAAAGAGAAAGAAAAGATGACAAAGACATAGTACCATCTCTCAAGGAAAATAACATTAGATTGTGAGCTTCTTGAGGGTAAGGACTATCTTTTGCCTCTTTCTGTATCCTTAGCATTTAGCACGGAGCCTGGCACATAGTAGGCACTTAATAAATGTCTATTGACTGAGTGACTGACTTAAAGAACTTAAAATCAAGTAAAGAGGACAAAACCTATCCAAATCCTCACCATCCTTCATGACTCAGCACACTTCATATCTTTATAATGCCTTTATGATGGTATATCTCACAGAGATTTCTGTTTCTTTTAAACTCTCATAGCAGTTATTACCTATTATAGTCATGATTTCATACTGTCTTGTAGTGTTACTTATACCTTTATACATATATTTCCATTTCTTTTCTAGATTATGAACTGATCAAGCAAGGATTATATCTTCTATACAATACTTCTTTTGTATCCCCCATAACACCTAACTTACCTAGTACAAGTAATTTATAACACCTAGAACAAGTAATTTATAAGCATTCAATACCTATCTGTTGAATTAACAAAGTGTCCTTATACAAACAACTTCTCTGTTATCTTAATGGTTCTTTACATTAGTTGTTCTTGTTTCTGTTGTTGGGGTGGTGGTGGTGGTGAGGATTAAGTTCTCAAATTTGTACTCTGATGCCTTATTTTGGCATGGAGGCAAACTTGGGGTCTTGTAGGGTATGCCAACAAAGGCTAAACTCTGGGAAAATTTACCAGGCTGGAAAGTCTTCAAGGATTATCTCCAAAACAGATTATGCTTTCCAAAAACCAGTTAGGCTAAGGTTGAAGAAACACATGGCTAATATGGTGGTCATTTCTGATGAATTCTTTGGCCATGGCAACTCATGAAATAATTAAAATTTTTGAAGCTATCCTTAGTTTTGTGTGTTCCTCTTTTGCTTCTGCAGTAGCTAGGGCCATCTGGAAAAGGCTGGTGAAATTACTAATTATCACACAACTTTTAGGCCCTCTATAAGCATTAACTTGACAATTTGAATATTACTTGAGCTTGAGATGTACTTGTCTCCTAACTGCAGAAGATCTGGCACTTATATGGTCTGGATTTCATTTTATCTTATTATAGAACCCAATTCTTCTGTGGCCTCCATTCTGTTGAGCTCTGTGGTATTTATTTTTGGCTTTATATATTTTGCCTTCTGCTTGCTTTTGTGACTCCTTTTTCAAGTTGCCTTCATCTGGATCTGGCTCATACCAAAAAGGTATGTGGCCCTGCTATTAAATTTGTAGCACAAATAAACAGCTTGAAGGGATTAGAGGACTTATTCTATTTTGATTGCCATTTACATCTCTTCCTATTCACTTTTGAAAATTTCAATGTGTAACTTTGGGATTCTACCTCATACTCATAAGGTTGTCAAAAATAACAAAAAAGGAAAATGACAGTTATTGGAGGGGCTTAAATCTAAAAAATGAATCCTTTCAATTAATAATAGAGCATGAATTGGTTAAGCTTGTTTAGAAAATCATCAGGAACCGGGCATCCAGAGTCACTAAATTGTGCATCCCTTTTGCTTCAGCAATTCCATTACTAGATCAAAAGAGATCAAAGAAAAAAGAAAATAATTCATAAGTACAAAAATCAGCTTTTTTGTGATAGCAAAGAACTAGGAACTGTGGAGGTGTCTATCAAGTGACTGGATAACTAAATTATACTTTATGAATTTAATGGAACATAGTTTTCCTATAAGAAATGAAATGGATGTTTTCAGAGAAACCCAGGAAGACTTGGGTGACCTGATTCAGAATGCAGAATGAACACATAAGAACAATTTTATAATAACAATAATAATGTAAAGAAAAACAATTTTGAAAGACTTAAGAACCCGGATTAATGCTACAACCAATCACAATTCAAGAAGATTAATGATGAAGCATAGTTCCCATCTATTGACAGAAAGGTAGTGGATCCAAGATACATAATAACATGTACATTTTCCAGTATACTCAGTGTAGGAATTTGTTTTGCTTGACTATGAATATTTTTTACAGAGGCTTTTTTTTCCTAGTTTGGGGTAAGGTAGATAGGACAGGAAAAATTAAGTAGCAAAAAAGAAAGAAAGAAAGGAAAGGAAAGGAAAAAAGGAAAATAAAAGAGGGTAATTGAAGCATTTTAAAAAATGTGCAGAAACAAACAGAAGGAAGACCAGAAAGAATCACAAGGGGGCAGCTAGGTGGTGCAGTGGATAGAGCACTGGCTCTGAAGTTAGGAGGACCTGAGTTCAAATCTGGCCTCAGACCAAACACTTGACACTTACTAGCTGTGTGACCCTGGGCAAGTCACTTAGCCCCAATTGCCTAAAAAAAAAAAAAAGAATCACAGGCTAGGATGGCTTTGAAAATTTCCTGTTGAATTTATTAAAATTTTAAAATAAATGTAAGCAACACATAATGGAAATGCAAAGTTCATGTAAAATCCCCCCCCATCTCTGTCTCTGTCTCTGTCTCTGTCCCTCTCTCTTCTACTGTAGAGTTCCTTCAATCTATATTGTCTGGTATATATTCTCAAATGTATATTTCCTTGAATTTCTGTTTTGCTATTGATTTAGACAAGCGAGTTTCTTTACCATTTGCTATGTGGAACAGGTTTTTTGGGGGAAGGAAATCAAGCCTTGGATATAGAAATTAGGGTCCTCCTTTACCTATTAATTAGTAGGTGATGAGTTTAGCTTGAACCTAAAAATTATATCCCCTTGATTAATAATATTTAAGGAAGCAAATAGATTTTTAGAAGTTTAATTTATTTTAAATTTTGGGAATAAAATAAGCATTTCCATAACATAGTACAATTTAAAAAAAAGAATGATTGCAAATAAAACTGCAAAACTATTATGTACAACTTGTCATTCCTTTTAAATATATAATAAAGTTATCATGTAAATTTCCCCCCCAACCTTGAGATAGCTACCATTAGACACAAATCTGTGTGTGTATGTAAAATAATTTTATGCATATTTCTATTTCTCAGTTCTTTCTCTGGATGCAGATAACATATGTCTATAACATATATGTGTTTTAACATGTATTTAACATATATTCATATATTCTTTTTAGTAAATTTCAGTATTTATAATAGTCAAAATGACTTACTTGCTCAAAGTTGTTCTTTTTATTTATTTATTTTCTCACTTTTTAATTTTTTTGCTTCTTTTTTAAAAATTTTTTATTGATTCATTTATTTTTAGTTTGCAACATTTACTTTCACAAGATTTTGAGTTCCAAATTTTCTCCCCATCTCATCCCTCCCCCCGCTCCAAGATGGCATGCATTCTGAAAACCCCTTCCTCTAATCTGCCCTCCCTTCTATCTCCTGTCCCTTCTCTTGTACCCTTACCCTTAAATTTTCCTGTAGGGCAGGATAGATTTCCATACCCCATTTCTTATATATCTTATTTCCCAGTTGCATTTGAAAACATTTTTTAAACATTTGTTTTTAAAACTTTGGGTTCCAAATTTTCGCACTTCCTCCATCCCCTCCCACCCTCATTGAGAAGGCAAGCAACTTGATACAGGTTATACATGTGTAGTCATGCAAAACACTTTCATAGTAGTCATGTTGTGAAAAACTAAATATATATCCCTTAATCCTACCCCCCCATTTATTCTATTATCTCTTTGGACCCTGTCACTCCTCAGAAGTGTTTGCTTCTGATTACCCCCTCCCCCAATCTGCCCTCTCTCTATCATCCCCCTGCTCTCTTGTCCCCTTCTCCCTCCCTATTTTCCTGTAGGGTAAAATATATTTCTCATACCCAGTTGAGTGTGTTATTCCCTTCTTAAGCCAAATCAAATGAGAATGAGATTCACTCATTCCCTCTCACCTTTCCCCACTTCCCCTCCACTGTAAAAGCCTTTTTTGTCTGTTTTATGTGAGATAATTTAACCCATTCTACCTCTTCCTTTCTCTTTCTCCCAGTATAATCCTCTCTCACCTCTTACTTTTTTTCCTCCAGGTATCACTCCTTCATCTTCAACTCACCCTGTGCCCTCTATTAATCTATCTATCTATCTATATACATAAATGCATACATATAATTTTTTCCCTCCAACTATCCTAATACTGACAAAAGTCTCACAAGTTACAAATATCATCTTTCCATGCAGGCACGTAAAAAGTTCAACATTAATAAGTCCCTTATGATTTCTCTCTCTTGTTTACCTCTTCATGTTTCTCTTGGGTCTTGTATTTGAAAGTTGAATTTTCTATTCAGCTCTGGTCTTTTCATTAAGAATACTTGAAAGTCCTCTATTTCACTGAATGTCCATTTTTTCTCCTGATGGATACTCAGTTTTTCTGGGTAGGTGATTCTTGGTAGGTGATTTTCTTGCATCACTCTCATTTCTCTTCCCAGTTTTTCCTCTTCTTCTCTTACTTGCTTATCAAAATCCTTTTTGAGCTCTTCTCTGGCCTGGGACCAATTCATATTTTTCTTGGAGGTTTTGGATGTAGGAGCTTTAACTTTGTTGTCTTCTTCTTGATGTATATTTTGATCTTGTCACCAAAGAAAGATACTATGGTCTGACTTTTTTTTTTTTTGCACAGTTTGTTCATGATCCCAGCCAGTTACTTGAGTTATAAACTCTTTGTTAAGGTAGGGGTCTGCTTCCAGTGTGGAGAATGTACTGTCCCAAGCCTTGGGGTCTTGTGCAGCTGTTTTCAGAAATACTTCTAGGGACCTGTAAATTTTCAGTTCTTCCACGGTAGTATGATAAAGGGCGAGGTGTTTACTCCTTTGCTGGCCTGTGCTGTGGTCTGTGAGTGACCACAAGCACTCTTTTCTACCTTGGAACTATGAGGAGGATTTTCTCTCCACCACCACTACAAGTTCCACCCCATCAGCACTCCTCCTTGCCCTAGGATGGTTACCCAGAACTGTGACCTAGATCCAAGCATGGGCAAAGCAAGAAATTTCTGCCTCAGCACCAGCAAAGAGATCCTTGCAAACTCCCTCTGATCAGTCACTCAATTTACCCTCAGTCTGTGTGCCAGAAGCTCTGAAAGCAGCCAACACCCCAGGGTCACCCGTGGGATCTGGGGCTGGGACCAAGCTTCTCTCTCACCAGTCACAGATTTTTCCTACTGACCTTCTAAGTTCTATCTGGCATTTGTGGGTTGAGAAATCTGAAAACCACCACAGCTGCCTGTGATTCAGTCCCCTGAGGCCTGCTCCTGGTTCACTGAGGCCTGTTTTGCCTGCGCACCTATGCCAAACCACGTTTCTCTCCCCTCCCAGTGTGATATACCTTTTACGATGACCATCCGGGCTGTCTTGGGCTGGAAATTTGTTTCCCTCTGTCTTTTTGTAGCTCCTGCTGCTTAAGAATTTGTTTAGAGTCATTTTTTACAGGTATTTGGAGGGCTTTTGGGGAGAGTTCAAGCAAGTCACTGCTTTTACTCTGCCATCTTGGCTCCCTCAAAGTTGTTCTTAGAACAATATTGCTGTTACTATATACAGCATTCTCTTGGTTCTGCTCATTTCAGTCTTCATTATTTTGTGCAACTCCATTCATGCTTTTCTTTGCTTTTTTTTTACAGTGGTAAGAAGAGAAATACTTTAATCTGCCAGAATACAAAAATTATGAACCAGACACAGTAATCAGAATCAAAATGGATTATTTAAGTAGGACAAGTGATGATTGGAACAACTGGATACAAGTTATACAAAATTAAGATATATAGGCCATGAGCTATAAATGATAGGCAGAACAAAACTCAGTATGATTTTTGGAGGCAAGAGGTAGACATTTCAGAAACTTTAAACTGTAAAGTTTACAGAGAGACATAAACACTTCAAGAAAGTCCATGAATAATAATCAAACTACTTAGCCAAAAATATAACTTTTTACTATAATTCACACTTCTTAAACAAAGATAAATCAGTTGCAAACAGAATGAGAGACTCTCAGTATTTTAACCCGCACTCAATGGTTTATTTTTTTATTTTTTATTAATTTATTTTGAATTATCAACAATCACTTCCATAAGCTTTTGAGTTTAAAATTTTTCTCCCTCTCCCTCTTCACATCCCTCCCCAAGATAGCGTGCAATCTGACATAGGCTATACATATATATTCCTATTAAACATATTTTCACATTAATGATGCTATAAGTAAGAATTAGAATCAATAGGAGGAACCACCAGAAAGAGGCAACATAACAGAAGAAAAAAAAATAGCAAATAGTATGCTTTGATCTGCATGCAAACTCCATAGTTTTTTCTCTGGATGTGGATAGCATTTTCCAACATGAGGCATTTGGAGATGTCTTAGACCCTTGTATTGCTGAGAAGTGTTAAGTCTATCAATATTAGTCATTGTACTAATGTAGCTGTTACTGTGTACAACATTTTCCTGGTTCTGCTCATTTCACTCAGCATCAGACCATACAAGTCTTTCTAGGTTTTTTCTGAAATCAGCCTGTTTATCATTTCTTATAGCACAATAGTATTCCTTTACATTCATATACCACAACTTGTTCAACCATTTCCCAATTGATGGGCATCCTCTCAATTTCTAATTTTTTGCTACCACAAAAAGAGCTGCTATAAACATTTTTGTACATGTAATTCCTTTTCCCATTTGTATGATCTTTCTGGGATGTAGCCCTAGAAGTGCTATTGCTAGATCAAAGGGTATGCACATTTTTATAGCCCTTTGGGCATCATTCCAAATTGTTCTCTAAAATGGTTGTATCATTTCACAACTCCACGAACAATGCATTAGTGTTCCAATTTTCTCACGTCTTCTCCAACATTTATCATTTTCCTGTTTTGTCATGTTGGCCAATCTGATCAGTGTGATGTGGTACCTCAGAGTTGTTTTGATTTGCATTTCTCTAATCAATAGTGATTTAGAGCATTTTTTTGATGTGACTATAGATGACTTTAATTTCTTCATCTCAGAACTGGCTATTCATATCCTTTGACCATTTATCAATTGGGGAATGACTTGTATTCTTATAGATTTTACTTGATTCTCTATATATTTTAGAAATGAGGCCCTTTTTAGAGAGACTGGTTGTAAAAATGCTTTCCCAATTTTCTACCTTCCTTCTAATCTTGTTTGCATTGGCTTTGTTTGTGCAAAAAACTTTTCAATTTAATGTAATCAAAGTTATCCATTTTGCTTTTCTTAATGTTCTCTGTCTCCTGTTTGGTCATGAATCCTTCTGTTCTCCATAAATCTGATAGGTAAACTATTCCTTGCTCTCCCAGTTTGTTTACAGTATCAGCCTTTATATCTAAATCATGAACCCATTTTGACTTTATTTTGGTATATGGTGTGAGATTTTGACCTATGCCTAGTTTCTGCCATATTCTTTTCCAGTATTCCCAGCAGTTTTTGTCAGAGTTAATTCTTATCCCAGAAGCTGGGGTCTTTGGGTTTATCAAACTATAGTCATTGACTACTGTCTCTTATATACTTAACCTATTCCACTGATCCACTGCTCTATTTCTTAGCCAGTACCAAGCAGTTTTGATGATTGCTGCTTTATAATACAATTTAAGATCTGGAATGGCTAGGCCACCTTCCCCTGCATTTATTTTCATTAGTTCCTTTGATATTCTGGACCTTCTGTAATTCCAAATGAATCTTGTTATTATTTTTTCTAACTCTATAAAATAATTTTGGTAGTTTGATTGGTATGGCACTGAATAAGTAAATTAGCTTAGGTAGAATTGTCATTTTTATTATATTAGCTCGACCTACCCATGAGCAACTGATGTTTTTTCCAATTATTTAGATCTGACTTTATTTGTGTGAAAAATGTTTTGTAATTGTGTTTATCTAGTTCCTGGGTTTGTTTTGGTTAGTGGACTCCTAAATATTTTATAATGTCTACAGTAACTTTAAATGGAATTTCTCTTTCTATCTCTTGCTGTTGGGCTTTGTTGGTAACATATAGAAATGCTGATGATTTATGTGGATTTGTTTTATAGCCTGCAATTTTGCTAAAGTTGTTTATTATTTCAAGTAGTTTTTTGTTTGATTCTCTAGGATTCTCTAAGTATATCATCATATCTTCTGCAAAGAGTGATAGCTTTGATTCTTCTTTGCCTATTCTAATACCTTCAATTTCTTTTTCTTCTCTTACTGCTAAAGCTAACATTTCCAGTACTATCCATGTTTTTCTAAGGCCATCAAGTTCATAGTTTCTTATAGCACAGTACTAATCTATTATAATTACATACTATAATTTGTTCAACCATTCCCCAATTGACAATTGACAGGCAACCCTGCAACTTCCAGTTCTTTGCCACCACAAAGAGAGCTACTATAAATATTTCAGAACATACAGGTTCTTTTCCTTTTTCCCTAATCACCTTTGGAAATAGACCTAGTAGTGGTATTGCTGGGTCAAAAGTATAACCAGTTTAATAACTCTTTGGGAATAATTCTAGATTACTCTCCAGAATGGCTGGATTACTTCACCATTCCACCAACAATGAATAAGTGTCCCAATTTTTCCACACATCCTCCAACATTTGTCACTTTTCTCATAAATCATTTTAGCCAATATGATAGGTGTAAAAGGATATCTCTAGGTTGTTCTAATTTGCACTTCTCTAATTGATAGTTATTTAGTGCATTCCTTCATATGCTTATAAATTGTTTTGATTTCTTTCTCAGAAAACTGCTTGTTAATAGCCTTTGACTATTTGTCAATTGAGGAATGACTCATATTCTTATAAATTTGACAAAATTCTTTATATATTTGAGACATGAGACTTTTATCTGAGAAGCTACCTGTAAATATTTCCCCCAATTTTATGTTTTCCTTCTGATCTTGACTACATTTATTTGTACAAAACCTTTTTAATTTAATGTAATCAAAATTATCCATTTTATACCTCATTCTTCTTTCTATCTCTTGTTTATTCATAAATTGTTTGCTATCCTTAAGTATGTATATATACATGTATATATGTGTGTATCAGATATAATTATATCTAATTAGTTATAATTTTAGCCAGGTACCCCTTCTCTCTTAAAAGAGAAGAGTGGTCAGCTGCTGACTCCAACCTATTGCTTCCTCTCCTAGAAGTGATTAAAGTTTCCCTTGCAGAAAGGTTGGGGAGACACACCTAGAGATGTCTATTCTTGTTTCCCTGCAAGCCACACCAAGCCAGTCACATATTATATTATATATGGAAATTCCCCCTTTATTAAGTTCTGAATAAAGAAGAAAAAGAAAAAAATGAAAAATATCTGTTCTTCTTTCAGATGCCTCAACATGTGAGACCACCTTTGGGTTACTGGCGAAATTGATGTCAAAGGTTCTGATAAGAATGCTGCATTCATTTCACGGAACATGTGGTCATTTCCTTCTGCAGTGTTCATGATAAGCATTTACAAAAAGATTACCTTGGATACAATAGTTAATGTGCCAATATCTGATATAGAGAATGAAGAAACAGGAAAATTCTATAAAGACATTGATAACATCTTATAAATTAAATCAAAATACAATTTAATATTTGACTTCAATTCAAAGTTAGACTTATAGAACATAAAATATATTGAAAAACATGCTGTAAGCATAAGAAATGAGAGAAGTCACAGGCTTGTAAACTATATAAAAGTCTCCAAAATGTGTAACAAGTAGAGTTGAAAGACTCTGTACATAGCAAGCACCAAATAACATAATCAAATAATATCAAATATGCAACTGATTATACAATGACAGGAAATGATGGTAGATGGTCAAATCATTTCTGAATCAGAAATTTATGTACAGTTAGTCTTAGGGCAAAGTCAAATTGATACCCAATTAGATGAAAGAATAAAAATGGGAAGAATATATTACCCTTATTCAAGATAAATCCAAACTGATCTATTTAAACAAGTGGTTAGTGTTGAAAAATGGGAACCAGATATACAAACAAACATCAAGCATCAACTTTGTCATTAAAGAGAAGAAAGTTAAGTATGGAATAACATATATCCTAAATTTTGAGAGCTGATCTCAAAGGGATAAAAGCAAGCAATGTATTAAAATTCTTCATGGGAAGATAGCTCAGGAGAGATTGGAAACTCTCAAGAATGAAATTCAGAATCCATAATGGAAGCTAATTTAATGGCAAATGGAGGGGTGGGGTGGGGGAGTTGTCTAAATAGATCAATATGGATACATAAAGAATTCACTAGCCAATTTAGATTAAAAAATACAAACATATAGGAAATAAAAGCAGGTAATAGATGATGAAAAAGTATGGCATAGTATTGTTACTGGGTAGTAAAACTTTAGAAAGAACTGAAGCTGCCTTACATCACAAAGGGCAAAAAAAGTTTTTAACCTACATTGAGGAATAAAAAGGTTCCAAGAAGAGTTGATTGATGGTCACAAAGGAAAAAATAACATTATTTGACGATAGAAGGAAGGCAGAGTTTCTCATTTCTTATTCTGATTCTGTTTTCTCTGTCAACAAGAACGGCCTTTGCATTGAAAAAAAAATGGGCCAAAAATGGCTAATGTAGAGTTGATAGCCAAGATAATTAAAGAGATGGTAACAGCTCTATGTGGAATTAGAGAATAAATTCAATATTGGAGGAGAAATTCTGTCCAAATTTTCAAAAAAGGGAAGAAAATAGTCTGAAAATTGTAAGCCAAGGAGTTTGACTTCATTTTCAGAGAAATTTCTTGAACCCTCTCAAACCCTCCTCTACAAGTCTTTTAATAAAGAGGTGAATGAATGTCTAAATTTAACCACAAGGTGGCGCTGCTAGCCACTATCCTAATCAATCAGAAGGCTGGGGAAATGGATGTCTCTATAATAACAATGGGGGTATGCAATCCATTCTATCAGGTAGAAGTGGCAAAGAAGTACTAAGTTTTTTATAATTCTCAGATAATGGATAGCTTTCTCTTCATCTCCTCCACCTCTTGTCATGGGACAGTGATAACTTTCTACCCAATAGGGGTATAGATTATTTGGGATTCTGTCAAACCCCTTCTTCCTTATATTGCTATGGTTCCTGACTTCTAGACACATAACATTGACATAATGATGTTAACTTCCCACAGAAACAAACATACTTGGATTCTGTATATAGTTGTTTTACTCTTATAAAAACAATGAATAATAAAAATGAAAATGAACAGCTGTGAATTCACTGCTCTCTTGGAATCTGGTAGTCATTTGTCTGTGCAGAAGTTATTTTGAGGCTAAAAAATAATGGCTAACATTTGTATAACACTATAAGATTTGCAAAGTACTTCATAAATATGATCAGATTTTATCCTGTAAGGGGATATATGGTTTATTTTGTGTCACATGTAGATTGTGTGTCCATATGAGTCTGTCTACATGTCACTTGAAGGGAGATGTGTGACTACTGGACTAGAATGAATAATAGATAGATAGATATAGAGGGTGTAGATATACCATATTTTACTGCATAATAGGCACCATCACATAATTGCCTCACCATTTTTTTTCAGTCCAAAAATTGGTTCATAACTTCTCATCTCGTAATCATCACATGGCATAATTCTATTCATCATGCCACTTAAAAGGTAAACAGAGTAGCAATGTATTCACCTGTGGCATATGGATACACATTTATCTCTTGCACGTTGTGATCTTTGAGCCTAGAATTCTCAGTACATATGCATTGTCTATGTATTTCCAAAAGCTGACTTGCAGGGGTTGGTTAGAGTGCTGCAATACTAGTGGTACTCTCATCAGCCCAATGAAGATCCATAGGTGCAAGGGGAGCAGGTGGCAGGCAATGCTGCCATGAGTAAGTCATGTGATAACGTAAGACTTACATCTTCCTGTGCTAGCTAAATTATACAGTTGGTCCAGCAGGGATACATTAATGTGTGAAACATTTCTTTCTTATTATAGGTACATACAAAAACTATTCTGTGGGCTTCAAGCTGAAAGTGATTGTGTTCACTGAACAGCATGGAAACAGATCTGCAGAAAGATAGTTTTCAGTGAGTTAAAAGTTGGTGTGGAAACTGGCAGAAACTAAAAGACAAGTTAATACCAGCACAATTTTTTAAAAAAGCTTCACATAATGGTCGCACCCCACTTCTTTGCAAAAAAAAATTAGATAAAATCTGATACTATTATGTGGTGAAATATGGTAGGTAGATAGATAGATAGATATAGATATAGATATCTCTCCACATACTTTCCATGTGGGGGAGGGTGTGGGTGTGCATGTATATACACACATACTCTTAAATATATATGTAATATTAAATAAATATGTTAAATATATATTAAATAAAATGTACAAATTATATACATATGTATGTGTGTATGTGTATATATGTACATAAACATACATATGTGGATATGTATATATATACACACAACCTTAAATATTGATAGCCTAGGGTCTAGGGAAGATAATTTTTAGGTTCTGCCAAGCTATATATCCAAGTCTCATCTTCCCACCAAAATCTAGCTCTATAATGAATGCAAATATCAAAGAGCAAATAAAACCTTTTATCCAAGCTGATTGCAAATAGAAATCACTGAAGGTATACAGATAAGAACACATACCACACAATAAGTATATTAAATAAGGTTTCAAATTGGGAATAATATATCCCAACTCAAACAAGAGAAAGTCCTGCATCTTGAGGGAAAATCTTCAGAGTCTCTGGTGTTGCAAGATGGGGATAAGGGAATGATGGTATTTTCAGGTCTTGTACATGTTGGATTCTTCTCAGAATATTTTTCACCCCTCATGGACCTGAAGAGTACCGCATGTCTTCCTTTTTGAAGTTAGAAGGAGAAGATCAATATCTCTCTTGATAATGAATAATCAATCAAATACTTTCTATCAATGAAGATTATCCTATACAAACAAGCTTCAAGGTACAGGTCACAATTTTAGAAGGTAGATACAGCTAGGTGGCACTCTGCTAAGCCTGGTGGCAGGAGGACCTAAGTTCAAAGTCAGCCTCTGACACTTACTAGCTATGTGACCCCAGACAAGTAACTTAACCCTGTTTGCCTCAGTTTCCTATCTGTAAAATGAGCAGGAGAATAAAATGGCAAACCACTCTAGTATCTTTGCCAAGAAACACCCAAAGGGGTCATGAAGAGTCAGACATGACTAAAGCAATTCAACAACAACAAAGGTAGTATTTATAATTCTTCCTATTTTGTAGATGAGGAAACTAAGGCATACAAAGGTTTAAGTGACTTGCCCAAGATCATACAACTAGTAAGTATCTGAGGCTAGATTTTAACTCAGGTCCTCCTGACTCCAGGTCTTCCAATATTTCTAAAGCACTGACTTCTCTTGCTTTCAGTATGTAAAGGAGGGTATGCAATACAACACATTTTCCTTTCAATGTTCAATCTACGCGTCCAGTTGAACCAGACCTCAGATATTTAGGAATTGGGACTCACAAGTTCCCATAGCATAGGGAATGCATCCCATAAGAATTAAATTTAAGTCACAAGTTCCCGTGACCAGGGCTTTTTTCAATGTTAGCTAATCTGTTGATGGTAAGGGGCAAATAATCTACAAGTTTTAGTGGATCAAAAACTCATATGTTTTTAAGTATATGAGTATATATATCAAGTATATAGGAGGAATCAGAGATTTGGTATGTTGGCCCTAGAAGGAACAACTAGGAAAAATTAGTAAAAGTTACAGAGAAGTATCTCTAGGTTTTATAACAGGAAGCAATTTGAAAGTGGAATGGGCTCTCAGATGATAGGGTTTTCCCTTGTTTGAGGCCTTTAATAAGAGAGTAAATGACTTTTTGTTCAATATGTTTTACTGTGGATAGTTTTTGAGGTATGGGTTGTGGGAGAGGGCCAGTGAGGTTCCTTCCAACTCTGAAATTCTGAATTAGGACCTCTATGAGAACTATGAATACAGGAAAAACAAAGAGGATGAAGAATGCTTGCTGTCCTAACCTTTTGTCTCCAAAGTTGGGGCCATGGTCTAAACATAAAATGAGATTATTAACCACTTTTGTATTGTTTCCAATACAAACACACCTATCCACATCCATCAATCCTTTCTTTACTCCCTTCTTCCCTCTGTTGTGCAAGATCCCCTGCTTGGAAACAAGTATTAGTCTCATAGGGTAATTATTGACCCCACTTTTTCCCTCCCATCGTGTTATAGCTGCAGCAGCTTCCACATTGGAAGGCAGACTCTATGTTTTGGGGAAGTGGCCATTTAAGTAAGAGCCCTGCCTCCTTCCTTTTCACTTTGGGTAGGACAGAACAAATCAGACAGGAAAAGTAGGGAGGAATGGAGTGTGAAACTGCCTCTACCTAATGCAGATTGACCTATTGCTTTTAATTCATAGATATATAATCAGAGAATTACCTAGGGGCACAGAGTGGTTAAGTGACTGGCCCACAATCACCAAAAAAAAAAAAAACCAAACTATATCAGATGTGGGATTTAAACCCAGATCTTCCTAGCTCAATAGGCCATCCCACTGTCCTCTGTGCCAGTGGAGTATGGAGTGACCCAAACCAGATTAAAATGTCATTGGGAAATGCTTAACAAAAATGAAAAAAACACACACAATAGAATGCAGATAATGTTAATTTGTCATTTTATAAGTCAACTTGTGGCTTGTTGTTGTTTAGTCTTTTCCCACTCTTTGTGACCCCTTGGACCATACTGCCAATGGGGTTTCCTTGGCAAAGATACTAGAGTGGTTTGCAGCAAACAGTGGCTAAGTGACTTGTCCAGGGTCACACAGCTAGTAAGTGTCTGAGGACAGACTTTAACTCAGCTCTTTTGATTATAGGCCCAGTGCTCTATCCACATGCCTCAGTATGTGGCTTTCAGGGACCCATTTTTATTTGACTTTGATACCACTTCTTTATGCTATGCTACCTATCTAATGAATATAGTCATTCAATTTTTTTTTAATTCTTCATTTCACATTTTCTAGCCAATTACAGAATGGGGATAGGTATTTGGAGTCCCCCTGGCTACAGTCTACTGCTGTGTGATCTTAATGTCACACCTAGGTCTCAAATTCCCTCCAATTTGAAAGCTTTAGGTGAAATCCATGTGGCCCAGTGGTTAAATACAAGCATTCCTTGAGAAGTTTGAGTCTAAACAGTAAAATTCTTCTGTTGTAGCAAGGAAAGGGAGCAGGGGGATGAAATGTTAGATTAGTAAGATTAAATGAACACTACACAAAAGATGCATGGCTTCACCAAAGAATGAAGCAGCCATGATTAAAATAAATAAATGGTAACCAGAGCTATAAAACTATGAACAGAAAAGAAAAAAGAAATAAAAGGTCCCTGTTCTCAGGAAATGACAAAATGATTGCTGCATTGGTAAAATGCTAGATGCCATTTTCTCATCTGTAGGGTGAACGATTTGGCCTAGAAGATTTCTAATCTCCCTTCCCACTCAAACATTCTAAATATGTTCATTCTGTTGTCATATGCCACACAAAAGTATAATCTATTATAAGCAGCACATACTCTTGAACATGTGGCTCCTTAGTTCAGTCAAAGCATAGGGGGTAGGGCAAGTGTGTTCACATATTCTTCAAGTACTGTCTCTTTTTAAAGTTTAAATGCATAGGACCACACACATTAATATGACATGCTGTGTGACTTGTATATTGGTAATGGGTCTTTGGGAAGCTTCTGAAAACAAAAATCACAGAACTATGCAGTTGCCATGGGAACTGCATTTTAATAAGGTGAAATTTCCAGTTTGGTAGAGTTGAACAACTAATAATGTTAGCTCCCAATGATACTGAAATGGTGGTATCAGGAAGGGTCAGCATGAAATACAGAGTTAAAATTGATCCAGCCCAGCATCCATTTTTACTGCAAGTATAAGATTTAAAAAGCCAATAAAAGAAATTATTAAAATGGTTATCATTTCCCCATAATACCAATATCATAAAGCATTAACATTGAAGATATGTCAATTTAAAGCTTATTGTAGTTCTACTGTGCGGAAATGTTAGACTGTGAACAAAAATACTCCATCTCCCGAGTTTTCACTGCATGAAATTTCCTAGTGGTTGAGTGGGTTTATAAAAATCACAACACCTGCTATTTATGTCAAGCTTCCCAAAGTGTGCTATGAGCCATGAAAGTTTTAATTCAGGGCTTGTGTTTGGAAAGAAAAAGAACTGAAATAGTTCTCCTGCATATTCACCTACTCAATTCACTGGATCAGCCCCAACAGCTTCTTTTCATTTCCATTTTCTACTTACCTAACCTATTGACCAATTGCATATCATCTTCGCCTATCTATCCCAATTGTTTTAGAGCAAAGATGAACTGCCCATTACCTTCATCTTTCCCTGGGGATTTGATATTCTCAGGACAAGCAGGAGCCCGAGCAGGGCATCACTGATTTGAAGGTGCACCTTAAATGAGTGTCTTCCTGGCATGGGGCAAATATAGGGACTGCAAACCCTGAGTGGGGAGTACCCACTAAAGGATCATTTAGACAAAGATAACAGGAGGACTATGAATCAGACCCAAGGAATGAGAACTGTACATAGGGTTAGGAAAAGGACAAAGACAGGAGAGGTTACACAAAAGGAAAAGTAGAGGCAGAAAAAAGAAAGTCAGGAGAAAAGAAGATAGATATCAAAATACTTTTAATCTTTTTTCCACATAATATCCTTTCAAATACTTTGCTCCCTGTTATTTTTTTTCTTTTCTGAGCTAAATATTTCTAGTCTCCTTTCCAACTATTCACTATATGATATAGTTTCTATGACAGATTTCCTAGTTTCCTTACCACTAGGATTATACTCTTTTGGACATGACCCAAAACATCAATGTCTTTCTTAAAATACGGCCACTAGGACTGAATATAGAATTTCATACATCATCTGACCAGAAGACAGTACAGTAGGAATATAAATTCTGTTCTTTTGAGCATCATGCTTCTATTAATTTCAACTTAAGATCACATTAGCTTTTTGATTGGCATGTCACACTTTTGACTCATATAGATCAAATAGTGCAAGAAAACATAATTTGTATGTTGTCTAATCACACTTTCTCCACCTTATAGAGTTGATTTTTTTAACACATATGTAGGACTTTACATTTATTTCTGCTTAATGTCATCTTACTAAATTTGGTCCATTGTTGTAGCTGAATGAAATTTCTTGGTTTCTGAATAAGTCACCAATGTGTTAGCTATGACTTCAAGTTAATTCCAGAAGCACTTTGTCTACATTTATGATTGTTTTCCTTTCTAAGTAGGCATAAAGCCTCCTTTCCGTAATATATTTTGGAATGTTCTCAGGAACTGAGGTCAAACTCACCAGCTAGAAGAATGCCCCCTTCCTTTTTAAAAATGGGAACGTTAGCCTCTCTCTTGATCTGTGACATTTTTCTCATTCTTTATGATGTTTCAAAGATCATTGACAAACATTCAGCAATCACATCTACAAGTTATTTTAGTATCATTCTATGTAATTTGGGTTGCTTTAATGACCTGAGATTATTGTAGAAAGTTATAGTACATACCTGCTACCAGAGGGACATGGGTAAATGGTGTGTGTGCTGAATGTGTTAATGGTTTTAATTAACCATGATGCACACACACACACACACACACACACACACACACACACACACACACAC
>NW_020954590.1:102759105-102838183 GCF_900497805.2 Vombatus ursinus
CACACACACACACACACACACACACACACACACACACACACACACACCCCTCACTACCAAGGAGTAAAACAGTAGGGAGAATGGGAACAGAGTGAATGGCTCTACTTTTATGGCAATGATTTTGGAGGGCTCAGAATTTTCCCCAGATTCCTTCTTGGGGAGGGAGGAAGAGGAATGTATCATCCCTGGCCCTCCCCCTGTGAGTCTGCACAGAAGATAGAGGAGAATTAAGGTTGTGAGAATGGTGGCACACATGTAGGTATCATGATGGATGTACTCCTCAAAATAACTGTTGCTCTCCAAAAGTGTCCTTGTGGCAAAATCTGAATTAGCTTTTTGTATCTTTAACTATTAGACAAAATTTCAGGCAGATACAATATTTAACAGTTTAAACTTCTGCCTTATATCCTTGATTCTAAAACTTCTTTGAGGAAGAGTTGTAACTTTGTCAGTCATTGAACTTTTCAGACATTTATTTTTCTGTCCAAAGATGAAATCTTTGAAAACCTAATGGAAAACAAAACAAAACAAAACAAAACTTCTGTTGTAACTTGTTACATTGTGGAGTACCTATGGAAAGAGAGAGGATATTGCCTGATGGTCTCCCAGGCTTTAAAAACCTAGAGTTTCTCTACTGTGTAAGTCCATGAGGGATATAAAGAAACAGAAGAATTGCTGTAAGAAGCATCTTGAACTCGTCATCTAAATATAAGGACCCCATGGGCCAAAGCCTTATCAAATGTAGAGAAGTGAAAATAGGTATTTTTCTATATAAATAATAGCTCAAAGATTCTCTGTTCACTTTAATACACGTATTTCAGTCTTACTTTCAAAATGACTCACTTTTAAATGTAAACACTATTTTTTGTATAATGGCAATTGTGAAAAATCATTCATTAAAAAATGGAAAACTAATCACCCAACTTGCTGCTGGGAACCACTGATAAGTAAAATGATTACCTAATTGGCAAGTGTGGCTGTGTGGCAAATATAAGGTAAAAAGTGAGAAATGGACAATGTCCCCAAAATGAATTTTAAGTGGAACATTTTTTCTAAAACCTAAATCATAGAATATTTCATATAGAAGACCAAGTAGTTATACCCCCTCATTTCAGAAATGAGAAAACTGAGGCCCAGTATCTTTTATTCTCAATCTATTAGTCAACATTCCTCACCACCTACTCTGCAAAACTTGAAAATCTGGGGGAAGAAAAAGAAAAAAATAACATGTCTCTGTCCTTGAGAAACCCCAGTCTGGTAAGGGAGAGAAAACAAGCATAAATTATTGTAGAAAAGAACACAAAGATGACAGATATATAAGAGATAGACAGAGACAAGCTGAAAGAGAGAAAAAATAAAATTTTAATATTTAATATTTAATAATATTTTAATAAGAGTTAGAAGGAAACTTAGAGATCATTTGACCCAAGCTCCTCTTTTTAACAGCATTGTGTCTTTAGTCATCACACGTTTTGGGGGGCCCAGAAATTGCTAAGGTAGCCTCTGCCCCAAAGTCCATTGTATTAGACTCTTTCCTCATTGGTGGCAATGTATGCCCTGCTTTGCTGGAGGAGCCAGGAGGAGTTGCCCAGAGTGAACGAGCTCCCGCTTTCTTCAGACTTCTCTGGGACCCTTCAGCCTTTGAGTAGCTTCAGGCACTTCTGTCTGCCAGTTTCAAGAAGGAAGATGGAAGAGGCCAACCCCAGTTCAGATTGCTGAAGCAAAAGACTTTGGGAAGATATGAAAGGAGCTGGCAGTTTCTGTCATGTCACAATTCCCAGCTTGCTACACTACAGACTGGAGAGCTTCTCTTTGGGTGAGATGTGGGACATTTTCTCTCTTGGTTGAGCTGTTACCTCACTCCCAATGGGAGAGCTCCTTTACTCTGTATTATCAGATATATATCCTCCTATGTATACCTGCTCTGATTTTTATTTGCTACAATTTGGATAAATGGGTTTCTTTGATATTGGTTATGTGTGTTTGTTGTAGAACTGGTATTTTATTGGAAAGGGGTCAAATTTTGGATATAGAGCTTGTGGTTCCCTTTCTGCACAGTATCAGAAGTAGACTGAACTTAATTATATGCTCTAGACTATAATATTTAAGGGAGCAGATAGATATAATTCTGCTCTAGTACCTCTTCTCTCTAAGGAGAACAAAGCAGCCTATAGCCCCAACTTCCTGCTTCCCCTCCTGGTAGGAACAAAATTCTCCCTTGGAAAAGGATGGAGAAAGAAGAGGCTAGAGATTCTCTTCTAATACCCTGTGAGCTACACAGACACTTTCGACGCTGTGAGTGAGAGGACAACCTCTTGCTACATGTGGGGCCTTACTCTCTACACTAATGAATAGGATGACTGTAATCAAATAGCCTTAGTATATGAAGGCTTCATGGAGGAAGTTCTTTATATAACAACAAACATTTATTTAGTACTTACTACATACAGGTACTGTGTTAACTGTTAGTTATACAAATCAAAGTGAAAAGAAAGAGTTTCTGCCCTTGAGAAGCTTACATTCTAATAAGGGAAGATAATACACAAAAGGGAGCTGAAAAGCAGGGAGTAGAGAGAAAGCACAGTGGCAGTCTGGAGAGTCCAAAGTACAGATGGAGTAGGCCAGGAATGAAGCATGCCTATCCTGGACCCATCCCTAAAACGGAAGGCCCAGGAGTCATCATCAATGGGAGCAGTGGGTTGTAATGGTGGAGGGATGTTCCAGGCTGACCCACGGACAAGTCAGTTAACCCTGTTTGCCTCAGTTTCCTCATTTGTAAAGTGAGCTAAAGAAACAAATGACAAACCACTCCAGTGTCTTTTTCAAGAAAATTCTGCATAGGGTCAAGAAGAGTCAGACATAATTGAAACAAGTGAACAACAACAACTTGTCTATTATAGGTTGTCCTCCAAATGGGTACTGTGAAAAGTAGGATAAGTTATATGGTTTGCAGAGTTTTTGAACCTGAGATCTGTTAACTTTTTTATAACTGTATTTTAATAGTATGCATTTAAAAATTATTCTGAGTAGGGATCCACAGGCTTCACCAGAATGCCACAGGAGTGCATAACACAAAAAAGTTTAAGAATCCTTTGTTAGTGGAGAGAGAATCTTATCTGGAGAGAGGAGAGATATTCATTTCACTCTGGCCTCCAATACTAGCTCTGTGACCATCATCAAATCACTTAACCTTTCTAAACCTCAGTTCCCTTATCCCTACTTGCTTTTGTCTTTAGTCCACATAGTCATATGTAAAACATATGCATGTTTTCTTTCATATATATCATATATATGTAGTGTGTGTACACATACATGTACATGTATACATATACATACAGATATACATACACACTTACACTCTTTGAGGGTGAGGTCTGTTTCAATTTTTTTTTGTATTTTCAGAGCCCAACACAATGCCTAGAATATAGCAAGCACTTAATAAATACTTATTTATTGATTGAACTGTACAATTTTGATGATAATACTCATTTATAAGTCTCAAAGAGAATTCAAATAAAGTATTTTGCAAACTTTATCAATTTAAACTGTTATTTTAGTCTCTGCTCTCATGAATACTTAAGGATAGGGACATAAGGATAAGACAAGTATAAAACTAAGTGCATAAAAGATACTTACACAAGGCTGAATATAATATGTCCTAAAAGAAGTATGAATGAAGTGCTTATAGGTATATGGGAGAAGGTGAGATTGCAACAATCTACCTTACATAAGCACTCAATGAGAGAAAGATTTATTTTAATCAGTTGGAGGGAAAGGACAGAAACTGGCAATAGTCAATATTGCTGTGTTTGAGTTGTTTTCAAGTTGAGCTAATAAGCACTTCAGTTTGTGACTCCACTCTTCTTGTTAAACATTTATTGTGATCAATTGTGCTCCAGGGGCAAAGACCCATCTGGCCATCGGGCAGAGTTTAATTTAAGAGATGGCATCACGGTTTGAGGATTAAAATGTAAAGATCTTCTGTCTGTCAGAGAATGACACGATTGAGCATTAAACAAATTTGCCTCACCCTTTCTATCCTTCTTCTAAATAAAGGCTTATGATCAGACTAGGAAATGAATAAAATATCAGATCTCTGTATTGGTAGATAATTATCACAACCAATTTTCTTAACTCCATTAAGATGAACAACGTGTTTTCAGAACATAAAATCAGCACTATGATGACCAGATATTGGTCCAATGGAACTATACAAATGGCTCCTGGTATGTGAGTATATACTTACAAACTCTTAGAGATAAAATAATTTGAAGGATAAAAAAGACTGTTTTACTATATTGAAGTACAATGAAAAATCCCTCATCTAAAAAGATTATTAGATGAAGAATTATTATTTCTAAGATAAGGGGCTCCATTTTGATTGACACATCACTTAGCCTGTGTCTATGTGCTCCAGGCCAAAACCATTACAGTAATGGAACAATTACAATCAATTTTTGGTCTAGTGGATCAGGTGTATTCCCAGGAAACAATGGCACAGTAGAAGTACCTAATTTTTATCCCTTGTCTCTGGCAATCATGTCATTGGAGAAATGAATCACAGTTGCCTGGCTTAAATTCACAAGTAGGTTATATTCGCAACCATTCTCTAGAGGTTCAAATGCATAGACCCAGGTTTAGTTAAGGCCCAACAGAAATTGAAACAAAAGCTTGATTAAAATAGACATCCAATCTGGATAAGCCAGGACACACACACATTCAGACCCATGCACACCCATACACATTCTCTTTTCACCCACCATAATAAACACCGTTTTTCCTCAATAGCAGAATTTGGGGAGCAGAGTTATGTTAATAACTTTCATGTTTTCTCTGGGTGGCATGCATATTTACAAGTCAGGTGTATTCTTTCCCTGTTTCTAATCCAATATCTTCCAGCCCAAATTTCATATATCTTTTGAACATTCACATTCTATGTACCAAACAAAAATCCCTTTCTGCATGCTGTTTCCTTTCCTTGTGGAACAGTTTATTCCAAATCCAGGCCTTTTTATCCCAAACATTTCCCTTTTCATATTCATTTAACCTTTTTTTGAGTACAAGAAATATCAGGGTTTTTTTTTTTCCTTTTTCACAGGTCACACAACTGCTTGTTTTCTTGTTGCTTATATTAAATATTCTTCTCCAGACATCCTCTTAACAGCCTTGCAAGTCATCTTGTCACTAAACTAAAAACCATGCCCTGGTTTTAATCTTTTTGTTTCTGGTACATTCTCCCTGGAACCCTGTTTTCCTAATTGGTGACTATCTCACCTGGTTGGCTGTTTCAGGCAGGCCCCAGACCTACTTTGCTTCATTCTCATCCTTTTACTTTTACTTCATTCTCTACTTCACATCCTCTTGCCAGCCTCACCAACTTTGATTCCATACATATATCTTCACTCTCCAGGTCTCTCCCCCACCTGCAGGTCTGGAATCACAATCAAATCAACTCTGACATAGTTCCTCTCACCTTCCCTATAACTTTTCAGACCAAAGTATCCCTCCCCGGCCAGGACTCCATTTTATATACTGTCTCTTACTCCACTAGAAAGTAATCTCTTTAGTGACAAGGACTGCCTTTATTTTTGTATTTGCATCCCAAGCACTCAGCATAGTACTTGGACTATCTTAAGCACTTAATAAATGCTCATAAATTCATTCATTCATCAATGCTTTAGGTGTGTCCACTTAAAATTCATAAAAGGTAGACAGGGTCTCAATTACTGTCTTTGTACTTATCTTGGCAAATAGCTTCTTACTATTCATTCCTATTTAGTCCTTTCCAATTCAAAGATGATTCTTCTTGGCAAACAGAACCAGTATTGAGTAGTTCTGCCTTCTCCTCATCGTAATTTATTATTGTCCAACATACCCCAAACAGCAGGCCTATTTCCATCTTATACCTCCTCACCACTTGTAGCAAATCCTGAGCACATACATGCCACACTTCTGCATTCATTATCTACTATCTGACCTTGCTTCCATCTTCAGTACATGTAATTTTAGAATCTAAACTGGTTTTGTTTCCCTCTCCACCCGTATTGATATATCTAGACAGCCATCCATTTTCTTCATTAATGGATTTTTTCCCCTTTGTGTCTTCATAATTTCATTCTTAAAAATCCCTCATCCTTCCTGAGTTGACTTCTTCAGGAGAATTTTAGTCCATGAGATCCCAACTATTCTTCCTATAAATACTTTGAATTATGCTGTCCCCAAACCTAGGGCACAGGGTCAGACTATACTTCAGTTTATTTATATGACTCCTTTAGTACATTTCCTTTCATGCATGGGTCATAACAATAGTGTTTCCACCTATGAAGCAGCTTTTCTTTGTTGGTAGATATCAGGTCCAAATTATAAATACCCTTGTGCAGGATAAGATTATAATTTAGTTACATCAAGAAACTCAAGATGCTCTGCTTTTGGTCAAGAGAAAACTCAGCAGGTCAATGGATAATTAAAGTTTCCTGTTCCTAGTATGTCATGTCTCCATGACTAGCTTGTCATCTCTTCATCATTTATCATAAACTATCAAAAATGATGATCTATATTTAGTTTCATTGTTAGAGAATGGGGTAATAATATGTGTCACCTTTTCCTATGTAACATGATTAACTTTACCCTACTCTTTCAAGGCCAGGTCTGTCACATTTACCTTACACTATACCCCACCCCTTCTCTTCTAACTAACATGAAGGGTTTAAGGAGTTGCTTTTCCACACCATAATCTGGTGAAAATCTGCTTCTGCATCCAATCTGTTGAGATATGTTGTTTTGGTTGAATTATATGAAGAAAACCTGGTGTTATACAAATATGTAGTTGGAAAAGAGAGGAGTATTAAATAGGCAAACAATGAAATAGTATTATTATGAACGTAGTTTTGACCATCAGATTCTTGAGGATCCCCTGGAAGGGTTTTGGGTTCCCCAGGAGTCTGTGGACTATATTTTGAGAAACACTGATTTAGAAGATGGATTGGAGACTTGAGACAGGGAGAAAAATTTTCATCTCTTTTCTCTTTCTATCTCAATAGTCTCAAGTTGCAGAGGAATATATACTTAGCAGAAGGTCCTAATATACTTTGGTGAATATATTGTTTTTATGACTTTTCTGCATTGATTTTCACCCATATTTTCTCTACCATGTTTCTCTCACTCCCATCATAGTTCCTAGCTTTCTTCACTTCAGTATAGCTGCTTATTCTACAATACTATTTTATATTCATTTTCTTCTTATACAACCTGTTTCTTTTCAATACAGTATAACATTCCAGAGCCATATTACCATCATAAATCTCATCACATCAAGTGTTAAGGCTATTTTGAGTGAAAAGGTGAAAAGAAACTGGCTCTTTCAGTTTATGTGCCATAATTCCTGCCTAGTGTCAATGGGTGAGAAGTAGTTCAAGGAGCTCAGATTTTTATCAGGAACTATAGGGGAGTGGGAGGCAGCTGGGTATCAGTGGAATATAGGTTGCTTCAAGACTGTTGTGCAGTCCAAGTTCCTATGACATCAGGTGTGCAAGGCTCTTAGTTGTTAAAGAGGGCCCTTCAGGTCCCTCTAGGTCCCAAGGAGACCTGAAGCATTGATGTCAATTTTAAACTCATACTTGCCAGAATCAGTGCTATGTAAGAATTGTGCTAAATTGTGAACCTCATCTACCCTTGCCTCTTCACTCCCCAGGGTGGTGGTTGGGAGGAGGGGAGATATGACTCTGAGGTATTTAGAGAATTTTTGTACATTCTTTGTTCTTATTTTATCTTTGAAGTATATAGTTCTTTGTTAAAGCTAGCAGATGTTAAGTAGTTAAACAATAATGGAGGACTAAAATGGAGTGCTGGGACCCTAAAAATAAAGATAACACAACTGGTTGAGGTTCCAGATTATGGTGTGGAAAAGTAACTCCTTAAACCCTTCATGTTAGTTAAAGGAGAACGGGTGGGGTAGGGTAAATGTAACAGGCCTGGCCCTGAAAGAGTACAGTAAAGTTAATCAGGTTACATAGGAAAAGGTAACACATATTGTTATCCCTTCTCTTACAATGAGATTAAACACAGATCATCATTTTTGATAACTTATGATAAGTGATGAAGGCCAAAGTGTATGGAGAAGCTTGGAAATCTTCATTTGGACTTGAAACCTAAAGCACAATAACAACATCTGGTATACAGAAATACACTTACTTTCTTCTATTAGCCATAGTTCTCTACTCACACGTAGACTATTAGAGCTAGAAGGAACTTAGTATCATCTAGGGCCTTATTTGACAGATGAGGAAATTGAGGTCTAAGAACTTGAAGACCTTTAAGGTCACATGGCTAGTTAATGATAGAGATGGAAGTAAAACCCCAATTTCCTTTTCACCACAATGTGTTCTGCCTTTTAATAGACACACTGATGAGTGTTTGAGTTTTGGTATATTTGTATAAGTAGCTTGCCTAAAGATACCTTACCTGATCATAGGCAAGAAGCCAAGACGGAAAGCCATTAGAAAGTAAAGCCTCTACATATAAAAATATGTAGAGAGAAGTCCTCTAAAGATCACTACCTTCTAGTCTGCATTCATTTATCTATTCAACAAATATCATTTGAAAAACTGTAATGCAATAAGTTGTTTATTATATTGATTCTACCTTTATAACATCTGTCCCCTTCTCTCTGCTTACATGGCTACCATGATCATTCAGTTCCCTATCATCTTTGGCCTATACTACTGCAACAATCTTCTAATTTTTCTCCCTGTCTCAAGTCTCCAAGCCATCCTCTAAATCAGTGTTTCTCAAAATATAGTCCACAGGGTCTTAAGGAACTCAAAATCTTTCCAAAGGATCCTCAAGGATCTCATGGTCAAAATTATGTTCATAATAATACTATTTCATTGTTTGTCTATTTAACACTCCTTCCTTTTCCAACTACATATTTGTGTAACACCAGGTTTTCTTCATATACTTCAACCAAAACAACATATCTCAACAGATTGAATGCAGAAGCAAATATGAGAATCCATCTGTCTTCTATTAAGGCAGACATTAAAGACATTTGCAAAAAAAAAAAAAATATGTAAAACAATGCTACTCATTAGTTTGTTTTGTTTTGGAAAATGTTATTTTCCATAAAAATGTTACTTATATTAATATGTAATGGGCTCACTATTGTCATTTTAAAAGAAATGAATAAATATTTTGAAAATGTAAAGGTTTTCTTTTGCAATATGGTAAATATCAATAGATATAATCTGCATAAACAAAAGTTTTTTGGGGTCATGGGTAATTTTTAAGGGCATAATGGTGTCCTAAGACCAGGAAGTTGGAGAATGACTGCCAAAGTGATTTCCCTAAGTATAAGAATAAATGTGTCACTCCTCTGCTCAATAAAACTCTAATAGTTCCCTATTATCTCTAAGATCAAATACAACCTCTTCTATTTGTATTTAAAACTCTTTACAAACTGGATCCAGGTTAATTTTCAGCCTTCCTAAACATTACATTCACCCACGCATGCGATGGCCCAGCTGTGTTGGGAAATAAGACTGGGAAAATGTGTTGGGGTCAGATGATGGAAAGCCTTGAATGACATATTAAAAAATCAGACTTCATTCAGTGGGCAATGGGGATCATTTGATAGCTTTTGTTCTTGTTCTTGTTTTGTTTTTAATAAGAAAAATCAGTCTACAAGTGGTATATAGGATAATTGGAGTAGAGAGAGAGTAGAGTCAAGATCAGTAATGAGAATATTTGTTCTAGATTCTATTTTGTGATTCTGATGCAAAAATAAATCATTAGCAAGAAAGGAAGTTTCAGTAGCAAAGAAGACTTATTGTAGAAAGGGAAGTATGCAACCTGATCCTATGATACAGACAGAGTGTAGCTATGGAAAGTCTTCATGGGTGTGAAAGCTATTACTGAGTTGCCCAAAGCATCCCAGATGTCCAACTGCTTAACAGTGAAAGCTTCTCTCAGCATCAGGGGCTGGGTAGCACCAAGCAGGATGTGTTGGTCAGGGTACATCAGGTTGTACTTAGGATGACCAGTCTCTTTGGTCGCTATATATAGTCTATTCTAAATAAGCAACGTCATAGTATTTGAATATAACAATGAATCATATTGAAGGTAAATATGCTATTTTGCATAAAGATAAGTCTTTGGCTTTTTTAAAACCTGATTTTTTTGCATATATACTTAAAATACTCTTGAATCACAGTATGCTGATAAGCAGGCTTTTATTGGAAAAGCTGACAAGATTACATAATGCTTACATCTGTGACCCTCTTCCAATAGTCCAGACCAAAAATAATGAAGGTTACCAATGCCTTTGAGTTCCCTATGTCTGGTATCATAGAAGAAGAATGATAATGGAGGTCACTATTATTAATATTATTGGCATCACAGTATATTGGAGAATGTACTAACTTGGAATCAAAGAATCTAGATTTAAAACCTACCTTTGACAATTTTCTTATCTGTAAAATGGGGAGGAAGTGGTAGATGAAATAATCTGTATGGTCTTTTCCAGCATTAAAATCTATGGTCCTATGAATTGGGTGGGTGGGAGAATTAAGACACTTTCATCCTTGATGTTTCTGGAGCAACAATGGAGATTCAGTGATTGGAATACCCTTGCTCATTCCAATACTCACTCATCAACCCATTGAAGAATAAAGCATTTTAAGTTCTAGAGATGTGTGTATTGGCAACCCAAAACATTTTCTATGACTGGTTTTCTCTAGATGTAATTAAAAGGCATCCCCGCTGAAGAAATGGTTGCCCTCTTGTCTCAATCTTTTTGTGCATACCTTTTCTTAAAGAATTTGTAATAAGAATTTGTAAATCCAGAAGTGGAATTTTTAAAAAGTTGAAAATCAGGTGTAGCTTTGTAGCTGCAAATGACCCTTGAAGATTCTCAGGGAGATTCTCAGGCTGGGTCAGTCTGCCTTTTAAATGGTTTATCTTCTAAAATATTTTCCCAACTGGAAAACTAAATTCCTCTACACTACATAAATTTATTCACTGAACTTGGCCACACAGGTTTTAATTACCCCCAATTAATGATCAGTATAGTTAACAAGCATCTTCTTTTAAAATGCAAATATACCTGAGAAGCTCTTAAGCTTCTGAAGAATGATTATGTCATTCTCATCTTAATAATTAATTAAACTGTTGCAGGCTTTAAAGTTAACGAAATCCTTTACATACTTTATCTCATTGAATCCTCACAGTAACCCAGTGAGATAATGAATATGCTTTATCCCCATTTGACATATGAAGAAATTGAGACTTAAATGACTTGCCAAAAATCAACTAGTAAATGGTCAAGGACTTGACCATTCAAGTCAGGACTTGAACCCACATCTTCTTATTCCAAGCCCACTAATCTTTCCAGCACACCCAGGTAGTTATAATCTTCAATAAGATTATTTTGTTTCTAGCACCTTGCTGAGATCAAAAGTATTGAGAGAAAGAAATATTTGGGGGTGTTGGATCAAGAGAGAAATAATTTTGGAGTATAGGACAAGCCAGTTCTGCAGTGAAGAGGCTTAGGACTGCATAAGGGTACAAATATCCTAGGAAAAAGAAAATAAAGAGGAAGGGCAATAAAGAAAGGGAGATGAAAGGAAGTGAATTTCATTCTTAATATCCAAAACTAACACTAGTATTATCCATTTTTGAAATTGCCAGTTAATATTTTATTAGTAACTTGAATTAAGGCAGAGGTGACATAAATTTATGCACAGTACAACTGAGAAACAGAATTGTATAATGGAGAGAATGCTGGACTTGAAATCAGGAGATCTAATTCAAATTCCTTCAGAAATTTATAAGTTATGTGACCATGAATAGGTCATTTCACTTCTCCCAATCTGTTAGACTCTCCTTAAAATGGAGATAATAATACCTATAGTATTTGCTTCACAGGATGATAGATATATGAAATATTTCCTCAAAGTAACATGTAAATATTAACTCTGATTATAGGATCAAATGAGATAAAATATATAAAGAGCTTTGAAAAGGTAAAACATACTGTTTTGCATGCATGATTGTACATGTATAATTCATATCACATTTCTTGCTTTTTCAACAGATGGCAGAGAAGTAGGAGAGGAGAGAATTCAGAACCCCAAATTTAAAAAAAAATGAATGATAAAATAAATATACAATAAGTTTTTTTTAAAAAAATAAAGATAAAACATATAGATATCAACTTTTATTACTGTTCATGTTATTCAGCTAATAATAATAGCTAGTATTTACAGAGTTTTAAGATGTGCAAAGCACTTTACAAATACTATTTCATTTAGGAAAAATAACTAAGACATTGGATGATTTTCAGATTCCAAAAGATCTTATTAGACTATAGCATTGTACTGAATCTAAGATGAAATTTAATAGGGATAAATATCAATTCTCATGCTTGAACTCAAAAAATCAACTTCAATATACAAGATGGGGAAGTATGTTCAGCTAGTAGTTTGTCTAAAAATGACCTGAAGCTTTTTTTGTGGGCTAAAAATCAATATGCATCAAACAACAGTATGATATGACAATCCAAAATATTAATTTGACTTTCAGTTGCTTTGAGAAACATAGTTGTGCTGTATTGTGAAGAGAAAATATCACCGCATCCAATGCCTGCCTTATATTTGGTTGTGGGAACCGCTGTTTAAAAAGGATATTGATAAACTAGGGACTGTCATGAAAATAGTAATTAGGTGAAGGCCTAGAGATATCATCTGGAGATCCTCTTAAGGATCTAGAAACACTTAGAAGAAAAGACAGAAGACTCTAGGGGAATGTGATCACTTTCTAAGTATTTGAAAGACTCTTATATGAGGAATTAGACTTATTCTGATTAACCCCAAAGAGCAGAATTAGGCTTAATGTGAATAAAAGTTCCCTAACAAGTAGATCTTTCTCAAAGTGAAATAGGCTATCGTAGGAGATAGTTTTTCTTCATTGGAGGTCTTTAAGCAAAGGCTGGATAGGTTAGCACTTTTCAGGTGTTTTGTAAAATGGAATTATGTTGGGTTCTTGATGAAATTAGATTAACCTCTGAGGTTATTTCCAATTTTGAGATTCTGTGAGTCTGAGATATTATGCTTCTTTTTATATTTGGGACCAGATAGTCTTTTAATTTTGGAGGTTAAATTGGCCAAGGAACTGAAATTTCATGTATGATATTGTTGCTGTGAACAAATGTGCTTTAGTGCCAAAAGAAAAAAAAAATTTTGGCAAACAGCTGTCCATAAAGTTGAGAGTTGCTTATAATGAACATTAATTTACAGGTCAAGGAAGCAATCTGCAGAATTTCAGCAGCATCTGTCTTTGTATGCTCATGGGGAATGTTAATAGCTAAATTCTATTAAGTACCTCTGCCTAAACCAGTGCTTCATCTTCCTTCCTCCCTGTGGACTGTGGGTCACTGGCTGACCTTTCCTTTCAGTCCATGAAACTTAGACCTCTCTGAGAACTGGAAGTTTATCTGTGGCTATGTATGAAATACTTTTGTTCTTTCCTCTGTTTTTTAACATGAATTTTGAGTTTTATTAAAAAATCAGAAGAAAAGTGCCCATTCATTCAGTTATTCAAAAAACATTTATCAAGTCCCTACTACGTGATATGCACTGTGTTGAGTGTTGGGAATAGAAAGACAAAAATGAAATAGTCTCATTGTGGAGTTTATATTCTCTGTTCCTCCCACATCATCAAAAAATCAATTAACAAGCATATATTAAGCACATATGTGCCAAACATGATAGGTGCTGGGGTTAAAAAGGAAAAAGAATGAAACAGTTCCTGCTTTCAAAGAGCTCATAGTCTATCAAAAGAGTCAAACAACTTTTGAGAATAGGCCAAGTAGTGGAATAGCTGAGCCAAAGTTTATGTTCTCTTGGTAGAAACTGTATGAACATATAGAGATAAATGCAAAGTAATCTAGGATGGGGAGAACACTAAAAACAGAGTTATTAGCAGCACTTGAGCTTAGTTTTGAAGGAAGCTAGCAATTCTAAGATATGGCAATGAGGAGGCAGAGAATTCCAAGCATGGACAGCAGCCCATACAAAGGCACAGAGATGGAATGTTATGAATAGAAAACAGCTAAAAGCCAATTTGGCTGGAGTATAGAGTGTATGAAGATGAGTAATGTGTAATTAATTAATCCAATCTGGAAAAGTGAGATGAAGTCAGATAGCCCTTGACAAAAAAATAGCAAAGTGCAGAAGATGGGTTGGTTTTAGGAGAAAGATAAAAACTTGCATTTTGGAGGATAATATAATTAAAAGTGGATAAGTTTAGCTACTTTAAAGACTTCATTTTAAAGCTGAAGAAACCAATGCTCAGAGAGGTTAAGTGACTTTTCCAAAGTCACAGAATAGAAAATAGTATGATCAAGAATCAAATCTATGCGAACAACTATGTAGAAACAAGATATACACACAGGATAAATTGAGAGATATTCTCAAAGGAAAGGCAGAATGATTAAAAAGAACTGGGAAAGGTTTCTTGTAGAAGATATGACTTTAGCTGAGGAAAAACTGACTTTAGCTTGAATGAAACCAGACAAGGTAGAAGGAAAAATGAGGAGGAAGAGAGTTTCAGGCATGGGAGACATTGAATCAAAAAACTCAGAAAAGTGTCATGTGCGACGAACAGTAAGGAGGCCTGTGTCAGAGTGCTAAGAGGGGAGTGAGGCATAAGGAGATGCAAGAGGCTAGGTTTTTAAAGGACTTTAAAAGCTAGAGGATTTGTAATTTGATCATGCAGACAATGGGGAGGCACTGAAGTTGATTGAAAAGGAGGGTGATATGGTGAGAACTAAACTTTAGAAAGACTGAAATAACAGTTGAATAAAACATGAATTGTAGTGAGGAAATATTTGAGTTGGAGGAGACCACTCAGAACACTATTTAAATAATCCAAGTGTGAGTGATGAGAACCTGCACCAGAGTGGTAGCAATAGTGTAAGAGAAGAGAAGGGAGCATATCTGAGAGATGTTAGAGATGTAGAAACAACATGACTAGACAATTGATTGAATATGGTCCTCATTCTCATCAAGAGAATGAGGAATTGAGAATGATGTTTCAGTTATGTGCCCGGGTGCCTGCGAGGATGATGATACTCTCAGCAGTAAGAGGGAAGCTAGAAAAAGGTAAAGAGTTTGAAGGGAAAGATAATAAGTTCCGTTTTGGACATATTGAATTTAAGATGTCTTTGGGACTTCCAGTTTGGGATGTCTAATAGGCAGTTGGAGATGTCAGAATGAAGGTCATGAGAATGGTTAGGATTAGGTATTAAAGTTATCTGTATAGAGATGATAATAGAAACCATGGGAGCTAATGAGATCAAAAGTGAAATAGTATACAAGGAAGAGAGAAGAGGGCTCAGGACCAAGCTTTGGGGGACCATCAGGTTAGTGAGCAAGATGTAGATAATATTCAACAAAGAAGACAGCACAACATTATCTGGAAAATCACCCACAGATATCTGTAGGACTTCTATGCCATCAGGAATATCTTTCCTATTTCAATTTCATATAGGACATCTTCCATGATGCTGACAAACACATTTAGTAGGTATGTTTGAAGCTTCCCTGTTTGAAGCTTCATATGCTGTTGATATTTACAGATTATTGAAAATTTTATTTTTGTGTTTTAATTTGTTTCAGATATTGACATATATACTGAAGAGAGCTTATTTGAGAAAAGCTTTAATTTTGATTGATGTCATTCCCCTAGCACTTGGCCCAGTGCTTGTCCCATAGTAAGTACTCACTAAACACTTGCTGATTTCAATTGAATTAATACAGATAAAAATGCATTTTATATAATTAAGGAGTGAACCCTATACAAAAAGTACTTTTTTTAACATTATTTAAACTTTTTATAGTCAATTGTGTGACTGTGAAGAAATGGTCTGCCAGCAAAAGTCATATGTGAAAACCTGGCTATTTTCTTCTCATTTTCCACTAGTGGTTTCCTTGATTAATGCATAGACCATTCTCAGAAAGATTTTTATTAAAATGAGAAAGCAGGTATATGAGTTGGTAGCTGCTGATGTCTTCTTGATTGCTTTTTAAAAAACTTTTCCGTTTTGTTCTTTTGGAGTTTTTAAGATATTTTGAAATATAAAAAGTTCCTTTAAAATTGTTCTGCCTTGGATAAAGATTTCTTCTTTGATCTTTGGTCATTTCCCTATACCTTTACTAATATTATTTTTTTAAGTAGCATTGAACTCCCTCATGTAGGTTGATATAACATGTTTACTGATAAAAAATATATTGCTATAAAAATGCTGACAGATCTGCTCCATTTCACATCTATTTGTTATCTTGGTATCAAGGTTTTGTTTTTTTTTTTTGTTTGTTTTTTGTTTGTTTTCAGTAGAACAAAGTCCAAAGGTGCTTTAAGGGTCAAGATCTATTCAGTTTCACACTTTCTAAAGCTGTAACTGATTCTGTTTTCCCATGTACATCTAACTACTACGTCTCAATAACTCTATAACTTAATAATCATGACCCTTAACCAGTACATGGTTAGACTTCTTCTTGTTTCCAATGGTAGAACCAGGAGCAATGAGTTAAATAGAGACTGACTTTAGGATTAGTGTAGTTCATGTAAAAAAAAAAAGAATATTCAGCACATATTAAAAAGGTTCCATTTTTAAAAATTTAAGAGCTTACAATCTTAAATAGTCTCCATTGGAATGGTTAAGCACAATTCTCTGGATAATTTACACATCTTGAATGACTTGTTCCTCAGTACTTTTAAAAGGGGCAGCTGGATGGCACAGTGGTTAGAGCACTGGATTTAGAATCAGGAAGATATTCTCATGAATTCAAATCTGACCTCAGACCCTTACCAGAAATGCGACCCTGGCAAGTCACTTTACCCCATTTGCCTCAGTTTCCTCATCTGTAAAATGAGCTGGATAAGGAAATGGCAAACCTTTCCAGTAATTTTGCCAAGAAAATCCCAAATGGGGGTCACAAAGAATCAGACGTGACTGAACAACTTTTAAAAGGTGCAAAAAGATTTTACAATGAAATATAAAAATGTACTATATTTGGAATTGAAGGATATGGATTCAAATCCAAGCTTTGTTACTTAGTAATTGCATAATTTTAGTGAAGTCACTTCTCTGTACTTTAATTCAACTAGATGACGTCTATGGTCCCTATTAGATCTAATTCTCATTTAGTACTGGGCCTGGTACATTGCTTGAATGTAGATGGGCGTTTTAAAAATGACTTTATTACTAATGGCAGGAAAAAAAGGTTGGGTAGGGTATCCAGTTTATTAAAAATCAATACAAAAAGAAATGATCTGCCCTTCCGTGAAACAGAGATTTACCCTGATGTTATCATAAACTGTTCAGATGCAGAGGTGTATTCATTGTACTCTGATCACAACCAATAAGCTGATTTGTTCACTGGAAATAAACTCTGAAAACTGAGAATTGAGACAGAGAAGTTTAAAATCCCACAATAACAGTGCAGCTACATATCTTTTCCATAATAAATAGACAATTTTCTTATAATTTAGATATAAAATATGAATACCTTTTGAGTTGTGACCTGACAGAAGGAGGGAGGAATAAGCAAGCATTTATATAGCACATACTTTATGCCATGCACTTGCTAAGTACTTTGTACATATTATCTTATTTGACTCTTATAACAACTCTGCAAGGCAGGTGATGTTATTATCCTCATGTTACAGTTGAGGAAACTGAGGCAAACATAAGCTAAGTGACTTGCCAAGAGTCACAAAGAACTAGTGTTTGAGACTGGGTTTCAACTCAAGATCTTCTTGACTCCAGGTTCTGCTGGACATTTCCTCCTGGACATTCTATCCGCATCTCGAACACAATATGTTCTAAGTGGAATTAATTACCTTTCTCCCTCCTCTCTCTCTCCCTCTCATGCCTCCTACAAATTGCTTTATTTATATAAATGATATCACCATTCTAGCACAGTCCCTGTATGTAATAGGATGTTGATAAGCGCTTCTTGGTAGATTGACTGATCCTTGAAGTTTGAAAAGTTGGAGTCATCTCGGACTCCCACTATCCCTCACACCGCATATCCAATAAGTATCCAACTCCTGTCCATTTAACTTCCATCCGTTATATCTGTTCCCTTTTCTCTATTCATATGAACACCACTTGAGATCAGGTCTCATCATCTCTCACCTAAACTACTGCATAATCTCCTCATTTGTGTTCTAGACTCCAGTATCTTCCTCCTCTAAGATACCTTCCATAGGTGCCAAATTGATATTTCTAAGACACAGTTGAAATCATATCATTTTCTTGCTCCCAAATCTTTAGTGCCTCCCTCTGGCCTTTAGAATAAAATGCAAACTTAGCCTGGCTATCTATGACCTTGGTCTCACCTACTTTTACAGACTTATTTCATGTTATTCCCTTTCATGCATTATACATTTCAACCAAATCGGCCCACTCACCATATTTCAAATTTGACCTTCTATCTTCTCATTTCTTTCTTTTAGAATTTCTAGCTTCCTTTAAAGCTTTCCCCAGATGCTACCATTTATGAGAAGGCTTTTTTGATTCCCTTAGTTTATAGTATCTTCTATCCTTCTCAAAAAATCTTGCATTTTCATAAACATCTACATTTTACATCCCTCCAGAAACTCCTTAAAGTCAAGAATTGTTTTTCCTTTTTCTGTTTGCACATTTCCTTTCACATAGCAGACATTTAAAACACACTGTCTGAACTGAGTTGAATTTTCTATGTATAATGGTAGGCATTGTTTAAGGCAATAATTTTCTGGAACATTGACTCAGAGAATAATTTTCTGTTTAGTTCTTTTGGAGTTTTTAAGATATTTTGAAATATAAAAACAAATAACTTTGGGTCATGCCTATTTTTTCAATTAAAGAACCAGATTTTTCCTACAGAAAAAAATAACCTGTATCAATAGATAGAATCTACACAACGAAAAGAAGTATAAGGCTTACTTTCAGCATTATCACCTATTTGAAGCTATGCCTAAACACTTCTTTCTTCCCTTCAATCAAACCTTGCATTATGCTCAGCCCTCTCTTGCACATCCAAATTTTTCCCAACAATATCTCCACTCTACTCTTCCCTTTATCACCTTATGCTCACTCTCTTCCGTTCTATAATGATCTCTTCTTCTTGCCAGCTACCACAGAATTTATTGTCTGTACACTTCCTTTAGAAGTTACCATATATTTCACACACATTTGTCCACTTTTCCCATCCTTAGGGTGGGCTTCTTAAGTGAAAGAAGATTTCCTAAACTATTCATCTTTATATCCCCTTCAGTGCCTAGAACATAGAAGGCTCTCAATAAACATTTGGTGATTAAGTCACTACCCTTCATGGTTATAAAACCTCATTAATTACTTAAATTGAAATGGCTTTTGATGTTTGGTTCCTTTGAGGTACAACTAAGCCAAAACAGAAATGTGAATGCAACAGGCAGTAACAATCCCAAATGTTTAAGCTCTCTGGAGATGAAATTCTTCACTAGAGTAGGAGGGAAATGTTGGAAACTAAAACCAGTGAGGCATGGTGTCTTAATTAAAAGGTAACTCTTCTTAAAGCCAACTGCAATTCAGTATGGTTCCAGTCACTAAATATTACCTTTCCAATTACATTGTTACATCTCTGTAAAAGAGGAGGAAAGGACCAGGTATAGAAAATGCAGAAAGGCAAAGTACTTATAATGCATATTAATAAATTATTTTAGCAATGATTGATATTAGATTTTTCTCAACAGTCATAAAAAATCAATATCACATGGCTGGAACTGCTGAAAAGTAATAGAATTCTGCAAATTAACAATATTTTCCATTTTTCTCCAGGTAGCAATAAGTTAAGAGGAGGCAGTGTGTGGTGCAGTAGAAAGAATATTACCCATGTAACCTTGGGCAAGGCCCTTTATCAATGAGGGCCTCAGTCGCTCATCTGTAAAATGAAGACATTTGACTGGGTAGATTCTAAGTCACCTTCCAACTCAGTCTGTGATGCTAAATTTCTATGGCACTTCTCCACTGAACCCTATTCCTTATTGTTTCTCTGAATGGTAAACCAGTGGGAAAGTGGTGATCCAAGTTTCTATTGCCTAGACAAGAGTTCAGGTAACACTTTGTCTTTGCCTTAAAAGTTTGACCTTTGATACCCTTTCTTAAAAAATGGGAATGAAAGACTCTGTGAATTTGTACAGTAGCCAAAAGATTATATGATCCTTGCAAGCAGGTTCTATTTTATTTTTGCGTTTGTGTTGCATACCCAACGTAGTCCCTGAATATAGTTCCTCAATAAATGAATAAATCATTGGCCAGAGGCCTTTAGTTTAGCTTGAGATTATCTTCACCATTAAAAATGTGCAATTCTGCCTCCCTTAAATTCAATTCACACACAAGTCAAGACATCACCTATTGCATCATGATGTCATTGGTCTTCTCTGAAAATGAAAGACCAATAACCTATTCTTGTCATTTAAAGTTAATGGTCAGAGTTCTCCTCATTTGGGAACAGATGATTAAACATCAGAGTGTCCATCATTAGGAAACATTTTCTCTTGCCATTTTCATTGTTCTAATATTTCCTGAAATAGTATCTCCTGAATTATTCCTTCATGGAAACATGGACTCAGTGTTGAAAGGGAATTTGTTCCTCTGTGAATGTTTAAAATTCAGAATGCAGCTTGAAGTGCATGTTGGTAACATCATCCTTGGTAGCTCAAGGGCAGAATGTTATGTTGTCACCAGTACGGCTATCTCCTTTGTTTATATTTCCTCTTCAAACTAAAGCTAAGGGAGATTTCAGGTCTATATGATTCATTTAGCTATTGAAATAGAGGAAGCATGGCATCCTGGATGGAGGGGTAGCCTTGGATTCAGGAAGACAAGTTCTACAGAGTTGGACACATAGTAGGTGAAGATAATCTCAATGTTTATTGATTGAATCAATTGTTTGAATAGATTCAGTGACCAGAGTCTCTCAATAATTCAAGGCCCCTATATACATTTGTGTCTAACTGTAGCTGTCTCTAGGGTGGGGTGGGTAGGGAGAGAGAAAAAAAAGTTCACCAGAGAACAAAAGAAAACATTGAAGGAAGAACAGAAAATCAGAGTAGCATTGAAAATGATGTGTAGCATTTATTACATAGTTTTTCAAAAAGTAAACAGTGTGAAATGGAAATTCATGGTTTTATATTGAATTCTCTTTTTATGTTGTGCTATGACATGGAAATGTTCTCTTTTTTGGTCTTTTTGTACTGAAATTAAAAATGTATAAAAATTTTAAATAAAATATTTCAAGGCCCTGGGCAAAGTTCTAAAACTATAAGTCACTAAATAGTTGTCAATATGCATTGAAAGAGGGAGTTTTCTCACTGAGGATTCTCTATTTCAAGGAAATCAAAGGGCCAGGGAAAATAAAATTTTAACCTTGTAGCCCATGATATACTCTAAGTTTGCAGACAGTGAGCTGATAGTTATTTTTACTTTCATGGCTTAGGGATTATATTTTCCATAGGATGAAATTTATCTTTTGAATATGTTAGTGAGAGAAAGTGTGATGTAGTGGATATAATGCTAGCCTGGGAGACAGGAAGGGGTTCAAATCCTATCAAGTTTGATGTTAGTCATCTAACCCTAGGCAAGTCATTTAACCTCTTCAGATTTCTTCATCTATAAAATAAAGGGGTTTAGAGTAGATGATCTGTAAAGTACTTTCCAACTGGAAATCTGGGATTTTGATTCTCCAAATCTTGACAACATTTGAGCAGTGTGGTTAGTAGAAAACTGACCCTGGAGTTAGAAAGACCTAAGTTTGAAACTTTTGTCAGATAACTAACTAGTTGTGTAGCCCTGAGAAATAACCTATCCTCAGTTTCTTCATGTGTAAAATAGAGGCAGATAAGTGATGCAGTGGATAGAGTGCAGAGCCTGAAGTCAGGAAGACTCATCTTCCTGAATTCAAATCTGGCCTTAGACACTTGCTAGCTGTGTGACCTTGGGCAAGTCACTTAACCCCATTTGCCTCAATTCCTCATGTGTAAATGAGCTAGAGAAGGGAATGGCAAACCACTCCAGCATCTTTGCCAAGAAAACCCCAAAATGGGGTCACAAAGAGTTGGACATGACTGAAACAACAAGAATGTGGGAGTGATAATAATAGCACCTATGCAGAAGATTGTTGTCAGGATTGAAGGAGAGAATATATGCTTTGCGAATCTTAAAGTTCTATATAAATGCTAGATGTGATTAAAGAAATTGAGAGTAAATGAATGAAAATCACATTTCTTCCCAAATGTCACTCACCAGGAGGATTTAGAAGAGCATCCTTCAGGGACTATCTCTCTAGGAACGGATGATTTCTGGCATTAGTCTCTGAGCACATGTTATCTATTGTTTTTCAGTTGTTCAGTTATCTCTGATTCTTTGTGACCCTACAGACCACAGCACACCAATATTGTCCTTGGTTTTTCTTGTCGAAATACTGGAGTGGTTTGCCAGTTCCTTCTCTAGTGGATTAAGACAAACAGAGGTTAGGTGACTTACTCAAGGTCACACAGCTAGCAAATGTCTGAGGCCAGATTTTAACTCAGGTCTTCCAGACTCCAGGCTCAGGGATCTATCCACTGAGACATTCTTTTTTTTTTTTTTTTACTGTGGTAATTTTCAAGGCGTGGGCCCTTCTCTCAGGATGAACCCACCCCAGGTCATGGAATGCCAGCTGTAGTCCCTGGTAATGTATTCTTGTGATTAATGATAGTAACATCGGGAACAAAGTGGATGAATATTCAGCTCCTGGAAAACTATGGTGTGATTCTTTGGGAAAGGAATTCCCTACATCATCCTAGGAGATTTTGGAAGGACCCAAGTATCAACAATACATCACTCTTTCAAAATTAGCTAACTGCTTTGTTCACCAAACTGTTAAGAGCTCTACTCTAGGAAGTTATTTCCAAATATAATTGACTCTGATGGATATTAGGCTCCATCAAGTCAGAGACTGTGTATATGAGTTAAATTTCACATCTCTGCCGGGGCCCTAGCACAGAAATTTGAACAAAAGTGAGCAATTAATAAATATTTGTTGCTGTAATTATTGCTGTTCCTAGGTAGCAACTCAAAATCTTTTGAATAAATGTATATCTAATAGGATGCCATTTTATGTTGAACCTACTTCATTAACAGATGTGACTTTGCTCAAAAGAGAGATAGGTATTTAATGAATACTAACAGACAAATAGACTTATAAGGAACTTTCTAGTTCAATACAAACATGTATATCTATCAAAAATGGCTCATAAGGGCAGCTAGGTGTTGCAGTGGATACAGCATCGGCCCTGAAGTCAGGAGGACTGAGTTCAAATCCGGTCTCAGACCAAACATTTGACACTTACTAGCTGTGTGACCCTGGACAAGTTACAACCCCAATTGCTTAAAAAAATGGCTCATTATTTGACAACATAATTTTTTTTTAAATTTAAATAGTATTTTATTTTTCCCCAATTACATATTGACAGCATAATTCTTAGCAATAATACTAAAGATACAGACATGCAAGCATTTCTGCAAATAGTATGGAATTAGAATTACAGATCAATACTTTCTTAGGCCCCATTAAACATGCTTTGACATGAGGCAATACAACTGCTCAATTGTAAAGCAAGCTGAGAGCTACATGAGAGAGAATGGGAGAAATGACATATTATTCTGCCAGACAGAGAATAATAACAATAGCTGATGTGCATCTTATAGCCTTTTAAGGTTTATGAAGTACTTTCCCCTTAGCTACCCTGTGAAGTAAGAAATTTGTAGTTGTTACTGAGTTGTTTCAGTTGTGTCCCACTCTCTGTGACCCTATTAGGAGTTTTCTTGGCAAAGATACTGTAGTGGTTTGCCATTTTCTTCTCCAGCTCATGTTACAGATGAGGACCTGAGGCAAACAGAGTTAAGTGACTTGCCCAGGGTCACACAGCTAGTAAGTGTCTGAAGCCAGATTTGAACTCAGGTCTTCCTGACTCCACATCAGGTTCTTTATCCACTGCAACATCTAGCTTCCTGAGGTAAGAAGTATAAATATTATTATTCACAGCTTTCAGTTAGGGAAAATGAAGCTAGGAAAGTTTACATAACTCACCTATGGTATTATTATATGTAAGACTCAGTGTGGGGGACATTCATCTCACAAAGAGTGAAGATTCTCTATTCACCTAGACCAGGTTTAGTTCTGGAGATACTGACCTCTAAATAAAGGGCAGGAGGTTGGCCTTGTACTCTGGCTTATCATGACCTTACCCTGGGATGGAACGCTGAGGAAAATCTATAAACAAAGCTCAGGTTTTTCCCACGTCTAGATTTTCCCCTAAAATGAATTAGTTACTAAATTTACAATATCGTAGATATGTAGCAATTGGACTTAGTCTTCCATACTGAGGAAGGCCTCTTGAGTTCCAGAATTCTAGGGGTAGTCCTGAGGGATTGAGAATGTCTTTATCTAAATGTTATCACTTAAGCCTCCACTACATTGTGTTCCCTCATTGTTAGCTGTCAGTAATTAGCACCCCAGTTCCATTTAATCAGTTAATATCAATTAGCTCTTACAGAAAGATATTTACTATGATAATACAGTAAGAAAAGAAGCACATATATTAATCCATTCCCAAATGGGAGGGCACACTTTCCCCTATACCAACTTGGTCCTGGGGACAACTATAGCAGTCTCTTCATAATGTTTGTCCAACCAAGTTTACCTCTAAATACATTATGGTCAATTGGTGGATGAGTTGCCCTCTCTGCTCTTGCTAGACTAGGCCAGGTAGGTTACTTGGAACTTTCTTCTTTCCTGTCTGACTTCCAATCAATACTACCAAACATTCAGCTCCCAGATGTCTGGTAGCTTGCTCTCTTGACCTTTTAAAAAGTACAAAGGCATAGCCATCTCTAGCCTCCACCTAAAACAAACGCAAAAATAAAACAACAACAACAATAACAACAGAAGCCTGTATTCACAGGCCATTTGTAAGCCTTGAATCAAGAAGACCCAAGGCATCTCTTCTTACAGCATTTTCTCTCATTTCAAAAGGAAGGAAAAATTGACCAAAGCTGGCAGTTCTGGTCATGCAGGCAATAAATAGTTCACATCTTCATGTAGTTAATAGACTGGAGCTAGGTACAAAAAAATCTACTCATCATCCAAACCAGGTAGCTTGGCATTTCCATTAGATATCATCATTACTTTCTGGAGACACACTCCCTAGATATCAGATATAGGACAGCTATTTATTTCTTCCACTACAGAAGAAATGCTTTAGACAAGAAAGATTCATAAGCAACATTTATAAAATGTTCAAAACAGGAAATGCAAGTCATGATTTTTATCACATTCTCCTGAGTGATAGAAATACTCCTAGGAAACCTACAGGACTGTATTATACTTTTACCTCATATCTATACCAAGTGAGTAACTCTCTTAAGGTCCCTTTCTTCTGACTCTCTTCACAACTTCATCTTTTAAAGTCCTACTTTTAGGCCAAACTCAGGTCCCTCCTCTTCCATCTTCCTCCCCAAATTACATGTTCTATTCTGTTGTACTTTTTCACCTAATTATTGCAATTTTGTATTGCAGTTATTTTGATTATATGTCATCATTCCTACTGGATTGTAAACTCTGTGAGGTCCGGGATTATGTTTTTTTTTTCAGCTTTGGATCTCCAGCACATAGGAGACAGGGATAGAAAGGGTTAGTGACTAGACTTACAATTTACTGGTACAGGGATAAGGAAACTCCAACTACCATTATAGGCTGGCACCTTCTTTGCAAATTATTGTCATAGTTTCTTAGAATACTATGAAGTTAAGTGCCTTGCTCAGGATCGCCCAACTAGTTTTGGTTGTTGTCCTTCATTCTCAAAAAGGACCAAAATGACATCATTTTATTAGTCAATTTATAGTGTGTCCGAATGTGGCTGATCAGATCAATATGAGCTCAGAATGCTCCACCAGAGTTCAGGTACAAATAATCCATGTGAACATTTGGGATGGATTCTCTAATGCACATCTCATGTTTCTTTTGAACTATTTCAATTCTACTTTGCTCATCAAGCATAGCACCTTTTCTGAAGAGGGCATGCCATGCTGGCCAGTCCTGTGCCTCTGGCTCCCATGTCACACAATCAATTCCAAAGTTATTATGAGAGACTTTGAGAGTGTCCTTGTATTGCTTTTTTGACCAACATGTGAGCACTTGCTCTGTGTGAGTTCTCCATAAAATAGTCTCTTTAGCAAGAGTACATTTGGCATTCAAACAACACAGCCGGCCCATTAAAGTTGTGCACTTCTCTGCAGTAGAGTTTGAATGCTTGGTATTCTAGTATAAGAAAAGACATCAGTGTCTGGTATCTTATCCTGCCAGGTGCTCTTCAGAATCTTCCTAAGACAATTCAAATGGAAGCAATTCAGTTTCCTGTGGATGGCATTGGTATACTATCAAAGTTTCATGGGCATACAACAATGAGCTCAGCACAATGGCTCTGTAGACCTTCAGTTTGGTAGTCAGTCTAATACCTCTTCTCTCTCACATTTTCCTTCAGAGCCTCCCAAACACTGAGCAAGTGTTCAGCAGATTTGGAAGCCAGCACACAATCTTCCTTCATTTTTTATTTACTTGTTTTTGTTTTTATTTTTGTTTTTTTTTTCCTTTGCTAGGCAAAGGGGTTAAGTGACTTGCCCAGGGTCACACAGTAAGTGTCAAGTGTCTGAGGCCAGATTTGAACTCAGGTCCTTCCACTCCAGGGCCAGTGCTCTATTCACTCTGCTACCTAGCTGTCTGACAGTCTTGTTTCACTCCACTGGTGACTGGGAAAATGTGAAAGCATCATCCATTATCCAGAACCTGGGCAAGCATGCTATCATGAAATTGGCGTACAATACTGATGAACTTCTCAGGGCAACCAAATTTTGACATATTTTTCCATAAACCTTCATTACTGACATGTCAAAAGCCATGGTCAGACCTACAAACATTGTGTAAAGATCTCTGTTCTGCTCCTGGCATTTCTCCTGGAGTTGTTGGGCTACAAATACCATATTGACTGTTCCTCAGTCCTTTCTGAAGCCTTACTGGCTCTCAGGTAGATGACCATCTTCCAGATGTAGGATCAGCCTCTTAAGCAGGACTCTGGCAAGAATCTTGCCAGCAATGACTAAGAGAGAGGACACCACCCCCCTGTGATGGTCACAGGACAATATATGTACTTTACCTTTATAGTGATGGACAATGGAGGCATCCTTGAAATCCTGGAGGGTAACCTCCTCTTGCCACATAACTCAGAAAATTTCAGTCAGATTTTATATGAAAAATGTACCCCCCACCTTGTAAATTTCATCTGGAATAGAGTCCGCACCAGGTGCTTTGCCACACAAAAGGAACCAGATGGCATTCAAAAGCTTCTTCTTCAGTTGGAACTTCAGCTACAGAAGGATTGACTTCAACCTGGCTTCAACATTGATTGATTATGGTCTGTTGAGAACACTATAAAAGTGTTCAGTCCTTCTCTCTAGGGTCATGTCCTTATCACTATGCACCATAGGTCTTTGGCCCATAAATAGCCACAGGGCAACATAAAAGCACTTTAAATTATTACTATCAGCATAAAACTGAATTTCATTTGCCTTCCTGCATCTCTCTAAGCTTTGCTTGCACTTTACTTTTTTTTCCAACCAAAGGCAAGGTTTATTAGAACATCTGTCATTATTGGGCAGACTCTTAAGGAGTCTGAACATTAGTGAGCTAGTGGCTAGATTGTAAGAATCTGAGTAGTGGCTAGATTTTAAGAATCTAAGCATCTTAATGGAGACAAAATGGACCTTATATACAGAAAGACTACGGGAGGGATCTAGGAGTGGCCAAGTAGTTTGGGGTGACTAGAGGAGGACTCTAAGGAGATCTTGATGGGAGTGACCAGTAAGCTGAGGTGAACAGAATACCTGGGACCTGGACCACATGGCCAGGGGAGAATGGACTCTAGCTAGAATTAAGGTTGGGAAATGGCCAGGGACCATAGGGAGGGCTAGGCTAGGTTAAGGGTAACAGAGAATTGGGAGATTGAGTGTAGCCACAATGAAAGGCTAATTGATGGAATTATGGCCTCAGGCAAATGCCAGAGATTTGGCCCTGTGGGAAAGTCCAGAGTTTTTTCCTTTCTGGGGTCTAGATCCCATCCTCATCATTCCCCTGTCAAATAAATGGGAGCCAAGTTCTTTTGGGGTAATGAGTGAAGGTCTTGGCTTCTGAATCTGCTTCCTGCTGACAAGGGGAGTAGAGCTGTCCCTGCCTTGAGGGGGTCCCAAAGAGGAGGTTGACTGGAACCAAGCACAGGCTGCATCCAGGGAACCATGAGGGGACATTGACTGGTACCCACTGTTTGCTACCAACTGTAGGTGAATGGCCCATAGTCTGGAAGACATAAATCTGACAGAAAAGACTGCAGGGCCCATATATGACAGGATAAAACATCCTTAGCTGTTTGGATTCAGATAATTCAGTTTTCCAACCATGCAGTATCAAATCCACCTCACAGCCAGACTCAGGAATAGCCAGGTGGGTAACATTCCTTTTCAAAGGAACATTTAATGGGGAAACTGAGCCAGGAGGATCCCATCTTAGACTGAGGCTAACACTGTCCTCTCAGCTTTTCCCAATGCTGACTTCCCACCAGTATTCCCAACCACATTCTATGAGTAGCTTGTGGCATTTCTCTCAGATGGTGGATTATTGATTATCGATGGATTATGATCCATCAGACAACTCAAAATAAAATCCTATGAGCTTTTACCTCACACAGCAAGTTTCACTAATCATAGCTTAGGAAAAAAACTTTTCCAGGATTTACATCTCAAACTTAAATTTGTCCAGGTGTAAAAAGCCAATCATTAGAGATTTCTATAAACTTGTAAATTCTCAGCAAGCCGTATATAACCCAAACAAGCTTTTTTGGCTAGCTTATACATTAAAACAATAATCAACAATAGCTAAATTGTTTTAGTGGTCACCAAATTATGAAAAAGTTGCTTGACATAACTGATACAAAAAGTTCACCAATTTGAAACAAACCCATTACCAATTCAATTTTGTTAAATTCATTTCCAAATTACTTTACACAAAGAATCAACATCTTGTTATTAACAGTTAAAACCACAAATTTTAAAAAGCATGCTTACCCAAGTAAAGAGGCCAGCTTCTTTACCTTGAGCAGGGTGTGCTGAACCTGGGTGATGCTTCCAGGCAAAGGTTGCCCTAGGGCCCAAGGCCATTGCCAGAGGGGCCCAGGCTGCAGCTGTTGCCCCTCCCCCCTCCTTTCTTTCCCAGGTGGGGGAGGGCGAAATCAAAAGTGAGGGAGGGGTAAAGGGTGAAACTTTCTTCACCTATGAGAGAGGTTAACATACCCTGTTGACTCAAGGGAAGGGAGTGGGAGAAAAGAGTGACCAGAGTTGTAAGGAAGAGTTACAAAACTCCTTAATGATCAATCATAAAACCTCCAAAATCTGCCAAGATATTTTTAGGTGTTCTAACTTTTCCCTGTAACCTCCATGAAGGAGAATTCAGGGGTGTAGAGGGAAGGGAGTAGGTAAGCCTCAGGGAACTAAAAAGCAACTGCAGTTTTCCCCAATTCTCTAGTGCCAAGAGAACTGACAGAAGTGGGCATACACTTCCAGATACGACATCTGTCCTCGTCCTCTATGCTGCAGAAGGTGTACCCAGGTCCTTGGCCTCGAACCGACCCAGTGGACCTGGACCGAGAGCCTGAGAGCGTCAGGCCAAGTGCGAGACAGCCTCGTAACTGTCTGCCTGAAAAGCACCCCTAAGCCTTGGTGCTTGGAGAGCGACCTCAACTGCAGAGCAAGAAGAAGGGGGGGAGAGGCTTACATACTTTCCAGTCCTGGCTAGAGAAGAACTTGGGGGGAGGCATTTTCCTGGTACAGGCCACCAAAACGATGAGGTTTAGGAGTTTAGGGGTCCTGGAACCCCAAAATCAGAACATGCGAGTCCTGCCCAAAAGAATTTGACCCAAGCTTTCTTTCAACCACAGACAGGGTTTATTAGCACATCCCTCATTATTTAGCTGACTTTTAAGGAGTCTGAACATTAGTGAGCTAGTGGCTAGATTGTAAGAATCTAAGCCTGTACTTTACTTTTGATGGAATTAAATGCTGCTTTCTTAGAGATGATGCACTATCCTGCTGGCAAACTCTGTGGGGTTCTCATTTTTGGTTTAGCAGCTTCTGAATATCCCTATCATTTTTGTCAAATCAGTCCTGATTTTTTGAGTATTTTGACCCAGATGAGCAAATCAGTGTTGTACACCAAATTTCTGAAAGCTGTCCACAATTTTTCTGCTCCACTGCTGCTGACTGTTGGCTCAACTTTCTCTCCAACTTAGCAACAAACTGTTTCTGCTCAGAGAAGTGCTCTAATCTGTTGGCATTAATTCTTCTGGTATTCATTTTGCCTTGGGGATACCACTTTTGTTGAGTGCAAATATTTAGCTTGGAGAGGATAAGTCTATGATCAGTCCAGCACTCTGTGCCACACATTGCCTTTGTCACTCTCTTTGTTACCGTCTCTTCTCTTTAAAATCACACAGTCTATTAAACGCCAGTGTTTGCTGCAAGAGTGCATCCATGAAGTTTTATTGCATTTAGACAAATGAAAGACAATGTTGGTGATGAGAAGGTCATAAGATGCACAAGTCTTCAGTAGTAAGTGACCAATGCTGTTGCTGTTCCCAACTCCATTCCTCCCAAGGGCTCCCTGCCATGTCTGGTAGTCTGAGCCTACTCTAGTATTAAAATCACCCAAAATTATAAGCTTGTCCTCTTTTAGCACATTGATGATAAGCGTCTCTAGCTCTTCATACATTTTTTTCTTTGACTGCATCAGGGTTCGTCATGGTGGGAGCATAGGCACTGATGACGGTGCTGTGGCATTTTCCTACAATCACGTTGTCATGAGCCTGTCATTTGCTCCTTTTGGTAGGCATACGAGCTTGTTGATTAGTTTTGATTGCAAAACCAACACCAGCTTTACAGTGCTCCCTTCCCTGTGGCCAGTCAGAAAAAAAAAGTATGTATCCAACTCTGACTTCAGTAAGCTGGCCTTCATTTGCCAGCCTTGTTTCACTCAGCATATCTTAGCTTACCTACCTGCTGGGTTCTCTCACAACAAGAGCTATTTATCTTTCAGGTCTACTGGATTTTGTGTTGTCTGTAAGTGTGTGCACATTCTATGTGCTGATTGTGAATGGAATCATCTTTGCAGAAGTTTTTGTACATTTTTTGGTATTCCAACCACAGGGTAAGATTCCTACCTGCCACAGTAATCAGGCCAAGGTTGGGTAAGCAGACAATTTTTAGGGCACTTTTCTAGCCCCTTCCTCACACCAGGAGGTGAGCAGTGCAATCCTTAAAAGGCTGCTCAGACACCTGAAGATACTGAATCCCACTGCTGCTTCCAGTGAGAAGAATACCCTTTGGTCTGGGTGCAGGGTTGTCACTAAAGCTCTCAGTGTATCTGCACCTGCTGCTTCATCACTTGTCTGTCACCACAGGACTTTGAGATAGGTAAAAATGGTAAATTGTATGGGTGATGTCTTTTGATTCATGCGTAAATTGGATTTAAATGAGGCAGAGTTGCATGAAATCATCAGCCTCTTTCTTCCAGAGTCATCACAGTCCAATGACAGGACAGAGTCAAGATGCCTGGGGATGGCTCAGGACACAGTGGATGATCTTGGTGTCTTTGATATCTAACTGAGCTCTAAGTGCTCCTCAGTGCCTGTTTCAGCTGCCTTCATGTCCATTGGAACATGTTCTCATCTGCCCATTCCACCAGGGAAGTCTTCATATCCTTGGGGTAGACACCTCTCTAACTCACAGGTTTGAGACTCCTCGGTTACCTTCCATCTGGTTTAGCCCATCTGTCAAAATGTTTTGCTGGGGTGTGGCTGCTGTGTATACTACAGCTTCTTGGAGCCACAGATGAAAGTTAAGTGGATCAGGTGGACACCAAAGATGGAAAACAGTCCTCACACCAGAGGTAGTAGTCTTCCCTGAATACACCCTATGCCCCACACAACTAGTAGGTATCAGAGAAAGGACTTGTACCAGTTTGCCCTGACTGAGATGGAGTATCCAGAATTAGAATCTTATAGTTGTGGGCTAGATGATAAGACAATTAGGTGGTGTTTTATTACGATTTGAATGAAATTTGGGATCCCAAACTATAAGATTCTGTGATTCTGAATACCCCCTTTGAGTCTAAGCAAACTGGGTCCAAGTCCTTTCTCTGATTGTTCTTGTGTGGTACAAGGAAATTTGGTAATCTTCCTTATCTGCTATTTATGTTGCTAGGAGAAAAGGCCAAGGTACATGAGGTTTCTACAGGCATCATGAATCACAACTTTAATATTAGAGAGAAGGAGAGAGACCCTATCCTTGGGCACAGGATTCTTGGGTTAGCCCTTGCATTCCATTTTCCTTAAGCCAAACCTTGGGAGGTAGGGGTGGCAGTCGGGTATAGTTGTTCTATATAACAAAACAAAGAATACAGAGAAAGAGGAAGGTTAAGAAGAAACTGCTAGAATTGACAATCAAGAAATCATTAGTAACTTTAGAGACAACAGTTTCAGTTGAATGATGTCAGAAGCCAGATTGCAGAAGCTTGAGAAGAGCCTGGGAGAAAAAAAAGTGCATATAACATACATAGACACTTTCCCCCTAGGAATCTGGTTGTGAAATAGAAAACAGGCACATGTTGATAATATGACTGAGGTTCTTTTTATTTTTTTTTCCTGGAGGACAGAGACTTCAGTAGGCAGCTAAGTAATATAGTAGATAGAATATTGGACCTTAAGTCAGGAATATATGAATGAAAATTCAACCTTAAGCATTGATTAGCTGTGTGACTCTAGGCAAGTCATTTAACTTCTCAGTCTCCGTTTCCTTATCTATAAAATGGGAATAATATTAGCACCTACCTCACAAGGTTATTGGGGGGGATCAATGAGAAAACATATGAGAGAAAATTTGGAAACATTTCAGTTTTACATAAATGCTAGATATTATTATAAGTTATTAATATTACTCAGAATGTTCGCATAAAGCAGGACAGGAACCAGCAGATATAGAGAGAATAATGATTAAATAGAGTAATGGGTATAGAGGCGGTCTCCTGGAGTTTCCTCTCCATGAGAAAAGGTGAGGTGGGATCAAGCTATGTAATTTGAAAATGTGGTTATTTTGTGTAATGAGTGAATGTGGGCTAGGACAAAAGTTTCCTCTTTATCAGAAATTAGAGTAAATGAGGAGAGAATAGAGCATGATGGCATGTAATATCAAAAAGGAATAGGAATCATTCATCTTAAATATCCAAATGGTCTGGTTTGGAATGATATCCAAACTGGATGACAATGGTAGATCCAAAGTTCTTGATATTCTCTGTCCTAAAATCCCCTAACTTCCCACAAGGGTACCTTAATTATTCCAGTCAACCATGTTCATAATGTTGGAGTTATTAATATTGGAATTAGCTCTTCATCTCACTCATCCTCATGTCTAATTAGTTACAAAATCTTATCATTTCTAATTCCACAACATTTTTTAATATTATCTGGGTAGTGTCTGAGGAATTAATGGATGAATAAATGGAAAACAGTTCTAGACTAGTACTTTATCTAATGCATCATGATGTTTTCTATTAGATATGTGATTTGAGATATGCCATAGATTTTCCTAAAGTTCAGGTCTGATCATATTCCCCACCTACTAAATAAACCCCAGTGACTCCCTATAGCTTCCAGGATAAAATACAAAATGCTCTGTTTGGCATTCAAAACCCTTCATAACCCAACCCCTTCCCCTACCTTTCCAGTCTTCTTACATCTTACTTCCTGACAGGTACTCTTCAATCCAGTTAATACTGGCCTCCTGATTGTTCCATGACTAAGATACTTCCTTCTATTGGTTCCAGGCATTTTCTACAGCTGTCTCCTATGCCTGGAATTCTTTCCCTCCTAATCTCCATCTACTGATTTCCCTAGCTTCCTTTAAATCCCAAATAAAATCTCATCTTTCACAGGAAGCCTTTCACAATCTCTCTTAATTCTAGTGTTTTCCCTCTACTAATTATTTCCTATTTCTCCTGTACATAGTTTGCTTTGTATAAATTTGTTTGCCTGCTGTCTCCCCAATTAGATTGTAAGATTTTTGAGGGTGAGGACTTTTGCATCTTTTGTATGCCTAGCACATTGCCTCTGTCTGGCACATAGTAGGTGTTTAATAAATGTTTATGAAATGATTGACTATTAGCTGTCAACGGACTACCAAAACAAACATTGGTTGGTTCCAATGTCATTGGCTTGAAAGGTTAATAAAATCACTGCAGCTCCTTAGGTCTTAGTTTTATTATCATGAACATCAATGTTCCATTTACTACTAAAAGTAATTCATGGACAGGACTTAAAACAGCAAGAGACTAAGCAGAAGAGACTGCTTGAATAGCAATCCCTAAGGCTAAGAAGTAGATTCCTGTTTGAAGTAAAACTTATGGAGGTATGACATCATGAGTCTGGACCATTATTATAGGTTTAGGATACCATTACTTTGGATATCATTATCTATGATTAATAGTACTTTGGTGGTTAGTGAGCTTAGGTGGGCACTGGGATATATTTTCTAGGTATCTTGGGGAGAGTTCTAGTAATACAATTGAAGGACTGTCATATTTTGGAATTCTCTGAGATATGACTTGGATGTCATTAATTCTCTACTGTTTTATGAGAAAGTGTGGTTTGCCTAGTAAATGGCTGTCAGATAACTGATGTGGCTATTAACTATGGTTGACTTTCCCTGCTCTTTCCTCTGAACGGATATGCCTTGAGTTTGCTTTCTCAATAGCTCCAATTGATCTCATTCTCTGAATAAGGAAGGGTGATGGATTTATCTAACAAGACCTAAACTTCATGTCAACACACATTAAGAGCTTATTATTTGTAAGACATAACACTAGGCAGTAGAGATACACATATAACAAATGGCATGGTCACTTTCCTCAAAGAGTTTATATTCGGCCAAGGATGGTATGTCATGAAGACAGACAGATCTAATAGTAAAATTGCATTTATTAAGTTACATAGCAAATGTGAGAACTTTTAACATCTTAAATTCTTTAATATACAATATAGCCTTTTACTACAGTCATTTATTTTACATGATTTGGCATTGAGTCCTCATGATTTTAATACATATTTTTAAATTCTTCATGTTGGAACTACCCTTTTATCACCTTGGTTATTTAGCTTACTTTTGATGAACAGGTCTTTTTTCCCCAAATCTAGCCTTGATTATAACCCATATGTTTAAATGTATATGTAGTATGTATATAGGTATGTATGCATATGTTGCATGTGTGTATATACACATATACATTATGCAGATATGTCTATATGGATAAGAGGTATATAACATGTATATAAATATGAAAGTCATAAGCTATACTTTGAGTACCTCTTGAGAGAACAGCAGAAGACATGTATGGCTTACATGTATGGCTTCACTTTTACCTAGTGGCTTGTCAATCATTAGTTTTCCTTAAAGAAGGTAAAAAAGTACTCCTTATATGAGCACTTGGAGCACTGTATTTGAGACACTTCTGGATCTGTACCAAATGATCTGTGAGTTGGCTCTGCAGAATCAAGCCCAAACAATAAGATAATTGTTTGGATTATACTGGAATAGAGTTATATAGTTTACAAAGGTGGCTGTTATGTGCAATGTGCCAAAGGCTTTATGTAAGATGAATACAAACCACCTTCCCACCCCCAGATAACCTGAACCTCACCTTAGTGGCTCCTTATTCCATCTCAGTATGACAGAATTCCTCTTAATTGAAAGGAATGACACATTTCAGAATAACATCAGCCAAGAAAGGGGACCCATAACTAGCTTGTAGAATTTGTGAAATATCCCTTGAGGGGATCAATCTAAAACAATGGCCACTGCTTCTTTCTTCTCTCTCTCTCTCTCTCTGTGTGTGTCTCTGCCTCTCTGTCTCTCTGTCTCTGTCTCTGTCTCTGTCTCTGTCTCTGTCTCTGTCTCTCTCTCTGCCAAAATGAACAATTACCCAGATAATCACTTAAGGGGAAAAAACAGGGAACCAATTGTGAGAATTCTCCAACTACCACACAAACATCTAGAATATACAATAGGAGGCCCATATCTCCAGGTGGCTAGGTGGCACAGTGGATAGAATGCTGAAGCTGGAGTCAGGAAGACCTAAATTAAGATCTGGCCTCAGATAGTTACTGAATGTATAACACTGACCAATTCATTTAATATTTGTATGCCTAAGTTATCTCATTTGTAAAAAGGGGGATGAAAATAGCACCTACCTCCAAGAATTGTTGCATGGATCATATGAAATTATAATTGTAAATGCTATAGCAAAACTTAAAGCAGTATATAGATATTGTTATTGTTATCATTATTTATCAAAAGAAGACATCAAAATAGGGGTGGGGGTAGAACTCACTGAATTTAAAGATACTAGATTATATCCAAGAATACCTCAAAAAAGAAAAATCTCTATTCTACCCAGTCCACAGGTTTTCAGTGGGGTTGAAAAAGGATTCAATCAGGTGAATTCCCTGGCTTTTGAAGAACATTTATCTCCATCTTTTGCATAAATTTATTATTTTTTGTGATGTATAGCATGGTACAAGGCCCTATTGAAGTGTTCCATGATCATTTGGGAATCTCTGTAATTTGAGAATAATCCTATTTCTCATTGTATCAGTGTACTCAGTCAGAACACAAATTCCAAATTCACTAGAAGTTAATAACAAAAAAAAATCCAAACAATCCCTCCCTTTTTAGGGGGTAGATGTTTTCCAATCTGATAAAGATACTAAAATTTTAAGGGCTCATCTTCATTTTTTCTCTGACAATGGTTTTGGTACAGCTTTGAAAGGAAAGGAGATTCTTCAGTAAAAATTACCTTTTTTTTTAACTTGGCATAGTGACAAATGCCCACAATTTCTGCTTATTGATGTGACTGAGGCTGATGTAATGTTTCAGCTCTGGAACTATGAGCTCCAGTGTCCCAAACCAGTAAGATTTCCACACTAAGTATGGCACAAATATAGTGAACCCACAGAAGCAGGAAAGCCACCAGGCTCCCTAACCAGGGGCAAACCAACCCAGGTTGGAAAACAGAGGGGTTCGAGATTTCCATGCTAAACAGTAGTGTGGTCAGGTTTGTGAATGACAACTGTACTTCTACCCTGGATGACATGGGAAAATAGCACAAGTAAGAAACATGACCACTTTCCTTAAAGAATTTGTGATTGTGTGAGGAGGATAAAAAGATGATGGATGCATTTAATAAAAAGAAAAAAAAGTTAGTAGTAATATTGACATGTTAGCTTGTGTATCATGTAACATTTATGGAGATAAATATGCTTCAAAAGCCAGGGAATTCACCTGATTAGATCCCTTTTCAACCCCACTGAAAAACTATGGACTGAGTAGAATAGAAATCTCTCTCTTTTTTGCTGTATTCTTGGATATAATATAGTATCTTTAACCTACACATTGACTCAAATGGAGACTTTGGAGACTTCAAAGTCTCTATTTGTCATCACTATACATACGTTTAGGGAAAAAGTCATAAGGAAGTGGTTAGAATGGGCAGTTCCAGTTAGGATTTAACAGAAGAAGGAATATACTAAGTTGTACAATATAGAAATGATGGAAGTGAAACCACACATATACCAATTGGACAGGGGAGAAAAGATACTCAAGGCAATGAAGAATTAGATCATTAAATTCTATATATAATGAGAAATCTTAAAATTTATAGGTATGAGAAAGTTTTCTCTCTTCATCAAAATGTCATATATTCATTCATTCCATTAAATTCAGACAAAAAAAACCAAATGGTTACATTTTTCCTATGTGTGGTATACTATGCTAAACACTGTGGGAGTTCAAAAATTTTGATGACATAGCCTCTGCTTTCAAGTAACTGAGAGTCCAGAAGGTGGACATAGTTTAAATAATTTTTTAAACAGATCTTAAGGCCTTCCAATAATACATTGCAGAAAAACTCTCAGGGAATAGCTGTTCTGCTAATTGCATTCACTTTGGAAAAGGGACATAGAAATTCACTTTCTTTATGAAATTTTGCATAAACAATACAATTACGTAGTTTTTTAAGTGCCAGCAACTATTCTAAGTATTAAGGATATAAAGATACAACTAAAACCATTCTTCTGCACAAGGAGTTTACATTCAACTGGAAGAAGAGAGAACATTATAAAAATATAGTAGAATTGGTATGGTCTATTGGTCATTCTTTGCCTGGTTTCAGTCCTTGAAACATATGCAGATATTCTCTACCTATTTCTAATCCAGCTTTGTGGAAATTTTTGTTAAGACAATTAAGTATTATGATAAGGAAGTGCCCAGGTACCCTGGATAGTTCCAAAGATCCAGAGATTCCATCAGCAACTGAAATTTGTAGTAAGTAGAATCCTTACTGAATTACTACCTCCCTCTGGAGGTAGAAGCAATGGCCACCAAAATAGTAGTAACTAATAATAGTAGTCTAAATCAGAAACTGCTTGGTCTAGCAGCAGTCTGATAAACCCTGTTCTGAGTCATCTCTTCCTCACAGGTGCCATTTCCTCTGAGGAGGAGTCAGTCCAGCAGAGCAGGGGAGTGACTTCTTTATTACCAATGTCACATATCTCAGAAATGTTCATGAGGTCTCTATGAAGAGAAAGAAAGACCATTTTGGAATGTGAGTTCACCTAAAATCAGAAAAGAAAAAAAAAACATTAAATCAACAGTGACACCGTGTGCTCATGTGCATACAGTGGACAGGAGGAAGATATGGCAACTACTTTTCCTTCACTTAGAAATTCAGAACAATTCTCTCTATTAAAAATTGCCAAGAATAAGAGAATTGATCAGGTTGGATTTTTTACATTCATTCTCGGCAACTCCTGAGTCATAAGCTCTTCCAGCTCCTTAATCAATTGGAAGGCTTTTTGTCATTTCATGATGCTAATCCCTGAGAGATTGTGGTTCACCAAAGCTTGCACATGGATTGGATTACAAGCAGAGAAATCTGCATATGCTTTAAAGAATGACTGTATCTGTATGTGCTTCAAGGATGGTCCCTCTTCTGCCTCCCCACATAAGCCACCTCAGCTCTGTTACACAGAAGAGTAAATGAAATATTTGTACAAATCAAATACAATGAAATTTCAGCTCAGAGATAGTGGGGGTGGGGGTGGGGAATAAATAAAAGACTTGTATAAGGAGGTAGCACTTGGGTTGAGTCTTAGATGAAACTGGTGATTCCAAGAGTCCAAGATGAGGTGGTTGTGAATTGTAAAGATGGGGGATTGCTTATGTAAAGGTGGGAGATAGAATGGGAAGATGAGAACAGGAGATGGAAATATTTAAGGAAAAAGCATGTATGCCCATCTGGCTAGAATGTAGAGAGAGTGAAGTGAAATAATGTGAAATCAGACTATGGTTTCATAGAAGTCACATTATAAAGGACTTTATATATGAAACAGGAATTCCTATTTTGCCCTAAAGACAACAGGGAGCCACTGAAGCTACTTGAGCAAAGGAGTAACATGAGTAGACTTGTACGTTAGGAATATTATTTTGGTAGTTGTGTAGAAGATAAATTGAAGAAGAGAGAGACTGGAGTCAAGGAGGTCAATTTGAAAGTTATTTCATTAATCAAAGTGAAAGGTGATAAAATTCTCAATGAGGGTGGTGGCCATGTGAGGGGAGAAACCAGGGCACATATGACACCTATCACGGTGGAAGATTCTATAAGACTTAGTAAATAATTAGATATGGGGGACAGATAAGGAGAAGAAAAGGTTAAGAATGACTCTGAGGCTGAAGAATGTTGGTTCCTTAAACAGAAATAGGAAAATTAGAGAGAGAGGTGAATTTGGGGGAAAGGTAGAGATAATTTCATTATAGATATGTTACATTTGAGGTATTTTTGGGACATCTTTGTAGAGATGTACAGCAGACAGTTGGTGATGCAGGAATGGATTTCAGGAAATAGTTTAAGCTTAGATATGTAGATATGGGTGTCATCTGAATAGATATAATTAAGCCCACAGAAGCTAAAGAGATCAACTAGAAAGAAAATGCATGGAAGAGAAGATGGCCTAGGGCAGAGCCCTGGAATATTGATGCACAATCTTGCCATGCAGGGACAGAGGTATAGGTCACAGAAATAAGGAGAGGCTCTTCTGTGTTCTGCCCTGCCCATGTCTGCAATATTTTGTTCAGTTCTAAAAACCACGATTTAAGAAAGACATTGTTAAGCTAGAAAATGTCCAGAAATGAAACAGAATGGTAAAAGGCCTTGAACACAGGTAATAAGAAGATTAGTTGAAGGAAGCACTGAAGTTTAGTCTGAACAACAGAAAACTGAAGGGGTGTGGTAGCTGCCTTCACATATTTGAAGGCCTGTAGAAGGGACAGCTAGGTGGTGCAGTGGATAGAGCACTAGGCCTAGAATCACAAAGACTTAAGTTCAAAATCCAGCCTCAGACACTATCTGTGTGACCCTGGGCAAGTCACAACCCTGTTTGCTTCAATTTCCTCATCTGAAAAATGAGCTGGAGAAGGAAATGGCAAACCACTCCAGTATCTCTGCCAAGAAAACCCCAAAAGGGGTCACAAAGAGTCAGACACAACTGAAAAAAATGACTAACAATAATATGTAGAAGAGTGGTTAGACCTGTTATGTTTGGCCCCAAAGGAAGAACCAGGAAAAAACAAGTTGCAGTTTTGACAAGACAAGTTTAGATTTGATGTCAGGAAAAACTTTTTAACAGTTAGAACTGTCTAGAAGTGGAATAGGTCAAGCATAGAATGAGATAGGGAGCACAGGGAGTGAGTTTAAAACCTCAGAAGTCTTAAAGTAGGGGTGGGATGACCATTGTTGGACATGGAGCAGTGGTGATTCCTTTAGGGCATTGATTGGACTTGATGGTCACTGATTAGAACCCTTTCAATTTCCAAATTCTCCAATTTTGTGATTCAAGAGACCCAGCTTCTGCTCTAGGTTCTGACGCTGGCTAGATGTGTGACATTGGTCAGGTTATTTCCTCTTTAGGCCTCTACTTCCTCATCTTTAAAATTAGGAAGTTGGACTAGTTGGTTTCTAAAGCTATGTATAGCTAAAATATTCTGTGATTCTGAGACATTTGTGAAATATTGGACTTTTATTCAAAGTCATTCTTTGTACCAGTGTACTCCTGACCACCAAAGTCCTCTTGCGGGTTTTCCTAAGTCAAAAAGATTGTCGTTTCTGTGATCTTCAAAGCATGTTAAAAGAGAAATATGGGTTATCATTTGATCATGATCATAAGCAGTTCCGAGAGGAAATGCTACTGAAGTGGATATCAGGGGTTTTGATTAGTACCAAATGGGCAAATTTCAAAGCAACAGCTCAATGAGGATGGCTGTGGCTAAAAAAAAGTAATGCTTCATTCCAGAATCATAACACAGAATAATAGATCTGGAGATAGCAGGGACCTCAGAGGCTACCACTACTTCGCCTTCCATGGGGAAACCTAGGCCCAGGAGGGTTAAGTGACTTGCCTAACATCACTTGAGCAGTAAGTATAAGCTGTGGGGTTATTCCTTTAAATATGCAGTTGTGACACAAAAGATTTAGCAGGCAAAAGTTCAAGAAATCTGCAAAATTCCATATAGTCAAACATTTTTGCTACGTGAAGCAAATGGGCTCGATTCTATGAGAGTATTAGGAAATGAGGTGACCTGTTATTGAGTAAGAGCAGATGATGAAAGCACATGTAACGATTGTCCTTATGTTTAGCAGTCCTTCCCCTTAAAAAAAAAATAAAGGCAATGTGATATAGTAGAAAACTAGTCTCCAAATCAGGAGGACTAAGATTCAAGCCTCACCCCTGACACATATGTGCTCACTTACCTCTACTGTCCTAGGTAATTCTCCAAGTCTCTTAGTTGGACAGCAGGTCAGTCAATAAGTATTTATTAACTGGTAGAGGGAGTCTCATCAGAAATTGCCTATGAAATCATACGTTCAGTGCTGCCCCAAAGAGCAGAAATGAGAGATGACTAACATTCTCACACCAGTATTAAAGGATGTAATCCTACAGTGCACACTTGAGTTGATCAGACTGTGATTCAGTTTTCTGTTGTTACCTGCTACTTAAGTTGTTGTGGGAATGCTTCAATTTGACTTCTTCTCCAGGTTCCATTTCTTGTATGCTGACCAAGTCTGACCTCTTGAGGTTGGTGTTCTGCTGACTGGTGCTTCTCCTTGAGATCTCCGTTACTTCCTTCCATGGCTATGCCTCTTCTCTACCCTCATGTAATATGGTCACCCCACATCTTGGTACCTTGATTGTTAACTCATTTGCCATTTCCAGGTCTGGAAATGGTAATGTAAGCTCTTCAAAGGCTTGGACTAATTCTCCTCCCCTTCCCTTTTCCCTCCTTCAATTTTCTTCCCTTCTTCTTTCTCTTTCCTTTCTTTCCTTCATCTTTTTCTTCCTTTTTCTTTGTTCTTTTCTTCCTTCCTTCCTTTCTCTTTTTCTCTTTCTTTCTCTCTCCCTCCCTCTCTTTCTTCCTTCCTTTCATCCTTTCTTTTGTTCTTTCTTCCTTCCCCCAGAATCTAAATCAGTTCCTGGTACACAGTAGTCATTTAATAAATGTTTGTTAAATGATTGATTTCCAAGGTCAGAATGTGACTGAATGAGTTACCATTTGAACTCTGGTCCTCCGACTGGAAATCCAGTGATTTTTCATACTGGAGTGGTGTATCTTTTCAAAAGTGAGACTGATTGATTTCTTCCCTTTACTTGCTCTTTGATATCTTGAACATTTTAAAACCAAATTCATTACTCCTCAACATTATACTAAAGTCATCATTTTTCTGGCCTACCCTAATCTATATCCATTGTCCTCAGTCTGCAGCTGATTTGGTACTATTATTATCTTTTGCCCATTTCTGATTTCTCTCTCTTCAAATAATTTTTGATAACTCTTCCAACACTCTTTGCCTTTACTCTCTCACACTAAAATTAGGTTAGGCCTCCCTCTCCCCAATCAATGTCTGAAAGCATTTAGTTCAGAATGTGAAGTGTGTTTGTGGTAATCAGCCAGTTTGTTAAGAATTAAAGCTTCACTCTAATCAACTCTGATGTTTTTGCAGATTTATCTTAAATCAATAATCAAAACTAAAGAGAAATCAAACCAGGTGTTTACCCTAAAGCTTACTTTTCAAGATTAGTTAAGGCTAGTTGGTAAGGAGCTCTTATCAGTATAGTCCTTTTTGCTGTTCTCTTTACTCTGCTGATAAACAATAGGTTTCTGTACTTAGTGTTTACCATCTGGCTACTTTCCTATTGTGGGGGCAGGGTATACCTAAAAGTGCCAGGGATTTCCAGTCAGTAGGATTGAAACATTTCCAGTAAAGGACTTATATAACTTAGAAGTTAGTGTGATTAAACATCACTGGAAAAAGGATCGCAGAATTTTTTTAACTTGAAGGAAGCTTCCAAAATAGAAAAAGCAGTGGATTCAGAGTTCACAGACCTGTATTCTTGTCCTCATGCTGGAACTATCTGACTGAGTGACCTCATCACTCTGAGTCTCCTTTATCTTATCCATGAGGGGAGAGATTTGGACTGGATGATCTTGAAGGACTTTTCTGTCTCAAATACCATCATTCTAAGGTCCAATCCTTTCATTTTGAAAGAAAGAATTTAAAAGATGAAGATCAGAAGGGCTAAATAACTTACCCAAGGCTGTACACAGTTATTATTTTTTCTTTCACCAGTAGTCAATGTGATAATAATAATAACAATGATTGTGATTAATCATAATAGTATTACTAACAATAAAGCTACCATTTACATAGCACTTCAAGGTTTGCAATATGCTTTATAAATATTATCTGATATTATCTTTACAACAACTTTGGGAGGTAGGTATTATTACCAACTTCATTTTACAGATGAGGGAACTGCAGCAGACAAAGAGGTTGAGTAACTAGACAAGGACCCCACAGCTAGAAAGTGTCTGATGCAGGATTTAAACTCAAGTCTTCCTGTCCCCAGATTCAGTGGTCTTTCTACTGTGCCACCTAGTTGCTAGTCAAAATGTTGGACCTTTTACCTTCTGAGAAATTGATTATATCAAGGACCTGGATCCTGCCACTAACGAAATAGTAGACAGTCCCTTTTGGAGAGGTATGTGAAAAATTCTCTCTTATGTCATGATAAAAAAACATGGCCCAATAGAGAACTTGGTATTACAAGATTAAAAAAAAAGTAATCGCCCCCTTTACTAATCCAATGATTTGGGGGGCAGAGGAGTTTGTCTCTCCATTCTCTAGATTCATACCTCATCAAGTCACATTTTCAGAGTCCTTGCTAGGGTCCCTTAATAAAGTCTGAAAATAGAAACATGTCATTAAACATATAATTTTTCATTGTTTTTCCTTCACTCCCTCAACCTATTCATTTTCTGGTATAGAAATGTGGTTCCTGAAATATTAAGTATTGGCTCTTTTCTTCTCTGTAGTTCTTAGCCATATACACTGACATATAGTATGAGTAAGCAAAACATTCACTTCTAAACAGACAAATAGTATATAACAGGATCATGGATTTAGAACTGAAAGAGACATCAAGTTATCAAGTCACACCCTCTCATTTTGCAAATAAGGAAAATGAGTCTCAAGGAGTCAACGAATTTCTCAAGGTCAACTAGGTATTAAGGTTCAGAACCAGGAGTTGAACACAGGTTCTTTGACTCCAGATCCAATAATCTTTCCTTCGCATCACTCATAAGATCAAATGAGACAATGTATGTAAAAATCTTTACAAATCTGAAAAGTGTTAAGTTAATGTGTCATTATTGTTATTGTTGAGATTATATTTAAAAATTAGTGTAAGGAACAATTCAGTGATATGAACAAAACTCCCAAATAGTGTTTAACTACATTGTTTCTTTCTTATATTAAGAGAAGTAATAACTGACATTGTAATTAACATTAATTGATAGTATGTTAACAATAATGAAAGAATATAACAATATATAATAAGCAATAACATTATAATATAATAATAACAATATTAACATAATATAATAATTAATAGCATTGATAATTAACATTAATATTAGAACTAGAGACCTTTGAAGGTCATATAGTTCAACCCCTTCATTCCACAGATGAGGAAATGGAGGTCCAGAGAGCTTATGTGAGTTTTCCAAGGTCATGGAGTTAGTGGTTGAGCTTAAGCGGATTCTAAAGTAGGTCCTCTGGTTCCTGCACCAGAATTGTCTTGCCCATGCCCTGAGGTATATGCATTCCACTTTGAAGATCACTTACATAAGAGTTCCTAGTGAGGAAACTCCCAGTACCTATGCAAACAAGTAACTTGTCGATAGCCTAGTCTTAGGAAAGTTGCTTGCATCACTGAGATGTTAAATTGTCCACAGTGACACACTAGTGGGTGCCCAAATGACTTGAACCCAGGTCTTCACTCCAAGGCCAGATTTCTATCCACTGTACCATTACTGCCTCTTATCACAATGATAGTTTTGCCTATACAAATGGGAAAAAATTAGATTGGATGAACAAAAATCCTCTTGAATATGTCTTCTGAGTCATTAATCTGACAAAGTTGCATTGAGGCAACTGATACAAACAATTGACTTTACATGAACTATGGTATTTACAATCCAACATGCAATTTTTCCACGCTGCGCAAACATGTTCTGTTTTTTTACTTTGTGGCAATGTAAGGTTATTCTCTATGAGAAAGTTATAAACCATGTAATAGTGAATTTCTGTTCACAAGCCAACAAACAAATGTTTTGGGACTTGGCCATTAGTTTCTTAAGATTTCTGAATGTTGTAATTGGTTTATTTCCAGACAAATGTTTCATTAAAACAAAATAGTGGTTTTTGATGTATTGAGTGAAGATTTTCACAGAAAATTGCTGTTAAGATTTTAATATTACTTAATTACAGTTGGAAATATTGGATTCACCTGACAGAAGCAACCATGAATACAGGTTTGGGGACAAATATGGAGGAAGCAGAGGTATTGTAACAACATTGCTTTGAAATGTATTTTTAAGTTATAAAAGCATTTAAAAGCATTGCTTTAAAATGACTGCATGAATGACTATTGATTTCATCTATAAGCCAGCAATGTTTAACTAGTCTACCCTTTTCATCTCTTGTAGGTATTTCTAATTTATCTTAATGAAAACAGCAACTGACAAAGAACTCATGTAGAGGATATTATTACTGAAATATACAAATGGCATTCTTAGTAGATGAATAGACTGAATAAAATGCTACTGTTTTGGAAACAGAAGGACAATAACCTAATTCCTTACTGGGTAAGTACACTGGGTAAGTAAGTTAGTAGAATGGGCCTATTGCTTTTGCATACTTAAATAGTTCCCTTATCTTCAGTTTTTATTTATTAGTTTAATTTTTGTGGTTCTCCTGTTTGTTTATTGTTTTTGCTTGCTTTTTTATTTGTTTGTGTGAGTTTCTGTTTTATTTGTTTACTGTTTTCATATTGAGATGCATAAAAAAAATCTCTTGGTAACTAAAGCTCACCAAGGTACTATATTTGGACTTAAGGACAATTTCACAACCTCATAGTTGGGGAACTTGAAGAAAATGTTCCCAGTGATTTGAAGTGTTCAGAACCCATTGAAATTGACTGCTTTTGAAAGCAGAAGCAAGTCTGAACTAAATACTTTTAATTACCTTGGAAAGTGATGGCAGAATAGATTATGATAATGAGCAGCAATGTCTAATAATTTGACATTGATAGTACTACATCAATATTCTTTGGAGTGATTATTTTCTCACTCTGGACATCTCTGCTACTGATTTAGACAACAAACTTCAGTGTGTGGGTTTGATGAGTAGCTGTGCAAGAAAAATTTGGGGTGCTTTATAGGGGCTAGCCATCTGGTAATGAGTTCCTCTAAATTAAGTTAACCCTCAGAGGATTGCTTCAGTCCTTCATTGAGCCTAGTTAAACCCCTTTTAGCTTAATTTGACCTACCATTGCTTATACTGTGATGGCATAACCTTTGAGCAAACAGGGTCACTTTTATTCCACTCTGTTATTCTCCTTAGAAATGTCTGGAAATGTCCTGTTTCTATTGTCAGGGAACTCTTTATGGGCCTTTAAAGTATTTTCTTTTTCTTTCTTATAAAAATGATTTCACAAGTGTGGTTTTGGCTACATTTTTCTTACTACCCTCAAAATGTCAAGATTGAGCAATTTAGCATATTTGTTACATATATTGAAGCAGTAGTTTGTTTAATGGTAAGACACTGGCATAAAGTACTGATTTTCTATTGCCTGTGCATTTCCTAGATTTTTCTAACACAATATTCCCTATATTATCTGGCATGCAAGAGATACTGTCAATTAATTGTCCAACTAATTTGAGTTTTATGAAGCATTATATAAGTATCCAATCAAATTTCTGGTTCATTTAACCAGAACTCACCTGAATTTAAACACCTCATGAAGGTATTGGGTGACAATTGATAACTTAATATTCAGTAGTCAGGAGTCTCATTGGGCACCATGGTCAAATAATTCATCATCTGATGGCCAAACTACAAATGATGATCCATTTTCTGAGAGCAATAATGAAAATTTTTACACTTAGGAAAATGTAGTGGTTGGGTTGGGAGACAAAGTCTTTTCCAGGTATAGTCATGCTGGGAGAAGGAATAGCCAAACCAATACTATGATACATATTCCTGCAGTATAGCCCATGGTTTCCAACCTTCTCATCTTGAGAATTCTAATATCGGTGAGGTCACAAATCCATTGATTAAGTCAATCAACAAGTATGTATTAAATACCTACTAATGTACCTACTTTTGTAAAAAATTTGCTTTTATAAATTAATTTTTTTCAATCAGCAAGTATATTCTTTCTCCCCCTCTAACCTCCTTTGATTGAGAATAGAAGGAAAACAAAACTGCTTTTATAAACAAAAAAATTTCTTCATTGTTCATGCCAAATACACATAAAGATACATATTAGTCTAGGTATAGATATGAAGAAGGTTTTGTGGGAAGGGGGGAAAGCTCACCATACTTTTGCTATTCTGCCATCTTGGTTCACACTACGTGTCATTCTTGACATGTTGAAGAAAGTTGTGTTCTTCAGTTGAGGCAAGTGACAAAATTTGAGGCAATATAAGAACTAAGTGACTTTTAACACCAAATGGTCAATTTTCTCACTTGTCAGAATTCAACTTTCAATTTAACAGTATATTAATGCTACCTGAAACTATAGTGGATAATTTTCACTACTATTGCAGGCAGGCAATAAATACTTATTAAGCTCCTACCATGTACCAGCCACTGTTCTAAGTTCTTAGGATAAAAATACTTGCAAAAAAGTCAGTATCTGCTTTCGAGAAACTTAAATTCTAATGAGAGAAGACAGTGAACAAAAGGGGGCTGAAAAGGGGTAGGGAGCAAGAGAATGGGGTGAAGGAAGGTACTTGTAAGAAGGCATGATGTTCAAGTCCAGAAAATCAGAAACACAGCTGGAAGGGAATGGAAGACTTTCCCTAAAATGGAGCTAGAGAAACTTACTAAGGGCAGAAGGGGCCAGGAATAGTGGAAGGATGTTCCAGGGTGAGGAGGCCCCAGTCTCTGAAGAAGGTCCTTGGGTGAGACTGCAGCTGAGGCATGGTGATGAAGTCTGGAAATATCAGTAGTACAGTTGGGAAGAGAGAATGAATATATGTGCCTTGATAGGAGATAAAAGTCTTGATTTTATTTAATTCTGACATACTCATGTTATAAGAGGATCAAACCATGTCTACAAAAATAGTGAAAATGAGGAGTCAAAGGATGGAAGTTGGTGATTTTTTTTTTCCAAAATGGGAAACAACTAGATGGGGGTGAGGTAGAGTGTGGTGGTGGGAGATGAAGACTGGTGATTTCATCCTTGCATTCAGATGATCTGAAAGTATATTCTGAGGGAGAGTTTACAAGTTTGCACACAAGTAGCCCTAGTACTGACTTGTGCTATAAGATTATAGAATCACGGAGTCATAAATTTCCATAAATTTAGAACTGGAAAGCATTGTAAAGGCCATTTGTTCCAACCTCCTCCCACCTATTTTACAGATAAAGCTCAGTAACTTGCTCAAGGTTGAACAGCTAGTGAATAGCACAGTCAGGATCTTGAGCAAGTGACTAACCACACTTGCTCCTCAGCTTCTCTCTATATAAAATGCAAGCATTAGAATAATATTTATTTTTTCCTATGTTCTAGATGTTCTGGAAATATTTTCAGGAAAAATGCAACATACATGAGAATAATCTGAGTTCTTTAGAAAGAAGTGCTCTATGAATCCAAGGTAGAATAGTTACTTCACAATTCATTAATGAAATTTCAGTAGAATTTAAGTTGAGTTCGTGAGTTGTTTTTATGTTTTTTTTTAAATTTGTATTCTTAATTCCTAGCATATAAGTGCTTAACCAATGCTTGTTGAATTGAATTTAGTAACTTTTACCTGATAATACATTTTGATATTTGTAACTATTATCCATTAGAAATGTGGATTAGAAATTAGAAAATGAATTATTATAAATTAGAAATTTGTTGCTACTTTTGGGAAAATGTTTACATTTCTCCCAGATCTAACTAATATTTCAGAAAAAAATGAAAGTGAATCAGCAGAATTATCTATCTTAATTCAATAAGAAGAAAGCTGCAATTTATTCAATAAACAGAAGGTTGGTTATTTGGATTTCAAAAGTATAGAGAAATAATGGAAAATGATAAAAAGGATATAACACTCATCCTTTCAAAATGAAGTGATTCCTCTGGTCTGTTCATTTTTAATACCCTTAAAATAGAACCTAGTTTGCTTTCCATGTCTCATCTGGTATTTCAGCCAAGTGACTTCTACTAATGTGGCATTTATAAAAGCTAAAATAATTCTGTGGGAGTTATTATTAAGACTGACATGTCGTGGCAAAGAATCTCAAAAGATGCCTGGAGTTGGGGAGGTGGAGAATTTCTTCCTTTTGTGTTCTTCCCTCTACATCAAAACAAAGGTTTCAGAATAAGGAAACCATGATACTCCTAAAGATAATGCCATTTGAGGAAGACAGTAGAAGGAACATAATTGCAGTCCAAACAATTTTCCTATCTACTCCTCATGCCTCATGTGCCTGCCAAAAGCAAAGAAAGATAATCTTGGCCAAGAACAGATTTCTAGAGGGGAGAAAAGTATCTGTTGGGAGAGGAGGTTATGGGGTTGAGGAAGGGAAAGGACAGAGGATAGTTATTAAGCACAACAGGGGAGACCCACAGTTTAGAAACTGCCCTCACAGAGCAGATAAACTACTAGTGGAATAGGACATAAACCCAGATATCTCTGGTACCTAATAAGGCATGCCAAAAATATGAGTGATAGGCAGGAAAAATACCATGTGAAAGTGTTAGGTAAAAGGTATCACTGGTACACACAAGTAAGGCTTCATGGTGCCTTTAGAATTGGTTTTGAAGGGATGGGTAGTAATTCTATAAGTGAAAAGAAGGAGATTGGTCATTTCAGACACAAAAAACTGTGTGGTGTGTGAATTAAGGCTGGAAAAGGCATTTCTTGTTTGATGAGCACATAGTTTGTTGCAGGGGATAGAATGTTGGACTTGGATCATTAAGATCTGAGTTTAAATCCTTCCTCAGACATTTGCTAGCTGTGAGACCCAAAATAAGTGATTTACCCTCTCTCAGTCTCAGTTTCCTCATCTGTAAAATAGAAATAACAGCATTTACCTCCCAGGACCAATTTGAGGACTAAATGAGACAGTATTTATAAAGTGCTTTGTAAGCATTGAAGTTCTATATAAATGCTATTAATATTGTTGTTATTAAAACTTATTATTGTTGCTGTTGTTATAGTACAGTTTAGCTGAGCTACAGAATGAGTGGAGAGAACTAATAAGAGACCAAGTTGGAAATATAGGCTGCTGACAGACTGGGGAGCACTTTAAATGCTGGACAAAGGGTTAAGCATTACTCAGTGGGCAATGGATAGTTCGTGAGATTTCTTAGAACAATGACATGACTAGTCTATGAATAAGAAAGATTTTCCAAGCAAAAGTAAGAAGAATGGATTGGAAGAAAAAGGGAGTGGAAGGTGGAAGATCTGTAAAGAAGCTAATAGTCTGGGAGATAACAATGAGTTCAGTATCAGGTAGTAATAGAATGAATTAATAGTAAGGGAAGTGACTATGAGAAGCAGTGCCAACAGGACTTGATAATTGATAGAGGTAAGAGAGAAAGAAGTATAAATATAATCCCTATATTATAAATATGGTAGATGAGGTGAACAGTGGTACATGGACAAAAATATTGAAGTCAGAAAGAGAAGGTTTAGGGAAAGAAAAAGATAATAAATTTGGTTTGTGCCATGTTAAGTGTGAGATTCTAATGAGATTTCCAGGTAGAGATGTGCCAAAGGCAGCTGCAGGAGAGGGTCTGGAGTTCAGAAGAGAGAGATGAAAACTGGAAATGTAGATTTGTGAGTCATCTACATTGAGTTAATAACTAAAGTTACAGGAGTGAGTGGGAATAACAAAGAAGCAAGTTTAGAGCAATGGAAGAGGACAAAGAATTAATTCTTAAAGAACACGCACATTAAAGGATCACATTAAGGATATGAAGCCAACAAATGACTCTGTGAAGAGCTAGGTCAAGTGGTAGGAGAACCACAAGGGTATACTGTCTCTGAATTCCAGGAAGGAATGATTTCCCTGTAAGCATAGACTGACTAATTTTGAATGACCAGCAGCATCAAAGTCTCCTTGTCCTTGTGCTTGGGCTCTCCTCATCACAGCTTCTTGGAATCCTTAATTTCTTTCAAGTCTCAATTTTAAAACCATCTTCTTCATAAAGCTTTTCCTAATCATGCCCAGCCCCCAGGGCCCCCTGCCCCTTACAAAAATATTATGTGAAAATATATACTTAATATGTATTTTGTGGGGCAGCTACATGGGACAGTGGATAGAGTGCCAGGTTCAAATCTGGCCTCAGACACTGGCTGTGTGATCCTGAGCAAGTCACTTAACCCTGTTTGCCTCAGTTTACCATCTGTAAAATGAGCTGGAGAAGTTAATGACAAACCACTCCAAGATCTTTGCCACAAAAACTCCATATGAAGTTGTATCATTAGTATCATTAGAATGTAAGCTCTTTGAGGTCAGGGACTGTTTCATTTTTTGTCTTTGTATTTCCAGTACTTAGCACAATATCTAACATATATTAGATGCCTAATTGATGCCTGTTGATTGATCAATTGATTATCAGGACTGAATAATGACCATTGGATTTGACAATTAGAAAATTGTGACTTTAATTATGGGGAAAGAAGTCCAGCAGCAAGAGGCTGAAGAGAAAGTAGCTAATGAAAAGTGGAGACTTTGAGCATGGATAGTGTTTCAAAAAGTTTAATAGTATTAAATAGCACTAAAAATGGATGGGGTAGAAGAGTGCAGGGAAGGGTGTTTTTGAGGACTAGAGAAAGCTGAGCAGAGCTGTAGACAAAGGGAATGGAACCAATGCAATGGGAGAGATTGAAGATGCATGAGAGAGAGTAGATGACTTCTGGATTCAGATCTTTAAGAAGTTAAGGGATAATAGGTTGATAAGCATGAGTAGAGGGTTTCACCATTTTTTTGTACAACTAGAAAGGTAGCCTATTTGAATAATAATTCTAAGTTTTAAGGAATGAAATTTTAAGAATGATTGGAGGATCCCACACTGAAAAGATCATATCTTTTCCATGAGGCTAGAGATGTTATCTGCTATTAATGGGAGGATGGGATATGGTAGAACCTGAAAGGAAGATTTGAGAGAGAAAAAAAAAAGTTTAGAACCATTGCTATGACAAGTGAGGCTGGAAAATGATCTTTTTTAAAAAGAGCATTGAAAGATTATTAGTTTAGTAATGGAAGCAGCTTTAGATATGGAAGTGGAAGATGAATTCTGGCTCCATCTGTTTTACTTATTTATTGGATGATTCTGAGCAAATCACTTGACCTATGTGAACCTCTGTCTTCACTTATTCAGGACAAAGGATTTTTCCTACATGATCACTATGATACTTTCTAGTTTTATCTTTCTATGATTTGCCAAAGTTAAATTATATAAATATGTAGTTGGTATTCATATAAATGTATTGATTCTTCTCTAATACTCCATGGTTCTGGAATAGCAGCACAGAAATTAGATGAAAATAAAAATACAAACTTGGCAATGGTGGGAAGTGAGAGGCACACAGAAGTCAAAGGCAGCAGCTAGTGATACATATGTGTCAAACCAGGAGATCATGGCTGGATATGGAGAGAAATGAAGCTATAATGGGAAAGATGAAAATACTTTTTTAGGTATAACTTGGACTAGATGGCCACTAGGGTTTCAACTATGAAATTCTGTGATTTCTTTAGATTACTAATTAAAAAAAAAACCCAAAGAAAAAATAATAGAAAGTGAAATTCCAGTCATATTGACTACAGTCATAAAATTCTGGGAGCTAATCTTCACCATGATGCATGTAAGGTTTAAAAAAAACTATTAAATCATTTTTACATAAATAAAGATTTAAATAATGGGAAAGATTTATTGTTCATGGTTGGGCTATGCCAATATAATATAAATGACAATATCTTCTAAATTAATTCAGTGATACAGTGTTAAATCAATCAGACATCCAGAGGTTAGTTTGTAGCACTTAAATTTTTTGTTTAGAGAAGAAAAAGTCTTGATTCTCAGGTGAAATAATGAAAAAAAAAAGGCATGAAGAGGGACTCATATTAGCACATACCAAACTATATTACCAAATAGCAACTGCCAAAACTATTTGGTGTTGGTTAAACATTTAAAAAGCAGATCAGAAGAACTGCCTAATTACGTGTAATTAGGTTTCATCCCTTCCTTTTCCTAAATTTTATATTATCTCCAGATGATGCCAGTAAGTTCCCTGATGAAAATTTTTCCAAGTCTCATAAGATGCAATTTGTTCCTAGCTAATAGCCCATTATTCTTGTATTTTGTATTTTTTTTTATTTTTAGGCAACTGGGGCTAAGTGACTTGCCCAGGGTCACACAGCTAGTAATTGTCAAGTGTTTGGTCTGAGGTCGGATTTGAACTCAGTCGTCCTAACTTCAGGGCCAGTGCTCTGTCTACTGTGCCACCTAGCTGCCCCTATTCTTGTATTTTGACCTAAGGTTCCAGAAAACCAAATCTTGTTCCCTGACACTGTTTTATTAGACATACCCCCTCTACCTTTTCTAACATCCTCATCTTTAATCAGATGAAAGTATCATGTGTCCCTGATCTTGCAGCCTTCCCAGGATTTCATATGACCTTTTGATCTTTCCAGTCTCCTTCTGGTTGCAACTCAGAAGTAGGTAGTGTTTGTCAGGTTCGAAGTCTTCAGACACTTTCCATTGTATTCAAGATTTATGCCCCTGGAAAATAGCACTTTTACATTCAAGATGTGTTTTTCTCATTGAGGTTATCATCATCATCATCATCATCATCATCATCATCATCATCACTAATCCACAAGTCCATATATACGAAATACCAGCTGGTCTTTCTCAGGGGGTTTCTATGATGGAGGAGAAAGTTAAAGTTTGGAAGCAAACATCTCTGGTCCCAGGCCATCAAAGGAGATGAAGTATCAGGGGTGGGGAACAGTGGAAAGAGCACTAGACCTGAAGTAAGGCAGAGCCAAGTGCACTTACTAAATGTGTGACCCTGAGTACTTAATTTTTGTTTGCTTGAGTTTCCTCATGTATAAAATGGAAATAATAACAGCACCTCTTCCTCAGGTTTGTAAGAATCAGATGAGATAATGTTGATAAAGTACTTTGCAAATCTTAAAGTACCCTATAATATTAGTTATTATTTTTAAATTGGTCATGTGAGACTGACTTACTGGATCCCTCAGCTAGCAGTTGCTAACTACCATCTAGTCTTATTTACTTAATAACAGCCATGCTTGATACTTATGGCTGGTCAGCACTTTTCTTTGGAGCATAAAAATTGTTTCTTTCCTAAAAGACCCAGATGATACCCTCTCCCTCTGGAAAACAAGCATCATTCATGTTATACAGCCCCAAAGACTCAGGCATCTTTTCTTTTCTTTTCTTTCTTTCTTTTTTTTTTTAATCTCATCAACATCCCATTCTTTTACCATATAACCTCTAGACTCTAGTTTGAAGTTCCTATCACCTATCCTCTCCTTTTCTTCTTTTTTTATATGGAGTTTTTACTCTCATTTTATTATCCATTTAAGAGAGGGGTGGGGAACTTGTGGCTTTCTAGGTCCTTGGGTGTGGCCTTTTGACTGAGTCCTACTTTTACAGAACAAATCCTTTTATTAAGGGGCTTTGTTCTGTGAAGTTTGGATTCAGTCAAAGGGCCACACTCAAGGCCTTACAAGGCTACCTGCAGCCTCTAGGCCACAGGTTCCCCACCCCTGATATTTCGTCTTCCTTAATGGCCTGGGACCAGAAATGTTTGCTTCCAAACTTTAACTTTCTCCTCCATCATAGAAACCCTCTGAGAAAAACCAGCTGATATTCAGTATATATGGGCTTGTGGATTAGTGATGATGATGATGATGATGATGATGATGATTGATGATGATGATAACCTCAATGAGAAAAACACATTTAAAGCAATTAACATCCTCATAATTTTGGTCTTCATATACATTTTTTTGGAACAGTAAAATGGACAACAATGTATATGGAAAGCATATGGACAAAAATCCATACTACATTAACAAAACAGAGCAGCACATCACCCCCAAGTACCTATAAAAATCAATATTTCCTCATCCAAGAGTAGAAATATAATTTATAGATGTTCTCAGATTACACAAAAACAGGTTAAAATCTTACAAAATTAGTTCTGGAACAAATAGTAACTACTCAACAGAGTAATAATGAAAACTGAAAATAGGAATCTGTCACTAGATTTTTCAAATGTAAGCAATGTTGTTTTACCTCTGGTTGTAACTTATGAAATGGCAAAGATCCAATAGTGAAACATCGAAAGGTCTTCCATGAGTAATTTCCACATGAACTCAACTAACAATATGCTGACAATGGACCATCAAACAAATGACTGATGCATGAGCACTTTTTACAAAACTGGAAGGGTTTATGAGAGCAATACAAGGCCAGGTCATTGCTACTAGAAATTACAGAAAGGCCATACTTACGGAGCTCAAACTTATTGTTGATCAATGAAGATTTTTCAAGGAAATTGCAGAAAATGGACATATCACTGTGAGATGCAAAAAATTAACACCTGGTTAATACCTAGAAAGACAAAGTCAAGTGGCAAGAATTATGCATTAGAAGCTTACTTCCCTTCATAGATAAATAGGCAACAAATCCCTATATATTTTAGGAGCTTGGCCATAACTGGAGAGAGGAGGCTGGCCCTGCAGAGCCACTGAGAGAGGAAGAATGCTAACATTCCTATTGATGATGCTTTTGTATTGAAGACCAGTTTCAGCCCATTCAGCTTGAAATTTGAGGTTTCAGAGTCAGGGGTAAGGTGAGAATAGTGTCAGAGTTTATACCTGAGCTTTAACTGCCTTGAGGTTTCTTTCATAAGTTGTTGACTTGGTGACCACATAAGGGAAAAGTATACTATATCCTATTGCATTTGAAGTGTTTTCTCTTGATGTTTAATTAGTGAAATTGGTTTTAATTATATTTTATTATCCTCAAGTGCCTCTTACTGATTTTGAACCTTTGGTCCTGAAATTACTGGACCTACCTAGCTTAGACTTGACCCTTGACAATATTCTAAATCCAAACCCCAAAATATATGTAATAATTGAGTAAACAAGCTATAGAGAAATTAGAGCATCAATGTAGACAAAACCATTGCTCACAAATATCTCATATAACATTGACTCATAAAAAGTCAGAACAATGTTTTCAATAAACATCACCGTACCAAATACTCATAACTTCCAATCTCTGTGAAATGAGAAAGGACTCCAAAATATGGAGACTTTGGAGAAGAAATCAAAACCATATGGAAAGAAGATGAAGTACATATAATCCCCAATCACCTAGTCTGCTACTGGAGTTGTCCCATAGATGCTTCTAGTGAGTTTATAAAAGCTGAGCTTATTCCTCAATACTTTTATTTAACTATAAACAAAAACAGAACAATTTTATTCACCTGCACAATGTTTTGCTAAACATTTGATAATGGAAGAACAATAGGATAGTGGCTTCCCTCAGATCATTTCTATCTGAATTCCATCAATTATAAAAGCAGAATAGTTAGCATTTATACAGGCCTTTAAGGTGTGCAGCTCATTTTATCTTCACAACAATCCTGGGAGTTTATTGTGCCTATTTAATAAATGAAGAAACTGAGACACATAAAGATTAAAAGGCCAGCTCAGTCACACAGCTAGTACATGTCTGAGGCTAGATTTGAACTCAGTCTTTCTGATTCCATGTCCAGAACTCTACCTACCATTCAAATTAACAACCTCTAGACAGCTAGAACAAAAATAATAGTGATAATAACAATTAAAATAATGATGCTCTTGATGGTGATCTGATATTTATACAGGGTGTCCTAAAAGTCTTAGTGCTGTTTTAAGCTTCAGTAGATTAAATTTATGGGACACCCTGTATAGCAGCATATTCTCATTTAAGCCTCACTTCCCTCTAAGACAGTTACTACATATATTATTACTTCAGTTTTATAAAGAAGGAAACAAATTCAGAGAGGTTGTGTCTTGAGCATGATCACATAACTAGTAAGTGGTAGGTAAGGATTTTAACTCAGGCCTTTCTGACTATGAGTCCAGTGTGATATCTCTTTCACAGTATGTCCTGCAAATCATTGGAACTGTATCACATGCAGAGTTTGTGGCATGGGACCATGTTAATGAGAAACTAAATTACAATAATATTTTACCATTCAAAGCACCATCTTTTGACAGTTCAGGCTATAGAGTCTCCCATGCACACAGTGATACTTTGACTAATAACCAGTGAGTTCACAGTACCTTTGAAGACCCACAGGGGCATCCAGTATCACAAATGACTGCTCTTGAGTAAAATAAGATTAGATGTGTCACAGCAGTTATCAACTCTCTAGCCTATTATTTTACCTCTGAGTACTCCTGACTAGGGGTGAAAAGCCCTAGGTTCTGGTCTTGGTTATATCACTTAATATATTGTAGCTTTGGGCAGGTCATTTAACCTCTATGATTTTCAGCATCCTCATACGTAAAAATGAAGTTGAGAATTACCTCAAAAGTCTCATTCACTATATGCTCTTCTCTATGCTTCCAACCCATTTATTTTTTTTTTTGTGATTAGCAAGGCCTTGAAATAAAAAAAAAAATCTTTCTTACTTTTATAAATCAGAACAGCAATTAATCACTGCCTTCTCTAGGTAAAACCAATTGTTTTGTTTTGTTTTGTTTTTTTTCCTAGCTGCACCATGAAATTCATGTATGCATTGAAGGTTTCCTTGAGGGCCAGTAATTTCAGAAGCACTGTCTCTCTTTAGTCCCGATGAAATAAGATTTTGAAATCCAAATTGCTTTGGTGTCCTTTGGACTGCTTTCTGGCCCCACTACATCCCTGTCACGTTGCCAACTTGTCAACTGCTATAGTATAGCCATGCTCCCAAGACCCCATAGCCTGCCCCTTATGACACAGTCTCCTGTCTGACGTACAGCATCAACTGTGATTTTTCAAAAACAATTCCCTTTGCCAAATGGGCTTGTCTTTGCAAAAATAGGGGCCATTTCTTTGGGTCAAACCAATTAGCAGAAGGTACTCTATACTCCTGCCTATAATTATAGGAAGATTGAGACTAAGTGCCAGAGAACAAGTTTACTATGTGGAGAACAGTTGAGTCTGAGAACTTCCCATTAGATAATGAGAGAGTTGATCATTTTTATAACATCCTTTACTGTGGTTCTAATATTCTGTGATTCTTTTTATGATTTTGTCATTTACCTTCAAGATAATTTGCAATTTCCCAAAGATAATGTACTTCTTTCTTCTAATTTTGCTCCTGATTTATTGTTCATTTGCACATACTGATGAATAAATTCTATATGTTGTCTATCTAACTTCATGCCATAATTTACATAGCTGATATTTGTCATCTGTTTTTTTTTCTGTGTGGATGGTTAGACTGCATTCTTTTGAGTGGCTATAGAATTTGTCCAGGAGGCACTACATAATTCTGGGGCTTAATGAAACTAGTATGGTATAATTTATAAACAGGAGCATCTGGAGAATGTCATCATCTATACAAAGTACTTCTTCAACTTGGACTGTGCTGTACCTCCTCCATGATGATGAAAACTATTTTTGAATAATAATAATAACACTTATATAATGTTTATTATTTGCCAAAAATGTGCTAATAATTGTTATCTAATTTGATCCTCACAACAACCTGGGGAGGTAGATATTATCATTACTCCCATTTTAAAGATGAGGAAACAGGCAAACAGAGGCTTAGTGACATCCATAACCACAAAGCTATTAAGTATCTGAGGCCAGATTTAAACTCAAGTCTTCTTGATTCTAGGTCTGGCACTCCATCCACTGCACTACCTAACTGCCTATTATATTGAAGAATATATATCTATGTTTTCCTTTCTTCAAAGCTAGCTTTCTATATACTCTCCCACACTATTTTATACCCCACCTAATATTGGTAACCAGAGAACTAGGTTTTCTCTTTTTTATGACTTTGAAGACCCCAATCTTTTCTCTAATACAAAAGGTCTATAGTTTTAATACCAATATTTTATCATTGTTGTATGGCTATGCCTCATACAGCTTCAGTGACTTAAGACTGAGTATTGCCACAAGGGCAATGGAGAAGTGAATGGTGGATGTGAACTGGCTGCAACATAAAACAAACAATAATGTACAAAGAAGAACCAGAGTAAAAAAGTGGTATAAAAATATGTGAACAATAATATGGGCTGGTCATGTTTCAAAAGGGGGTAACCAATATAAGCCTGCAAACTCCATTTAAGATGTAAATCTTAAGGGCAGCTAGGTGGTTCAGTGGATAGAGCTCCAGGCTTGGAGTCAGGAGCACCTAAGTTCAAATGCGGTCTGAGACATTTGACACTAGCTGTGTGTCCCTGGGCAAATCACTTAACCCCAATTGCCTCACCAAAAAAGAAAAAAAAGATATAAATCCTGAGATATAAAAGTACATTAAAACCCTCTTCCCTTACATCAAGCAGTATGTGGGAGGACATGACAAAGTATCACACAGAATATATTATGGGTAGACATGAATGTGTCTTTGACATCTTTGGAAAAGATATCCACATTGATGGATCCACTAATCTTTTGGATTATTTTAAGTATGTAATTTTCCTTCTCAGAAACTTTCAAAGACTTTTATAATGTCTAAATACCCTTTCCTGGAATTCATATTTTCTATAATTCTAACCATTCTGCTATTCTAACAGTTCATTCTCATTTGATCCTATTCCCCAATATGCCCCCCTCCTTTGTCATCAGGCTATGTACTATGTCACAAACATACCATGTTTATTATCACCTCCATGCCATTGGTCATGTTATTACCTTTACCTAGAATACTGTTCCTTCTCCTTTCTTCCTATCCAAATCCTGTCAATCTTCCAAAGCCTACTTTTCCATGAAGACTTCCTTGTTGGTCCAGTCCTCACTGAATCTCAATATGAGAAAGAACCTTAGGAATCATTTAGTCATCTTCTAGTTAAACAGGAACTTTCTTGATATCATTCCTAAAAAGTCTTCATCTACCCACCAGATGAGATCCTCCAGTGAAGGAGAGCCCACTGCTTCCTGAGGCAACTCAATCCACTTTAAGATAGCCTTTATTCTTAGGCAATTCTCCTTATGTTAATATATAATCATGTTTCATTTAATCAACACGGGTGTTCCAACCATTGATATAGATTAAAATTCCTCTATAAGTTAGCACATGATCTTTAAGAATCACTGTGCCAAAAAAAAAAATAATAATCATTCGTCCAATAGCCAACATTTAGATGAACTTCCAAACTCAGCAAAATTAGTCCTTGAACAATAGACACAACTCATCACTGAACCCATACTCAAAGCCTTTCCAACTTGACAGAACCTCTCAAGCAGGTAGGTGGTGCAGTGGATAGAGTGCCAGGCCTGATGGCAGGAAGACTCATCTTCATGAGTTCAAATCTGGTCTCAGACACTTACTATGTGGCCTGGGCAAGTCACTTAACCCTGTTTGCCTTAATTTGTCATCTGGAAAATGAGCTGGAGAAGGAAACAGCAAACCACTGCAGTATCTTTGCCAAGAAAACCCCAAATGGGGTCACAAAGAGCCAGACACGACTGAAACCACTCAACAACAATAATGAAAGAACCTACCTGTTCGAACTTATACGCAACTGGCATAACTTTCAAGAACCTGTGGTCACATCTACAACACAATGACACATCAGAGTAGAACTTTAGTGGAAGAAGATTTTCACCCCTAAACAGCCTAAATTTGCTTTTCTTTAACTTCAACCCATTGCTCCTAGTTCTTTTATCTGGATTCAAGCAAAACAAGTATAACTTTTCTTCATGATGCCTCTTCATATGTTTCAAAGACAGCTATCATGCTCTCTCCCATTAAATGTCTGCCTTTCCAGCCTTAATATCACCAGTGTTCAACCAATCACTCTTTGAAATTGTATCAATGGCCCTAATTGCCTTTCTCTTGCCAATTTCCAGGGTGCCAATATCCTGCTTCAAATACAACACCTATACCTAATACAGTACTCCAAATGTAGTCTGATCAGAAGAGAGTACAAGGAGACTTTCAGTTCCTATGTTCATTCTTAACTTCTGCAGTATATAGGGTTAATGCCATTCAGATTAGCATTTATTGACTTCTTGTATCACTTGTATTGTTTCATGTCTGTTAGTCTTCCCCCTACCCTAAAGTATGTTGCTAACCTCTATGAGGGCAAAGACCTTTTCATATCCTTCTATATATATCCCCCCCTCCCCATCAGAGCTTAGAACTGTCATTCAATCAATACCTACTGACTAATTAATTTAGTTTACATTTTATTATGCTTTATTTCCGCTATTGTAGTTTTATAATGCTTTATATATACCGTAATGCTTGAGGATATGAAAAGGGATCTTTTCAGCTGATGTCAGGAAATGATTCTATATCTGGTAAAACATTTCAACTGAAAAAGTAGCAAGCAACTTCCAAAGTTTTAAATCAGAGAGTTACTGGATGTAAATGACTGTGCTCTTGACTTATACATCAAAGCAGACCAGATGCAATTAGCAATCCAGGAATCATGTGGCAAGTTAGTGCACTACTATAGGTTCATAATAAATCAGAAAGGAATTAAACTTACTGGTTAACCTGTCCCAGAAAATCTTACATACAGATTCTGTTCTTCATTAGGAACAAAGAGCTAAAAGTTGCCCTGAATTCTGCTACTTAAATGGCAAATTTCCATTAGTTGACTAAGAAGTAGAAAACCAAATCGGGAAGTTCAGTCTATCTTTCAGGAGGTTGACAGTGAGAGTATGAGTCTAGGTTAGCATCAAAAAGGATTGTCAAAATGGGAATACCATCCAACCATGAGCTCGGACCTATCATAGACAGTAAACTAGATTCTTTAGCATTGTCACCATAGCCCTATTGGGAATCATGTAATGGAATGACATCAATAATAACTAACATTTATATGGTGCTTTAAGGTTTGCAAAATGCTTTATTAACATTGTCTCATCTTATGCTCACGAAACAAGGAGATAGATGACATTATTCTCATTTTACACATGGAAAAATTGAGGCAGATAATATTTAATTGCTTTCCCTAACTAATAGATGTCTGAGACTAGATTTAAGCTTAGTTCTTCCTGACTCCAGGTCCAGGACTCTATTCATGGCACTACATAGCCATAACAGCTAAAAAATTTTAAAAAAATAGCAAATACATTAACACTAAGACAGTATTATAAACAATAAAGTTATACAACCTGGATATATGTAAATAGATGCCTATAGGATACCCCCAAATTTGTTCATTAACATTTATTAAAACACCTCCTTATGTGTATGCCATCAAATATCCAAGTTCCTGGATCAGAGAACTCTTGAATGCAAATGACTCAGCTAGAACACTGAAAAGGTACAAAGCTCTGTAAGATATGATCCCTAGAATTATGGAGTTTAAAATCTAGTAAAGAAGATAGATAAGAAACCTATACAAATATCTGTATTACAAAATAGAATCAGAGAGCTGCAAAGTTGGAAGGGACCTAAGTGACCATCAAGTTACACCTATACCTGAACACAAATGCACCATACAATATTGCCACCAAGGGTTCTCCAGCCTTTGAATAATTGTAGTAAAAGAAACCCCATACTTCTAAAAGCAATCCATTCTACTCTTTACTTGTTAAGAAGTTTTCCTTTATAGCAAGCCTAAATTTGCCATTTTGTAACTTCCACTCAGCAAACAAAACACACCTAATCCCTCTTCCAAGGTAACAGCTTTCAAAAATTATGAGACAACCATCCTTGCCTTCCTAAGTCTTGTCTTTAGAATAAATGTCCCCAGTTTCTCCAGCCCATCTTTATCAGGCATAAAATTTATGCCTGTCACCACTGTGGTTATAATATGATGAGAATGTGATGAGTGCATTAAAGAGAAATAATTGGTAATGATGATGGTAGGAGAATAAAATGAATTCTTAATGAAAAAGTGGGTAGAGATATTTATAAAGGATAAAATTGATAACTTTACATGAAATTGAAAAAAAATCTTCACAAATAAAATGAACACATCTAGCATAAAAAGTGAAGTGGTAGTTGTGGGGGGAAATCTTCATATCAAATATGTCTGATAAGGGTTTGATATCCAGGATATACAGAAAACTAAAAGAAATATATACAACCAAAATCATTCCCCTCTAGATCTAAGGTTTTGAAAGTCCTTAAAAGAAGAATCTCAGACTATTAATAATCTTGCAAAAGAATGTTCCCAATCATTAATGGGAAAATTCAAATAAAAACAATGAGGTTTTACCTCATACTGAGAAAATTGGAAAAGGTGACAAAAGACAAACATACACAGTGTTTGAGGGGATGGGGACAGATAGGCACACTCATGTATTGTTAGTGGAGCTATGAATTTTCAAAACATTCTAAAAAGAAATGTGGAATTATGCAAATATAGCAGCTAAAATGTCCATGCCCTTTGGCCTAGAGACTCCACTGCTAAGCATATATTCCAAAGACATCATTGACAAAAATAAAGGATCTATATAAATCAATATGTTACTAGCAACATTTTTGTGACAGTAAAATAACTGAAAACAAAGTAAAAGTCCATTAATGGAAATAGCTTAACAAATAATGGTACATGAATGTAACAGTAGATTACTGTGCTATAAGAAATAACAAACATGAGGGATACAGAGGATCATGGTTTTACATATAAAGTGAAGAAAACAACATGCGCAATGACTATTTCAATGTAAATAGCAAGAACAACAAAAAACCAATGAAAAATGAAGGCTGTGAAATCAAGAAGAATAAGATTGGTCCTAAAGAAGATATATGAAAAGACACATCCCTTGGCAGAGGCAAGGGTCAGGAGTGTCCACAGGTGGAATATTGCTATAATTATGTCAAATTTTTTTCAATATATTGATATTGATTTTTCTTTCTTCCTCTTTTTATCTTAAAAATTAAGGGATAGTTCTCTGGGAGAAGGAGAGAACAAAATGGGGAGAGGAAACCTGGGTGATAGAAAAATATTTCATAAAAATCTTTTTTAATTTTTTAAAAAAGAAATTTATAAGACAGGCATTATAAAGTTATTAGATTTTTCCACCAAATCTTCTCTGTGTTCCTTATTATTATATCTATTACATGGTAATATTATTCAATCATTTTAATAAATGTTTTTATTTAAAATAATAAAAAGCTTATGTTTATATAGTCCTTTACAGTTTACAAAATACTATATACATTATCTAATTTGAGCCTCATGACAGCCCTAAGAAGTAGATATGATAAGTATCATCATCATCATCATCATCATCACCATTATCTCCATTTTACACACGAGGAATTGGGCTTCAGAAGGGAGAAGAGATTTTCTCATGGTCACACAACCAGACACTGCTGAATCCCATTACTTATCAATAAGATTCTAGGAGAGTTTATGGAGAGGCAATCACTTTTTTTTGCTAGAAGAAAAAAGAAGGGGCACCATGGAGTAAATGGCATGGGGGAATAGGATTTCAGTCAATGTGGATGAGACATTTCAGAATGAGACAGGAAACAGTATGAGTAAAAGCATCCAGGCAGGAAATGCCTTAAACAATTATGGAAAAGCGAATAGTTTGAGCTTGGATCATATAGTATACAAGAAGAGTATAGCATGAGATAAAACTGAAAACATAATTCGAGCCCCAGCTGTGCAGAGTTTTGACTCTTCTATAGGTAGCTGAAGTCAAATAGTGGTTACAAGTGGGAAGCAAACTGGTGCAACCAGATCAACCTGGCATGCAGCTGAAGAGGATGCAAAACCTCTTTATGAAAAGAGGCTTAAGCTAACTTTAACTGTAAGGTAATATTGCAAGCAGCAATAGACACTTCAGAGAGTGTCTGTAGAGAGCCACTAATGACAGGGTATGCTTTTCATGTCCTCCAATGGTCTCGCATTGGCCTTTTCAGATAATCCCCATGCACATATTGCAATTCATCATCAAATAGCATCATCTTTTGATATAGCCAGCAATATAATTCCAATCTCAACCTCTATGCAAATGATACCTTTGTAGATGACTTCAGTCTCCCCGAGGAGACATAGAATGTTATTCCCCCTTCCAATGTATAGGACTTGCAGTATCGCTCATTTAGAAGGCTATCTTGTTTACTGTCTCTAGTGGGCTGTTCTACCCTTTTTCCCATCATGATTGGTAGAAGTAATCAGAGGAATGAATGAAAATTAAAATGGAATAATATAATTAACCGAAATCATATCCAGGTCAGTAGTATTTTCCTAGTGCCGATCCTCCTTCTACCCCACCCCCACCCAATTCCTGGGGGTACTCAAGTCCATTTGGATCATACATAAACCTCACCAAATGATAAATATTACACATCAGACATTTTGATTCTCTAATGTCTTAAGGTTTCCATAAGGACAGTAGAAGCCAGTGTTCTGTTTATAAGTTTAAACAGTGCAGTAGTACGAGAATCCTGCCAGAGCAAATCATGTGTTAGTAATTCTAAGGTTGAAGGCACATAAAAATTAATGATCAGAGAAGAATGGAGAGCAGTAAATCAACAACAACATTACCAAAAGCAGAGGAAGCCTAATGTGCCACATATGGCAACATCACACTATAACAAGACAGGAGTCATGGAGCTGTTTAAGCCAGTTCCATTTTATGATGGCACCCTTGCTATGAAGTATCACGGAAGGGTTGACTGATGGCCCCATAGGACTGAGGTAATTAAATCTTTTAGTTTATTAGCACATCCCACAACACCTAATTAGCTATTAAGAAAACTGCTTAATGGTGAGAATAGACGACTAAAATAAAATCATCGTGTGATTAATAACCACAACAATGTTTTACTTAGAGGTGGATTTAAGTCTTGGCATAATAGGACTCCATCCTGAAATACTACATTTAAACTCTGATAAATTTTGAATCAGATGAAAATTTATAGGATTCAGAGTTCATAGATTTTGAGGTTTAAGGGCCTTTATAGAAAACCCAGGAAAAAACCATAGTAGATGCTCCTGGCTAGTTTCACTTCGATTTAAAGCAGAAGGTTTGGGGTTTTTGTTGTTATTGTTGTTGTTGTTGTTGTTGTTGTTGTTGCGTTTGTTTGTTTTTGTTCTCTCTCCTCACACCCAGATGGAAGAACATATCCCTCTTAGGCCAAGAGTTTCCTAAAAGAATGCTCATGGATTGAAATCTTCTTTTCTAAGTTGCTTCCTGATGGAAAGTACAGAAATAATTATTCCTTGCCCACAGGATATAAAGTTATTATTCCTTTCACAGACCATTTAGTCTAACTCTATCATTTTACAGATGAAGAAACTCTGGCTTAGAAAGGATAAATAATTTTCCCTAGGTCACACAGAGAGTATGAAACTGAGGCAGGTTTTATTTCTACGTCACCCAATTCCAAGTCCATTGTTCATTCATTCTACTATGCTTAAATTCAGTTAAACAGTTCCTGGTACATGTTTAACAATTATCTATTAAGCACTTATTATGTTCAAGGTATATAGAGAGAGACAAGGTGAATAGTGGAGAGAGAAAAACCTAGGTTCAAGTGTTGCCTCTAATATATGCTAGAATTGTATTTTACTTGGTAAACCATTTAACTCTTCAATACGCAGGCAACTCTCCAAATAATAAAGCTCTGAATTGTAGAACTGGTAATATTCATTGGTAGAGAGGATGTCCACACCAGGAATTCCCTATGCAGATGAAATCACCTGATAGGAATTTTTTAAAACACGCAAGTCATTACTAGGATGAAATATTAAAAAAAAAAAACCCTAGGATCATCTTCGAGCTTAAAAAGAACAATGAGTTGAAATAGATTCCCAAAATGTGCATCTGTTTGCCAGAATTCTAACATTAGCAAAAACTCTTCAGAGCCTCTTTGTGGGATAGGTGTATGATTTCAAAATGAAATAATAAAGAGAGAGAAAGAGAGCTCTGTACAAGTACAGTGTTCAATTTCAGCAATCACATGCTAAAAAGGCTTCTGAAAAAGTTTGAAGAGAATTCAGAGAACCATAAAAAGGCTGCTATAAAAACTTTAGCTTGGCCAAATTTTTTACTGGTTCACAAAATGTTTACAAGGCTTTCTGATGCTTACCACTGTCAGAGAGATAATGTATCTGATGAGACAGAGCAGCAGTAACCTAAGAAATATTTTCCAATTTCATCACAAGTTGTACTTGTGCACAGAATTATTTCTTTCAGGCCTCAGATGACCACATTAATGGTAATTTCTATGCCTGGGTGAAAAGATTACAAATTTGGATTCAGAAGAAAAGGACCTCTCGGGATTATGTAGTCTCTGAAGGATCAGTGTGGTCTAGTGTTTTCACTGGCCCTACCATTTACTACTGTCATTTTGGATAGGCCATTTAACCTTTTATGGGACCTCAGTTTCTTCATCTGCAAAATGAGGAAGCTGAACTACATGACCATTAAGGTTCTTTCCTGCTCCAAATCTATAATTAGATCAATAATCTCTCATATAGAGTTTATGGTGATGATGTGTTAAGAACAGTGGACTAGTAGTTAGAAGGTTTTAGTTTGAGTTCTGGCTGCATCTGCTATTTCTCCAATTTGGTGATTATGTAATTTATTCAATGTGAAAGCTAACTCCAACATTGTAGATTGCATCACTTTCATTTTGTTTCATCCTGTGCATTCTTATTTTTGTTTTTGCAGAAATCCTCCACTGTGAAGATAGACAGTGCTCTGAAGATCTTCGTCTGGTTTCTTGATATTTCATGGGTCCCAGTGTAGCACTAACCCTAGCTTTCTGGTATGGATCCATCTGATGACCAAAATATGGACATAAGAGATGGAATTAAGACTAGGATGTCACTGTCAGGATATATCTTCAACTCACATACTTGCATATAACTGGTATGTTTCCTGTTTCAGGAGGAAATACATGTTTCTTCTGATAATTTTGACTTACAATTAACCATTGGCCATGGACTATAACTTACTTACACTTTTGCACTAACTTTGGATTGCTTGCAATTTTGATTCTTCAGAGATCAAGGTGTTCCATGATTTTCAGTTATATAACATCACCTGAAGAACATTAGTGTTAAAGAGATAGGCATTATCACTAGTGAACAAATTAGTATAATTGAAAATGCTGCCGAATTTGCTGAATTTGATGTAGTATGATTTCCTCCTCTTCATCTCTTGGTGTAGGTCATTGTCAATTGGAAATGGCTATTGACATATGCATACTAATCTAACTCCATGGTAGGAAAAATCCTACTTTAAGTTGTGATATGGGGAAAAATACATATGTATATATATGTGTGTGTATGAAAAATATATAGTATGTACAACTATATGAAATGAGAGCATATTTATATTCATATAGGAAAATATAGTATGTATACACATGCATATGTAATTATGGGGACATAAATGTATATGTGTGTTTACATATTCATATGTGTGTATGTCTATATGTGTGTTGTGTATACATGTATGTATTGTGTTTGTTTTTGAGCCACCCATTTAGTTTTTCCAGTGTGAATGGCTAAAGCAATTTGAGTAACTAAAAGATGATTACTTAGTTTACCAATGAGAATATCTAGCTACATCAAAAGGTTGCTGTAAGAGTCAAATGAGATAAAAATAAACACCTCTGAGAGAAGGAAACTCCATTTCCTAAAGCAAGGTGATATTTTCTCAGCACTTTATAGTTGTCTAGACCAGTAGGGTCCAACTCAAATAGAGGTGGGGTCATTAAACTGTACATAAGGATCCCTGTATGGGCATGTTGACTTAGAATACCACATATTTACATTGTCTACATTTTATTGTATTTTCATTTATTTTGTTAAAGATTTCCCAATTATATTTCATTTCATATGGGGCCATGCTTTGGAGTTTTGTGGCTGTATTCAGCCTGCAAACTATACGTTTGACACCTCTGCTCCAGAGTACTGAGAGATGAAGTGACTTGTCCAGTGTCACACAGACAGTATGTGTCTGAGATGGAACTTGTAGCTAGGTCTTCCTAGTTCCAAGACCAACAATCTATCTACTATGCCATGTTATCTCTCATCAGATGAGATGATATACACGAAAGCAATGCAAAATGCAATGCAAATGTAAGGTGATATTATTGTTGCTACTTTAGGATGATAGTATTCCTCCTCCCCCCCATAGAGACACTCTAATGCAGGGGTGATTTTTAGTCTCCTCACCCAAACTATATACTTGTGATTATCAAGGATTATCATACAGGAAACTGCATCTCATTATGTGCAACTTTTGTCTACGCTTTTAAAGCAATTAGATGGTTTTGACTGAACTACCCAACTGTTTAAGTTGAAACCCACACACATATACACTTCTTTGTTAAGTATTCAAGTGATTTGATAAATAGTCAGTTTGAGTATTTTTTTACTTTGAAACCAGTTGTTTGTGTTAATATTTTGTTGACAAAGGCTCAGTCTCTGGTAAAGATGAAATAGGCATAAACTTTAGCAGGAGATGATACAGATTGAGTAGAGGACATAACTTCATAGTAATGCAAGTTGTTACATACCAACTGGTTTGTGAAGACTGAGTGTGGATTCTCTTCCACTGATCTTTAAAATTGGGTAGATATTTACCTCTCTGGGATGAAATGCTTGGAGCTCTGTTTGAAGCTATTGGGCATTGAAAGCTCTCAAAAATGTTTTTTGTCTCTATAAATCTCTGGTTAGGGATAAAGTTAAAGAAATATCAAAATTCTTCATTGAAATGATACAACAGAGAACACATTTCTTTTTCCTCAAAAAAAGAGAGAATTTGTTGAGTATCATGTTTGAATAAAAGCAAGAAATACAATTTGGCTAGATGGTAGAGGATGGGAAGGATAATGATGTGTGATAATGTAGCTTCAATAATAATTTATGCATGATAATAATAATAATAATAACATAAAGAAAGGTAGGTTGAGACCAGGTTGTGAAGGGATATAGGTGCCAAACAGAGGAATTTATACATGATCCTAGAGGCAATAGTAAGCCAATGGAGATTATTGAGCAGGGAAATGATATTTAGGAAAATTACCTTGGCAACTGTGTGTGATTGAAGACGGGATAGACCTGAATCAAAGACTAATTAAGGGAATGGTGCAATATTCCACATGAGAGAATATGAGGACCTGCACTAGGGTAGTAGACAAGTGACCACGAGAGGATAATGGATTAAGAAATATTATGGAAGCCAAAATGCTAAGATTTGGCCACATATTGGATAAGTGGGGAGAGTGGGAATGAGGAACCAAGACTAATGCCAAGGTTATAAGTCTGTGTTTGTTATCCTATGGGGCAGCTGGATGATGGAATGGATAGAGCTCTGGGCTTAGAATCAGGAAGACTCATCTTCATGAATTCAAATCTGGCTTCAGACACTTACTAGCTATATGACCCTAGGTAAGTTACTTAACACTGTTTGCTTTAGTTCCTCAACCAGAAAATGAACTGGAGAAGGAAATGACAAATCATTCTAGTATCTTTGTAAAGAAGAACCCAAATGAGGTCACAGAGAGTGAGACACAACTGAAATAGCCCAACAACAACAAAACATTGTAGTACCTGTCTCAACATTGAAAATTGTTGCCAGAATTTTATGGTTTTTACTCTTTCCATAGGAGAAAAAAGTATCAATGTCATATCAAATTCTCAGCAACTATTCATGTTCACATGACAGAAACTATTTCTAGTACATTTCTTTTAGGACACATTTTATTTTCCCCTGAAATTCTGTTTTTCATACTGACTCCCTATTCTATAGTCATTCTGTAGTATTTTAGCAAGTTAAGCTTTTTAAAATGTCAGAAAAAGTAATGATTAAGGAGAGAGTCAATCAGTTAATGGTAATTGATTGCCATATAAAAGTACTGGTATAATCCTTGCAAGTGGGTCACTATGCAGCATACAGATTATAGACTTGCATGATGTGGTAGAAAGATGGCCCAAAGCTAATGTTCTTTCTATCATGTGTGACTATAGAATGAAGAAACAGTTTCCATAACCCATATGTTCAAACTATTCTTACAACCTTATAGTCATAACTTGCATGTAGTTATTAGATTTGGGTCATCTATAAAGATGCAAAATCACGTTTGCTGTATACTTTCATTAGGACCACTTATAAATCACAACATCAAATGACAAAACAGGGTCTGTAAGTACCAGGTTCTGGTCATTGTGTCACAAGAGATGAAATAAAGCTTATTCTGGTGGGATAGATGCAAGAAACAGTAGATAAGGTCAGGGAATCTCACCCAGCTGATAGGACCTGACAAAGGGCACCAAAACATAATGAGTAAAAGATTGGTCCTAAGAACATGTTAAAACATAACCATTTTCTATCACTAGAAGTATTCAAGCAAAGGCTGGCTAAACAAGGCACTTGTAATTTAATGGGGGAGACATATGAATAAATTATTACACCATGACATATAGAATAGATAAAAATGTCCTCTTAGAGGGAGAATCACTAGTAGTTGGTGGACGAGGAAAGGTCCTCTAAAGAAGGTAGTGCTTAAATTGGATCGTGAAGGCAGTGAGCTATTCTAAGACACAATTAGGTGATGCAGTGAATAATGTGCTGGACCTGGAGTCAGAAAGACCTTTGAAATCCAGCCTCAGACACTAACTAGTTGTGTGACCTTGGGCAAGACACTTAACCTCTGTCTGCCTCAGTTTTTCCTATCTGTAAAATGGGGATAATAATAACACCTACCTCCAAGGGTTGTTGTGATGATAAAATGAGATGGTGTTTGTAAAGCACTTTGCAAATGTTAAAGTGCTATGAAAGTGACATTATTGTTGTTATGATTGTTGTTATTGCTGTTGTTTTAGTTATTGTCATTAAGAGGCAGAGGTGAGGATGCATTCAAGGAGGAGTGCATTCATGGCATGAAGGAAAGCCAATGCAAAGGCATAGAGACGGGGTATTGCTTGGAAGTTGGGATATTGTGGGCTGTTTGGGGGCAGGAGGGGGAGGACTGTTTGATTGGATGTTCTCTAGTCTAAGCCTAAGATTCTCGGATTAATTGCATAATTGGATCAGTGTGGTAGAAGTACGCCTGGTTTGGCCAAGGCAATGGCAAAGAGATCATTACTGAGGTGCAGCAATCAAAAATGAAGCAGCTATTCTGAAGTAATTTTTTTAAGAACACAAGTCCAAGCAGAATTGCCTTTGGGACAATGGTGATATCCAAAAAGACAAAAGCCTCTACAAATAATGATAGGATTTGCAAGTCAAAAGACACCCTTTTTTTATGCCCAGGTGAGAAGGAATGTCATGGAAAAGGCAGAAACTTGGGTTGCAATAGAATGTATTCCAATCCAATCCCTGCAACATTAGTTCTCATTTCTTAGCTTGGTATCCTGAGGAAAGTCACTACACCACTCTGAGCCTCAATTTCCTCATCTTTAAAATTAGGGAGTTAGACTATACGATCTCTAAAGTCCCTACAAATTCAAAATCTTGTAATCCTATGACTATCAGTCATACATTGTCCTTCCCATGAGATTAAATAACATAATATTCATAAAATACTTAGAACAATGTCTGGCACACAGTAGACATTTAATAAAAGTGACTCTTCGTAGCCGTTCTGGCATGCAATGAAATTACATAAGGAAAGTACTATCACTTTGGACCACTAATGCTTACTATCTATTCTTTTCATATGCATTTTATGGGATTTACTTGTTATTGTTTGCCTTGAGTCTAGCAGTATTAGGCAGAACCAAATTGAATATGGGGCAGCTAGGTGATGCAGTGGATAGAGTGCCAGGCCTAGAGTCAGGAAGACTCATCTTCCTAAATTAAAATCTGGTCTCAGACAGTTACTAGCTCTGTGACCCTGGGCAAGTCACTTAACCCTGTTTGCCTCAGTTCCTCCTCTGTAAAATGAGCTGGAGAAGGAAATGGCAAACCACTTCAGGATCTTTGCCAAGAAAACCCCAAATAGGGTCACAAAGTGTTGGACACAACTGGAATAACCAAACAACAACAACAGATTTGAATAAATATTTTTGTATTGTTAAATAGGAACTTTAAAATATACCCCAAATAAATGAAGTTCTAACAGCAAAATTTAAGACTTTTGTCACCAGGTTGTATATAAAGGTGGTATATTCCCAATATATTTAGAAATATGTGTATGAGGTAGTTGAACTAGATAACTTTCCACCTCTGAGATTCAGTGAATCTGCCACATCTGATCTCAGGGCACTTTTTTCGCCTCAAGAAATAAAAATAAATAAAAAGATTTCTTATACAGAAACCTAGATAGTGAATGCCAGAATGAGCTGAATTTATACTTTTAGCGCACAAGGTACTAAATCTCTCAGCCTCTAAGTACACATTGCCAACCCATGTGACCAAATGCCCAAATGACAGTGGGAGTTTAATAGCCTACCTGGGGTTATATAGCCAGTATTCTGCATAGGCAGAACTTGAACTCAGATATTCTGGTTTCTTGAGATCAGCCCTCTATTCATAACCTCCCACTACCTCACATCTTGGTTTATCACCAGCCAATTATATCAACTACATAGCAATCTGCATGATACCCCATTCATCCAAAGGACCTGATGGGCTATTTCATGATTCACTCAGCTCAGTGCTTGGCACTTAGTAGACAATTAGGAAATACTAGTTGACTGACTGATTTAGTCATTGTAACCAGTACCAATAAAGGAAAATAATATTTTTATCTCAGTTCTTCCTCAGAGTAAGGGACATTGTGGTGTCAGCAATTAAACTATAGGCAAGAAATAGAATAGGCCTTATCAGTAATCCTAATTCCAGAAACTTGGTGTGATCATTTACTTAACCAAAAGAGAAAATGACAACCAGGTAACTGGGGGCCAGGGAAATCAAGCTCTCTATGACAAAGATAATAAGTGTTAAAAGAGCATTGTTCAGCTAATTAAGATGGTGAGCTTACTTATTATGGACAATGTCAATATGTTCCTTTATTAAATAAGGTCAATAACTTAGTATGAAATTTATATGATCACAAGGCTTAATTTGTTGAAAAGAAATACATTTTCTATAGCTCCTTGCTTTTTCCAAATTAAACATTTATGGTTAGGGGAAGGAATCTGTGATTTTATCAGCATAGGGAACTGTTGTTGTAGAGTCATTTCAGTAGTGTACCACTCTTCATAACCCCATTTGGGGTTTCCTTGGCAAAGATATTAGAGCGGTTTGCCATTTCCTTCTCCAGCTCATTTTATAGATGAGAAAACTGAGGCAAACAGGGTTAAGTGACTTGCCCAGGGTCACATAGCTAATAAGTGTTGGAAGATGAGTCTTCCTGACTCCAGGTCTGACACTCTATCCATGGAGCCACATAGCTACCTTATCTGCCTGGAAACTCCCTCCACTGATGCAGGCCAGCAACTTATCTATAATGCATACTCTTAGGAAGTTGCTTAAGGCACAGAGAATATAGACCTAGTCACTTCACCCTAGTTAACACAGGTAGTATCTGTCAGAAACAGCATTTGAATTCATGTCTTCCAAGGTCAGCCTTATATTCAATATACCACATAGCAAATAGGTCACACTTAATCAACATAATTAAATTGTGCTTTATAGTTACCTATTTCTAAATGAAATAGTACAGATTCTTTTGTCCCTAAAATCTGTTTTGGTCACATGGTCAATGACAATTATACAACAATTCTGGAAAATACTACTGCCAACCTAATAATTTTTAATGATTTTTAAAATGATTCAATGATTGTTTACTTATTTCTCATTTCACCAGTAATGCTGATTACTTAATTAGTAAATTGAGCTACTATTTCATTATTAAGTAAATGCAATCAAGTCCATGTTAATCCATGGGATTGCTATTGTTAAAAGAAACTTTATTACCTAATTGGATAAGACAGACTTATTTCCACAAAGAAAAAAAAATACATTTATCAGATCCATTAAAGTAATAATAAGACTTTAATGTAAAGGACTTTCTTCCTTTACAAAAAAAAGCCAAAATGAATTTGGCATACTTTTCCTAAAACTATCTGTTACCAAATTTCTTTTGAAATTTTTGCCTGAAGTTTGTGGGTAATGGTGAGCTGAATGGTATGACTATGTCTGAGTATGTACATGGCTAAAGGAAAGAAGGTAAAGATAATGGGAGTTGAGATAAATAAATGGAGAGCCCAGAGTGTTTGAGGGGACATCAATTTGTAGTCAGTAAGGTAGTCAACTAGCATTTATTAAACACTTACTATTTGTCAGGCACTGTGTTAAGAGAATTTAATACAAAGAAAAGCAAAAAGACAATAAAGGAACTTATATTCTAACAGAGAAAACAACATAGAAAGGGAAGCTGAAGGGGAGTGGAGAGACATATTTCTCAAGGATCATGATGGAGAAGTCCAGAGTATTGTAACCTGGTGGGAAATGAAAAGACGGCTATCACCACCTTTCTTAAATGATGGTTCTGAATGGAGCTGTCTAATCTAAGGGAAGGGTCCTTGAGGAAAAAGGTACTTCCAAGGTATGAATTTCAGCCTTGACGTGATAGTCCAGGATGAAGAGGTTTCTAGGACTTGGTGAAGTCCAGAAGAATGAAGTCTGTTGAGAAACAAAGGAATGGCTCGCCTGGATGCCCTCCTTAAATGGAAGTCTACATTGATATTTTGGAGCTCTTGTACATTAATATTTTGTATATTTGGAGTTCTTGTATGTTACCATTTTGGAGTTGTAACTCATTGATATGTTGGAGTCTTGGAGGATACAATGGAAAGAGGTGGCAAAACAGATGAGTAAAGGGTATTTATCATTATTGTTGTTCTGTTTATTATAAAATATGTAGTTATATTAATTAGTGGTAAATATTAAATATGTTGATTTGAATTATATTAACATGAATGAATGAATAAATGAAAAGTATTTATTATACTCTTACTATGTGTTCAGTACTAGCTAATAGCTGGAGATTCAAATGAAAAAAATCCTTGTCATCAAGGACATTACATTCCAGTAGAAAGAGAAAGTGCACACAAAGGGTTACTGGCCAGGGAAGGGTATCCTGTTTTGGGAAGTCAGAAGGCTACTGAATAGAGTCATACTGAATTCAGCTGATTCACCCCTTTCACAACCAGTCATGATATTGATTTTCTCACTCTTTCTAAGGTAAGAATAGCCTTCCCCCCCCAAAAAAAAACCACAGAAATTTGTTCCTGGATTATGGCTGTGAACTGTATATCATCACTAAGCTATATGGAAGGGATGAACTGCCATAATAGCACAAGATTTTTTAAGTATGCAGGAGAAGGGAAGAAAGGGAAGAAAGCCCTCCTCCTACCACTGGAGCATATGTCACTTTTGGGGTTTGTGATGTTTCCTTGTGTATATTATCAATCATTTCCCATTCAAAAATTCACATTTGTTTTCTTCAATCCTCATTGGTTCTTAATTGCACACCACTATGTACCATCTTTTGTAAAATTATTTAGCTTTCTTCCCATTTCATTTTTTAATTTGTGTATATCATGTCTTTTCAATTCTACTGTTGAAGACAATAGACAACTGTCTATTATGAAGACAGGAACCATGACTAATACTATTGTATATCTTCCCCTTAGCGTCTAGTGCAGTATATGCACTTAATACTGGTTGAGTGCATGAAATAATGAAACATGAGTTTTTTTAAGGTCCTGGCAAAGGAAAAAAGTAGGAATTTAATGCAACACATTGGTCTGTGGGATGGATAACAGATCTACAGCAATAAAGCACCTCAGAAGCCATCTAGATCAAGCCCTTCATTTTATAATTGGAGAACCTGGGCTCAAGGAGGTTAAGTGACTTTTCTAAAGTTATAGAAATAGTAAACATCTGAAGTAGGATTTGAACCTAGTTGTCCGATCACTTCATAGTCCATAATGTTTCTGCTGTACTACATTGCTCTTCATCAGAGTCAATCCTTGTTGCTGCAAATGCCTTAAGGTAAGAACCATTTGATTATATGTGAAATAAATTTTAAAGCATTTCCACCCCATTGCATGTGGTGAGCCAGAAAAAGACAGGATTTTTTTTTCTGGTTGTTTGCACAAGCCCCAGTTGCTGAAACTCTGATTGATTGATTTGGGCTTTCTTCACCTTCTTTCCTAGAATAAAATACAGAGGATTCTGGTCTAAGGACTAGCTTAGGCTCCTTGCCTATGGCATTGCCTTTGATTAAGTTTCACTTCTCCAAAACTGCCCCTTTCATGTTCTACATCAACTCCACAGATGGCTCCAAGAAAAACATGAAGTTTTTGCATTCTTTTACCGTAAACTGCAGGCCTTGCTTGGTCCTGCAGTGAATGCATTATTAGAATGCATTTGAATAAACATTAATCCATCTTCCCTTGTATGAAAGGGAATATACATATATATATATATATAATGTATATATACATATATGTGTACATATATACACACACTGTGTGTATGTATGTAGGGTTAGCAATACAAAGAGCAAAAATTTAAAAAAAAACAGTTTTTAAGCCCAGTTCAAGGGGCTCACTTTCTACTGCAATGTGGAAGGATACACCAATACTCAAATAAAGCAAATAGAAGTTATTATGAAGAAAAAGAGAGAATTAAAAACTGGAGGGTTCATGGATGAGGCGGCACTTAAGTTTATCCTAGACAGGAGAGTCTGTTTGTCTAACTTGTCATTTCAACATGTTACCTTTTTATCTTTATTTTTATTTATATATTGGCATCTTGGTATAGTATCTGGAGATCTAACCAGGAAAACCTGGGTTCAAGTCCCACTTCTGTCACATAGTGACATAGCTTGACACGACATAGCTCCTCTCAGTCTCAGTCTTCTCTTCTGAAAAATGGGGACCATAAAAGTACCTACATCAAAAAGGTTGTTGTGAAGGCAAAATGAGATAATATACAGTGATTTAGAAACCTCAAAATACTACATAAATGCTAACTACCAGTAGTAGTAATAGTAGTAGTAGTAGTAGTAGTAGTAGTAGTAGTAGTAGTAGTAGTAGTAGTAGTAGTA